>NW_011494609.1:186640-200906 GCF_000754665.1 Bison bison bison | reverse complement strand
TCCTTGCAGTCCAAGGGACTCTCAAGAGTCTTCTCCAACACCACAGTTCAAAAGCATCAATTCTTTGGTGCTCAGCCTTCTTCACAGTCCAAATCTCACATCCATACATGACCACTGGAAAAACCATAGCCTTGACTAGACGGACCTTTGTTGGCAAAGTAATATCTCTGCTTTTCAATATGCTATCTAGGTTGGTCATAACTTTCCTTCCAAGGAGTAAGCGTCTTTTAATTTCATGGCTGCAATCACCATCTGCAGTGATTTTGGAGCCCAAAAAAAGAAAGTCTGCCACTGTTTCCACTGTTTCCCCATCTATTTGCCATGAAATGATGGGACCAGATGCCATGATCTTAGTTTTCTGAATGTTGAGCTTTAAGCCAACTTTTTCACTCTCCTCTTTCCCTTTCATCAAGAGACTTTTTAGTTCCTCTTCACTTTCTGCCTTGCCTCACACAAATCTGTAACTGGAACAGGGAGCATGTTTTACAGTTGTTTCAGATAACTGGATATTGTTATATTCTACACCTAAGCTGACACATGGTAGTTTCTTAAGCATGAATTGCAGTTGGAAGATGAAGCTATGTTAATAAACTTGTCAATCATGAAATTCCGTGGGTCCATCTTGCACTTGAATGAATCTTTTTACCCAAGTGTGATTTTGTAACATGCATTAGTCATCGGAAAATACTGCCTCAAAATGTTGACTCATTTCAACATACACTGTAAAATGATCACATTAGTTACACTCCCCACTGATTTCACCAGAAAAGTCCTAAGAAGCTATCAAGCGCCCAGTAGCAGACACAAATTTTTTTTTCAAAATTTCAGATTTTTCACCTGAGAGCTCAAATTTTATCATCAGCAACAAATAATCTGTTGTTCCTTTGGCACTGGCTGACAGGCTCACTTAATTTTCCTTTGGGGAAATGCTTGTCAAACACGCAAATCCGAATAAACCTCGTTTGTCGGTTGTGTATGAAGGGGTCAGTGTAGCTTGCAACTCAAGCGCACGCCTCAACTGCATTTCCCAGGACAACGAAACTCCCTCAGTAGCACCAGATCTTCTGTATATTTCCCATGTGGTTAACCAGGAACCAAAAAGATGTATCTTTACTTATTAAGAAAATTAATTTTTACTGCTTATTCAAGAACATTTTTAAAGGAAACTGGTGCTTTTTCCCTGTAAGTACATGATGAAACACTCTCGTACGGTTTAGTGCTAAGGCTTCAAGGGTTTTAAGTACCATCAGTGCAACTGTCAACACAGTAAAAAAAAAAAAAAAAAGAAAGAAAAATGAATGTTTTAATGTTATTATAAATATCATTTTGATCCTGAGGATCCCCCTGAGAGGGTGTTGTCTGCGGACCACACTTTGAGAACTATTCTAGAAAGTGGAGAAGCTCACCCAGAACAAAAGAGCTGGAACTGGGGCAGTGAGGGTGTACAGGGAGGAAACATTTTTCTTTTGTCTCTCTGCGTCCACGCTTACAATCTTACCCTTCCAGAGCCAGTTTAGATGAAGCATATTCCATTTAAAGCAAAAAGAACGGTCTGATGTCTCCATGACAAGGAAGAAGTTCATTCACGCAGGCTGAACTGGATCTTTTCAAAGTCTTTCTATCAGCAGCATTCTTCTTTTCCTTGTTCCACTCAAATCCCAAACCTTTTTAAAAATGTTTATTTTATCATGATTTTTTTTTTAATAATACTTTCCCCTAACATGGTCAGATCTGAGGTCATAAAGAGATGAGGTGTGTGTGGTCCATATTCCAGCTTTTCCACAAGGTGGAGAAGCAGCAGAGCTAGGAGCTGCCCTTAGGGCCCCCGCTCCCTGAGTCCCGGCTACTCCTCGTATGAGGGGCCATGTGGTGAGTGCTCAGGCGGTGGGGACGGGAGCTTCGTGGCTGTGGGGCCAGAGGAGGTGGGCAGGGCCCAAGGGGGGGCAGGGTGGGCTGTTTCATCACCTCTTTGGAAACATCGAGCAAGCTGGCCATAGGCTTTTTGTGCTTAGGAGCTAAACCTCTAGTTACCACTCTTGTCCAGCTTTTGGAGCACTGGTGTGTGATCCTGGCCGCATGACTTACTCCATGCCTCAGTTTCCCCTCCGTAAAGTGGGGAGTGGGTGGATGACCCACTGTTGGTTTAGGACTGAGGGAAGTCGATGGCCTGGAGGTTCCACTGAAGTCACGGCCAAAGCCTTCCAGCAGGAGTTCTGCAAAACACAGATGGCTTCTGACAGCCACGCTGTTTCCAGAAGCATCGTAGGTTCAGAGTTCAGTGATAAAGCTGACACTGAGCAGAACTGGGACTCAAACCCAGGTCTTCTGTCTCCTGATGCTTCTCCCTTGCCGAGATAACCAGACTGAGTTTTGCTGATGTCGTTGAAACTGCTACCCAGGACTCCCCCAGGCTTCTGTGACTGCCCTTGGCTTTGAATTTTAAATGACCCAGGAGCCTCCAACCAGAGCCCTCGGCACACAGCAGCTGGCAGCAGCTCAGTCCTCTGAGTGGATGAGAGAGTCCCATAACCTGGGCTAGATGTTAACCTGTCTTTTCTGTAAGAACGCGACAGAAGAGTGAGACTCAAGCAGGGAAGGAGGAAACCCCTTATTGTGTAAACCCTTTTGCAATTCCTGGGCAAGGTTAGAACATGTGATGATGCTTGAAATCTAACTTTAGGGGAGAGACCATTTTTGGTCATAGCTGGTGTGTTGACACCTTTGCAACTGGAAATGGCATAGCCTCTGTCCATGTGCTATGAGTAACTGACCCCTCCTGCTTGCCAAATTCGTGTTCAGATGGCAAAACAGCCTGAGACTGCCACATTGGACCCCTGCCAGTTGTTCCTGTGCTGTGTACATATGACCAGGGCTTAGCACGCACCTGTGTGTTTACATGGCAGGGAGCCAGCTAGGCTGATTCAAGGTAGACCCACGGCCTGGGCAGGCTGGAAGGACAGAGACAGTAATGGGGGGAAAAGGGTAAATAGAAAATGGACAAAAATATTGTGTATCAGCAATGATTCATCTCCATATAAAGCCCTTCAGGAACAATTTTATCATTTGCTGGTAAACTCCACCAAATAAGGTCTGGAAGAGGTCATTCATCATCACAATGCAAATAGGACTGTGGGTCCTATCTGGTGGGTCTCACCACTTTGCACTGACTTGCTCTTGTGCTCTGACCCGCAAGGTTCACTGTAGGGCCAGCTGTGCCTATAGGGCCCACCTCCAAGCTGAGGTCAGCTGTTTCCACCTCCCCCAGGGCCTGTGTAGGGGATTAGATCACTATTTCAGAGCACTTAGGGAGAACTGTTTCCTAGAACCTGGCTGGCCTCCCCTCCCCCAGCCTAACTGACAGCCCTGGTTGTCAGGCACATGTTTACCTTGGAGACGGAACACTTCGCAGGGTTCTCAGTGGTCTGCTGAGGTCCCCGGGACACTGGATCTCAGAGACAGAGCAGTGGAGCCCTCGCAGACATGGAGGGCCTGCTGCCTGCCCTGGGATCTGCCTTCCAGCTGATGCTGGAGCATTTATGGGGCACTCTGCTGGTGGTCTCTGAGAGCTGGACACACGACTCAGGTCTCCCTGAGTTTCCCTGGGAGATCCTGGTATGTGCTGTGGTGCTGGTTCTCATGGTAAAGAGATGGCACAATTTAAGAAGTGTGAAGTCCCTAGGGAAAAGGTCTTCTGCCCGTGAGGAAGTCTGCGGAAAATGTAGTGAGAATGTTGGGCCACGGGCTCAGGCTGACGAAGCCCTCAAGCCACCTCGGGTGGAGGCCAGTTCTCCCACGTCACAAACCTTGTGCTTGTCGGCCGTGAACGCAAACCTGAGCGGGTCATCGTTTCAGGACACGGTGGACTTCCTGGAGAAGGCATGGAGCGGTCAGTCTTCTTCCCTTTCCTAAGTTACTGACGGAAAACACGCCTTCAAAGCATCAGAGGATGGTGGAGAACGACCTCAGAAGAAAGACATGAGAGATTTGAACAACAGTGTTGATTTTCCAGAAAGTCCAGAACCATCTGACCAAGAAATCGAGAGAGAAAAGCAGCGAGTCCAGGAAAAGGAGGGGCAGGGAGGAGGCCCGAGCCGTCCAAGGCCCTCAAGGAGCGGGTCCTGGAAGACAGGGTCAACCGACTAAGATTCATAGCAAAACACCTGCTGACCGTCTTCCCCTTTCCTGAGCTCCTCAGAGACTGCGGGGATGAAGGGAACCCAGACGTCCAGCCAAAGAAGGAAGCCAAAAACGGCCATCCCCCTGTCCAGGGGGCAGAGGGTGACCTGAAGGGCGTCCCTGACGATGCTGACTGCAGTGTGTCCCTGCCATGTCCCGAAGAGGAACAGCAAGCAACCGCCAGACACCCGAGGGAAGATCAGCAAAGGAGGGAAGAGCTTCCAGGACGAATCACAAGTCTCCACATTGAGGAAGCGTCCCTGTGGTGTGAAAATTCACAGCTCGACAGTGAGATCCAGCTGCTGAAGTGGAAACTTCAAAGCCTGCCTGATTTACACGACAGCTACGTGATGCAACTTCACAGAAGACTGTTCAAGAAAGAAGCGCGCTGCTTGGAAGCGAAGAAGAAACTCCTCAACGTGTGTAGAGAGCTGAACTCCGTGTGTCAGATCCGCAACCTCTCCAAGAAGATAGCTGGAGACATGAGCAAAGAATTAGAGAGAACCACTGCCTACCATCGCCAGGAGGTGGGTCTCTGCCAGGAAAGAGCTCAGGAAAGCTGGGTGGCAGCCCTGGGGATGGAGAGAGCGCTCAGCGAGCTGACCCGAGAGAACGCCCGCCTCAGGCAGCTGCTGGCCCAGGTCGAGTTCAACTCCCAGCTCTCCCCGAGGGGCCTTCATGCCCCTGCTGCTCCACCCACAGCCCACAGGGGCCCGGAGGGGTCAGGGGAACCCCTGGGTCAGGAGGCACCCTCGGCGAGGGGGAGGGTCCAGCCGTGAGGACTCGGGCCCGCGGTCACCTGCAGGCGGGACTCAGCTCAGCGCAGCCGGGTCCGGACACTCACGGCCAGGACACAACATCAGTGTGTGTTTTCCCTTTTTAAAGTAATTTTGATGTTTTATCTTTTTATTTTAGCTTCTGTTACATAATAGATTTTTATTCGTATAGATGGTGCATTATAATTTGTAAGATTTTTTTCTGAATAAAGTTTTATTTAATACATTTCTGAGGAATAACTTATTTGTATGTCTTGCACCCTCTAGAATAAGTTAGTATAAATTATAGAATAAGGTAGTATAAATAATGTATTTTAATTTAAATCAAAAGTCATGATTCCTTAAGCCGTCATTGAAGTTTAACATAGAGATGTTTGAAATAATAAAGACCATGTCTGTATGCTATGAACGGTTATTAGAAATGGATACAGTTAATCTAAATTTTGCCCCCAAGAAACTGAATTGGTTTTAAAACACAATGCCAAAAAAAAAACCACACACGAATACACTATCCCTGAAACTTCATAATTTTTATCAAATGGCCTAAATCCATTAAATAATTTAGAGGAGTTGACATTCTGCGCTCATTTTCGGTAGGTTTTATTGTCTTTCCAGGCTCGCCCCAGTGGTTCAGCAGTAAAGCATCTACCTGCAATGCAGGAGACACAGGAGATATGGGTTTGATCCCTGGGTTGGGAAGATACCCTGGAGAAGGAAATGGCAACCCACTCCAGGACTGAAGAATCCCACGGTCAGAGAAGACTGGCAGACTACACAGTCCATAGGGTCACAAAAGAGACACAGCTGAAGCGACTGAGCACGCACACGTGTACTTCTTGCCGTTTAGACATTTTTCTACTTTATGACGTGAAAGTTTCTTATTGGTGGCAATCCCATGCACACATGTACACACACATACACAGATAAACACAAACACCAAGACTACAATGCAAGTATAAGACAATTTTGTTATTCTAGTACCTAGGGGGAAATGTACAGGAAAAGGAAAAAATTTAGTTAAAAAAGGAAAAATTAAAATCACACTTTCTTGTGAACCTAGCTCAAGGATGCATCAGCTTTGGGTCTGACACCTGCCACCTCAAGGGACCAGAGCTTGATCGTCACCTCTGAGTCAACGTGCTGAGGCATGCTCCCCACCAGACTTTCTGGATTTGAGCCCCAACTCTGCCACTTACTGGCTTTGGGTCCTGGGGAAACTTATCCACTTGGTGAACTCAATACTTTCATCTGTAAATGGGAGGCTTCTTCATACCTACCTCACAGTGTAGCTGTGGGGAGTCTCTTAACTCTTGTTGAACTCACTGTGCTGTGCTGGCACTTAGGACGTGCTGTGACTCCTGGGGACAGGCTGGTGGAGATCAGGGGCCCCCCTCTCAGAATCCTAGTTTTAGGCATACAAAATCCAGAGGATGACAAATGAAACCAAATGTTGTACCCTGGATTATAGTTGTGGAAAAGCGATCTACACTTTTTTCTTGGCATTTTGTAGAATAAGATCAGTGTCAGGTCTCATAACTATTACAATTTTGAAGCAGTATTTCAAGATTTCACAACCGCATCCATGTGGGATGAAATATGTGTCATTTAGCTTGATGACCCCATCAGAGGTGCGGCTAATCCTGCTGTAATGTGTGGCCTCTATTCAATTAATGAAGGAAACGCTGCATTTTATGAATTCTCCAGGCCAGAATACTGGAGTGGGTAGCCTTTCCCTTCTCCAGGGAATCTTCCCAGCCCAGGGTTCAAACCCAGGTCTCCCGCATTGCAGGCGGATTCTTTACCAGCTGAGCCACAAGGGAAGCCCAGTTGGAAGCCAGTGAACATTAAAAATTTTGTGTTTTTTATTTTTTTAAATGTTCACTGGCTTCAAACTAAAATGCAGCATTTCCTTCATTAACTGAATTCAAGTTCAAGTTCATCCAACTTCAACTTCATTCAAGTTCATTAAGGAACCCTGAAAACTCAAATCTCTGGGTTCTCCATGGCTCTGTCCCAGGATCCCAGATTGTCAAGGGAGGAGCAGAGGTTGCTGGCCATCCACAGAGGTGGGTGTGTGCAGGGTGGGTGGACTGTGGACAATCTATGGAGGAAGGGGACCCCCGGGAACTAGGGGGACCATGGTAGACGTGAGACGGTTACCATGGCAACCTTCTCACCAGCCCGTGTCCTCCCCTCCTGTGCTCACCAGACACTTCTTCCAGAGCCCATGTCCTGAGATGCCCTTCTGTCAGGACGTGGTCATGGGCTGGTTTTCCTGCCTGTCCACTGCTACTGCTGCTGCTAAGTCACTTCAGTCGTGTCTGACTCTGTGCGACCCCATAGACCGCAGCCTACCAGGCGCCCCCGTCCCTGGGATTCTCCAGGCAAGAACACTGGAGTGGGTTGCCATTTCCTTCTCCAATGCATGAAAGTGAAAAGTGAAAGTGAAGTCTCTCAGTCATATCCGACTCTTAGCAACCCCATGGACTGCAGCCCACCAGGCTCCTCCATCCATGGGATTTTCCAGGCAAGAGTACTGGAGTGGGGTGTGACAAAATTGATAGGGACACTCGGGGCTCCTGCTAAGTTGAAGAGCATCTCCCCAAATTCATGTCCATCTGGAACTTCAGGAGACCTTATTGGAAATGGGATCTTTGCAGATGTCAGTCAAGATGAAGTGGCACTGGGTTAGGGCTGGCGCCCCATCCTGGGTAACTGAGGTTCTTAAAGAGGGGCAAACAGACAGACTCATGGGGAAGAAGCCATGTGAAGACAGAAGCAGAGCTTGGGAGGGTACGGCCACCAGGGGCTGGGAGAGAGGCCCGGAAAGACCTTTGCTCAGGACTTGAGAAGGAACCAGCCTGGCTTGACACCTTGAGTTAGACTTCCGGTCTTCTGAACTTGGGGGAGAATACATTTCTGTCCTTTCCAGCCTTTCAGTTTGCTGCAGCTCCCACTATAAACCAAACAGTGCGGCTGGATACTTCAAAATATACAGCTTGCAAAAACTCGAAGCTGGGATTCAGTTAGCCGGAACCTGCAGTAATATTAAAAACGTATGTATGTCTGATAGCCATACCTCATACTTTTAACAGAAAAATAACATACACATACATCCTTAAATATTTCAAAAATAACCTTCCAGGCAATGTGCTGGGATTGACACCGATTCATCGTGAATTCCGCCAGGGACCTTGAGTTCACAGTTCGCACCTGCGTGTAATCCTGGAAAAGCTCCATGAAGACAAATTCCATTCTGTTTTCTGTGCCGGCTCCTGGGGGTTGGGGGTGGGGGGCGTCTCTGTCGCAAGAATGGCGGGAAGGAAAGGTGCAGAGAGGCAGGCCCGCCGCCCCTGCGACCCCCATCATGTGGTCATGTTTTCACAGAGGGTGCCTTGTCGACTGGGGCTCACAGTCTGTCCCACTGAGTTTCCTGCGTGGCCCTTCGCCTCCCTCAGGGTGAGCGCGGAGGCGGCGCGAAGTCAAACCCCCAGGAATAGGCGTTCAGGGACCCGCCGAGCCTCGCGCCCCGTTACCTGAGCGGCTGCGACGTGCTCCACCTGTGCGGTGATGGGGGAGGTCCCCGGGCGGGCCCCGGGGTGAGTCCACTCCTCTGTCCTCCGCAACCCATGAAACCTGGGGAAATTTCCGAGCCTTTCCTGGGGACTGTCGGAGAGCAGCACAAGTCCCAGCCCCTAACGGGAGACGTTCACCTGCTTGGAGACCCAAAGGAGCTGCCTTGGCTTTCCCTCCTTCACGCGTCCTGCGTCTGCCCGCCTCCTGTGCACCATGCAGGAAGGACGCTTTACTTGGCCGAAGTATGACGGGGATCCCCAGTGTTTGCGCCTTAAGGTGGGGCTTGGGTTCACCTAGGAAGACCGCTGGGACCCCAATGGGACCAGCTGACCCTGGGGAGGCATCTCCGCCTTCCAGTGAACAGGATGGGTCTCCATCACCACCAGCGCAGAACTGGCATCAGCCCACGTCCCCCGTCTCCGCAGTAGGACTCACACACACACACACACACACACACACACACACGCACACCCCCAACGGGTGTCACCTTAAAACACGCCTACATCAGGGATCAGGCCAGGGCCAGGTGAGCCCATAGTTAGTGTCCTGGGCTTTGGTGAGAGGGGATGGGGAGAAAAATGAGTTTCTAGGAAGGACTTCAGTACATTCTGGAATGTTAATCCTCTTCAGGGCCAAGTTTAGAAGGTATTATGGTTTCACCTCACTCAGCAGTGGTCTGCTGCTGGTGGTAAGGTTCAAGTCCGAAGGGTTCCCGGTCTTTTTTCTTTCTTTCTATTTTTCTTTTTTATTGAGATACAACACTTCCACTGCAGGTGCTCGAATCTTTGGGGTCCCATTTAGGGACCTTCAACATACATCTCCAGCATGTGATACCTTCCCCAGCAACATGCAGAACATTCTAGGTCCCAGCGGGCCCTCGTGGTCAACAACCAACCCCCCTCAATCATCCCCAACCTGGAGATGACTGCTGTATGGAGCCCCCAACCCATATGTTACTAAAGCCCCTGCGGGTGGGTTCACACAGGACACACCCTGGGACCTGCCTTCTTGAATCCGCACCGTGTCTGTGATGCGCCCTTGCCTCTGTGATAGTTTTTTATTGGCGTGCAACATCCATCCCATTACGGGAATATACCACACTGATTCACCTCGGGCCCACAGCGGATGACCATTTGGCTGGTTCATGTTTGGGGTTCTGGTGCCTAAATATATCATGAGCATTCTCACAAGTGTCTCTTGGTGCCCTGAGGCTTCATCTCTCTTGAGCCCCAGGAATCACTGGTCATGGAGGCACGCGTGTTTATCTGTATTGGATGCAGTACAGCTGTTTCCAAGATGGTGCCAGTCTGCACTTCAGCCATGGGTGCTAAAGCCAGGAGCCCCAGTTACCCCATCATTGTCACAATGGTCAGGCTCTGGGGCTTTCACCATTCTAATGGGTGCATAAGGGTGTCTTACTGTGGGTTTGGCTTAACACGTTCCTCTTGGCTAATACGTTGGGCACCTTTTCATGTGCTTATTGGACTCAGATTTCTTGCAGCTGTCCCCAACCTTTTGGCACGAGGGACCGGTTTTGTGGAAGATAATTTTCCCCGGACTAGGGTGAGGGTTGGTGGTTTGGGGATGATTCAAGTGCAATGCATTTATTGTGCACTTTATTTCTGTTGTCATCACATCAGCTCCACCTCAGATCATCAGGCATTCGATCCCAGAGACTGGGGACCCCTATATTACAGGATCTGCAGATTTTTCTGAAAGGGGCTTATATGTTCCTAGCAGCACTATCTACAATAGCCAGGACATGGAAACAACCTAGATGACCATGGGCAGATGAATGGATAAAGAAGATGTGGTGCAGATACACAATGGAATATTACTCAGCCATAAAAAAGAATGAATTTGAGTCAGTGCTAATTAGGTAGGGTGGCTCAGATGGTAAAGCATCTGCCTGCAATGAGGGAGACCTGGGTTGGATCCCTAGGTTGGGAAGATGTCCTGGAGAAGGAAGTGGCAACCCACTCCAGTACCCTTGCCTGGAAAATTCCGTGGACAGAGGAGCCTGCTGGGCTATATAGTCCATGGGGTCACAAAGAGTTGGACACGACTGAGTGACTTCACTTTCACTTTTAGTTAGGTAGATGAACCCAGAGCCTGTGATACAGAGTGAAGTTAGCCAGAAAGAGAAAAACAAATATCATATACTAATGCATACACATGCAATCTAGAAAAATGGTATTGATGAACCCATTTTAAAAGAGGGAACAGAGATGAAGATGTAGAGAACTGTGGACACAGTGTGGGAAAGGGAAGGTGGGATGGATGGAGAAAGTGGCATCGACATATACACATTATCATACGTAAGATAGACATCCAGTTCAGTTCACTCAGTCATGTCCGACTTTCGTGATCCCATGAACCACAGCATGCCAGGCCTCCCTGTCCATCACCAACTCCTGGAATTTACCCAAACCCATGTCCATTGAGTCGGTGATGCCATCCAACCATCTCACCCTCTGTCGTCCCCTTCTCCTTCTGCCCCCAATCTTTCCCAGCGTCAGGGTCTTTTCCAGTGAGTCAGCTCTTCGCGTGAGGTAGCCAAAGTATTGGAGTTTCAGCTTCAGCATCAGGCCTTCCAGTGAACACTCAGGACTAATCTCCTTTAGGATGGACTGTTTGGATCTCCTTGCAGGCCAAGGGGCTCTCAAGAGTCTTTTCCAACACCACAGTTCAAAAGCATCAATTCTTCGGCACTCAGCTTTCTTTATAGTCCAACTCTCATATCCATACATGACTACTGGAAAAACTATATCCTTGACTGGACAGACCTTTGTTGGCAAAGTAATATCTCTGCTTTTTAATATGCTGTCTAGGTTGGTCATAGCTTTTCTTCTAAGGAGCAAGCGTCTTTTAATTTCATGACTGCAGTCACTATCTGCAGTGATTCTGGAGCCCCCCAAAATAAAGTCTGCCTCTGTTTCCACTGTTTCCCCATCTATTTGCTATGAAGTGATGGGACCAGATGCCACAACCTTAGTTTTCTGAATGTTGAGCTTAAAGCCAACTTTTTCACTCTCCTCTTTTACTTTGAAGTTGCATGTAACACAAGGAACCCAGTCTGGTGCTCTGTGATAATCCAGAGGGGGACGATAGGGGGACAGGAGGGAAGGTCAAGAGGGGAGGGGATATTTGTATAATTACGGCTGACTTGCCTTGTTTTATGGCAGAAACCAACACAACATTTTAAAGCAGTTTCCCTCCAATTTAAAAATAAATAAAAAATAAAGTAAAATAAAATAGAGAAAGTAAAAAAAAGGAGTTTGGGGAGGGGGCACTGAGAGTAAAATCTTTGGTTTACAGGCCACATAGTCTCTGCTCCAACCATGTCAGCTCCACTGCTAGAGAGAAAAGCAGCCCTTATTTACCATGTGGGAGTGAAGTGGGTTGGGGGGGGTGGTGGCTTTCTTCCAATAAAGCTATTAATAAACTAGGCTGGGGAGGGGCGGGATTTGGCCTGTGGGGCCTTCCTTTGCGGACCTCTGCTCTATGATAAAGCACTTGCTCAGGACTTTGACGCAGTTTGTAATTGGTTCGTTTGTCTTTCTCTTAGAGGTTTGTGCAGATTCTCTGCGGGCTCTGGATCCCAGTCTTGTGTTGTTAATTATCTACCATGGTCTGGAAATTGGAAGCAATGATGGTATTATAATGGACCACTGCTCCAGCCTTGCTTTGGAAATTTCTACCCCAAAGCCCCTGAGGGATAGACGCGCGTGGTCACAGGGAGCCACCCCCCAACACGTGGACCCCGGAGGGCCGTCCCCCACCATATTCACTGCGAGGGGCACGCCTGCACACGCCTGCACACGCCTGCACACAGCAGCTAGAGCCCGAGTCCCTCTGCTCCTCCTGCAGCATGTCTTGGAGCCAGGATGGGCCACAAGATAGATGTCCCTGACTTGTTCAGATGGACACATTTCCTGAAAGGAACATCAACTCCATGTGGATAATGAATCTTCGTGCCACCAGGAATTTTTTCTCAGCTGAAAGGAATTTTGCAGCTCTTCCCACCACGGATGATCAGAAGGCCGCAGGGAGGTGGGGCTCCTTCTCTGTTATGAGCCAAACGTTCTTAGGCTGGGCCGTGGCTGACAGGGCATTTGGAGGAAATTGCCCACTTTCCTGGTTGCTCCACAAGCAAAACAATCATCGTCTTTGCACGGCAAAACTTTTTTCACAGTCCCCCGGGTAGCCACAGCTAGGTCAATAGTGGAGTGGCCGCTTTGTTTGTGGGGTCTCATTTGAGCGAGTGTGATCATCTCATTTTGCAGCAAGAAAACGGAGGCTTAGAGAGAAGTTAAATGAATTGACCAAGATCAGAGATTCAATACTGAGCAACCCAAATACTTTACCTCAAAACCCGGGCCCTTCCCCACTGGACTGTACTCAGATATCCCCTTACAAAGATTGGGCCGGAAGGACTGTAATTGGAAATCTGGTGAAGTTTTCACACCTAGTGTATGAGACCTCTAGTTCTGGGTTGGGGGGGATGGGTGTCAAAGGACTCGTTATCAGGGCCCCCCAAAAGCTAGCTGCAAAGCTGAGATGAGAATTCAGATTTTCTGGGTCCAAAGTTTTCCTCACAGCTTTTTTTCCTATTTAAAAACTTTGATTGTATGATATCAACCAGGATATAAGCTGCTTAACAACAAGAATTTATTCTGTCTGTGTCTTGTACCTAGTGGTGTGTCTACAGAGCATTCATGATGGAGCCGCTCCATTTCTTGAACAAATGGATCATAAAAAAATAAGTAGTATGCGGTAAGTGAATTTGGACTTTGCTGTAGCTCAGTCAGTAAAGAATCTGCATGCAGGAGTGCAGGAGACCTGGGTTCATTCCCTGGGTTGGGAAGTTCCTCTGGAGAATGGAATGGCAGTTCACTCCACTACTCTTGCCTAGAGAATCCCATGAACAGAGGAGCCTGGCTGGCTACAGTTCGTGGGGTTGCAAAGAGTTGGACACGACTGAGCAACTAACCCCTTGTGTAAGTAGATTGATTTCATCCTGCAAGAACGTTTTTTTCTAATATTTTGGGGGAGCGGTTCTGGGTCTTTGTTGCTGCATATGGGCTTTCTCTAGTTTTGGAGAACAGGAGCTACTGGAGTGGGTACCCTTTCCCTTCTCCAAGGGATCTTCCCAACCCAGGGATCAAACCCAGGTCTCCTAAATTGCAGGTGGATTCTTTACTGTCTGAGCCACCAGGGAAGCCCAAGAATACTAGAGTGGGTAGCCATCCCTCCTCCAGGGGATCTTCCTGTCCCAGGAATCAATTGTTGCAGTTCTAGGGTTTCTCATTGTGGTGGCTTCTCTCATCACAGAACAGAGGCTCTAGGGAAGAGTGAGTGGGCTTCAGTAGTTAGGGTGCATGGGCTTGGTTGGGCTTCCCTGGTAGCTCAGCTGGGAAAGAATCTATCTCCAATGCAGGAGACTGGGTTGGGATTCGATTCCTGGGTTGGGAAGATCCCCTGGAGGAGGGCATGGCAACCCACTCCAGCATTCTTGCCTGGAGAATCCCCATAGACAGAGGAGCCTGGTGGGCTGCAGTCCATGGGGTCGCAGAGAGTCGGACCCGACTGAGAGACTAAGCACAGCACAGCACATGGGCTCAGTAGCTCCGCAGCATGTGGGATCTCCCTGGACCAGGGATCGAACCTGTGCCCCTGCATTGGCAGGTGGATTTTAACCGCTGGACCACGAGGGAAGTCCCACCATCCTGCAAGAC
>NW_011494609.1:174465-186524 GCF_000754665.1 Bison bison bison | reverse complement strand
CTGGCTCCCTCTCAGGTCTCCACTCAAAGAGGGTGGCTGGGTGCCCAGACGTCAGCCAGGACCAAAGGCCAAAAGGAAACTCATGCTGCTGCTAAGTCACTTAAGTCGTGTCCGACTCTGTGCGACCCCATAGACAGCAGCCCACCAGGCTCCCCCATCCCTGGGATTCTCCAGGCGAGAACACTGGAGTGGGTTGCCATTTCCTTCTCCAATGCATGAAAGTGAAAAGTGAAAGTGAAGTCTCTCAGTCATATCCGACTCTTAGCAACCCCATGGACTGCAGCCTACCAGGCTCTTCCGTCCATAGGATTTTCCAGGCAAGTGTGCTGGAGTGGGGTGCCATTGCCTCTTTTCCTTATATCTTACTAAAATCATAAGCACGAAATCGTTTGTCTCCTTGACAGAGCCTCTCATCACAAAGAGATATATAGAAATATGGGAAATTCTGCTTGTCTCATCCAAAGTGGTTTTAGATGGTCAACTGTTTTTCACTTGCAATTCTACCCATTTAGAACACTCAGCTCCTTAGGAATGAAGGGAAGCTATTCTCAGTCCCTGCATGTGGGGTTTATCAACTCAGTGTGTTGCTTATTCTTGTGCAATTAGCAACATGATTTCTGCATTAAAAAAAAAAAAAAAAGACTTTCAGGACTGAATAAAGCTATCTGTGTCATTTTCCTAGCAGCTATTATGCTTCTTTCTGCCTACTCTCATTTCATACCAAACTTGGTTTACGGGAAGTTTGGGTAAACAAAGCTCTTATGAGTGATTAGTATTTAATTAGGCTGAGTTTCATGTCTGTGTGAGTCAAGACCTCTTTTTCCAACCTCTGGGAAGAATTAAGTATGTCAGGGCTCTGTTTACAGAGCAAGGCCCAAAGCGGACTGCCCTGGGCATTTTAAAAGTTGTTTAGTGGCTGGACCCCTGGATTAAGCTACTTGGTATTTTTGTTGGCTTTCGCTGCTGGTGAAAGGCTGAAGACTAGTCACCCAGTAATCTAGGTCCTTCTTCTCTGTGTTTGTCTTATAGGAGGTTCCACAACCCACCAGCGTCTCCACCAAGAAGCTTCACCCTGACACAGAGGGAAGGTCACAACACTGCCTTCTGGGCAAAAAGGTCATGACCCCGCCTTTCCCACCATCATCTTATTTCAAAACGAGAATTTGGAGTGAGAGCCTCTTGGCTGACAAGCATTTATGCCTGATCAATTTTTCCCAACTTTGAATTATGAACACATTCAAGGATACAGAAAAGATAAAAGATAAAGGAGGAAACACAGTGGGACTTCCCTGGTGTCCAGCGGTTAAGACTGGCTTCCAAAGCAGGGAGCTGGAGCGGGGTGGCAGTTCAATCCCTGGTCATAGAGCTAAATTCCCACATGCCTCACAGCCAAAAAGCCAAACATAAAAAAAAGAGAAGCAATGTCGTAACAAATTCAATAAAGACTTTATAAATGGTCCACACCAAAAAAATCTGGAAAAAAAAAAGGAAAGAAATACAGTCACCAATTAGAATCAAAATCTCAGCCTACCAATTGTCAAAATTGTCCCAAACTGTTTGAAAGTGAGCTGTGCTTCACATATTTCTTCCTGTATATCCTAAAAATAAGGATATTCTTTAATACACTAAGTAATACTGTGAAAAAATTTATCATTTCATTTACATTATTGAAGTAATTGGTGTAATATTGCTCATATTTTCTATTATCCTTTTAAATCTTTTAGTATCTAGTGATGCTTCTATTTCATTCCTGAAGTGGTCATTTGTATTTTCTTTCTTTTTTCCTGAATAAGTCTAGTTAAAGGTATATCAATTTCATTGTGTATTTTGTTTTCAAAGATGCAACTGTGGGTTTCATTCATATTGTTATTTTGTTGTTTTTCATTTTGTTGATTTCCACTTTTATGTTCATTATTTCCTTTTTCCTGTTTTTGAATTTAATTTGCACTTTCTCTTTACTAGAATTTTAAGGTGGAAGTTCAACTCATTTTTAAAAACTGTACCTCACAAATTTTGCTTGCATTTTTATTCTTATTTAGCTCAAAATATTCTTAATCTCCCTTGTGGTTTCTCCTTTGGGCCATGGATTATTTAGAAGCATGCTGTTTAATTTCCAAATATTTGAAGGTTTTCCAGATACTCTTCTGTTGCTGATTTCTTATTAAATTCTGCTGTTACGCAAAGCATAAACTTTGTATGATTTCAATCCTTTTAGAGTTTGTTGAGGCTCATTCTGTGACTCAGCACATAGTCTATCTTGTATGTTCCATTAGCACTTGGAAAGAATGCTTTATTCTGCTGGTGTGGGGAGACCTTTTTTTGTCAGTTACGTCAAGTTATGAATAATATCCTCGCTGAGTTTCCGTTTACTTGTTCTATAAATTATTAAGAAAGGAATGCTAATATTTCCAACTAAAATGGTTGATTTGCCTAGTCTAGCAGGCCTGTTTGTTTTTGCTTTATTTACTGTATATATACACACATTTAAGATTGTTGTTTTTGTGGTAAATTGACCTCTATCAGTATGAAATATTTTTCCTTATCCATGTTCATAATTCTGAAATCTATTTTCTTTTATGTTAATGAAGTGAAGAGAAGTGAAAGTTGCTCAGTCATGTCCAACTCTTTGTGATCCCATGGACTATACAGTTCATGGAATTCTCCAGGCCAGAATACTGGGGTGGGCAGCCTTTCCCTTCTCTAGGGGGATCTTCCCAACTCAGGGATGGAACCCACGTCTCCCACATTGCAGGCAGATTCTTTTACCAGCTGAGCCAGAAGGAAAACCCAAGAATAATAGAGTGGGTAGCCTATCCCTTCTCCAGGGGATCTTCCGGACCCAGGAAACGAACCCAGGTCTCCTGCATTGCAGGCAGATTCTTTACCAACAGACCTATAATAAAGCTGCTCAATTTATCTTGATTACTACTTTCGTGATCTATTTCCATTTTTTAACTTGTACGTATCTTTGTCATCACATTTAAAGTAGGTTTTCTGAAGATCACAGTTTTGTCTTTCTTTTTGTATCTTAGAAGCTCTGTCTTTGGAGTGTAGACTATTACATTGTTGAATTTAAATTTATTATCTTGTTTCATTTTCTGTTTGTCCCATCCCCTCTGTATTTCTTTATTCTCTTTCCTTTCTTTCTTTTGGATTATGTGTATTTTTTTGCTATTCTATTTACATGCATTATTGCCAATAAGCTATTCTTTTCATGTTTTATTATTTTTAAAGTGATTACTCTTAAAGTTTATAATATTCAGGTTTAATACATCACAATCCACATAGAAATAATATTATGCCACTTCATGTATAATATACAATCATTAAAACATTATACTTCTTTGTTTCCCCTTCTATTTGTTATTGTCACATTTTATGTTTCATATATTAAATACACAATACATTTTTATATTTTTCTTAAATATTTGATTATCTTTTAAAAGAATTTTTAAATGACGCAAAAAATATATATTAACCACATATTTTCCAATTTTTTTAACTCTCCATTTCTTTATCTAGATCCAAGCTCTCATGTGATTCCAAGTTTCATATTCTTTTGATACAAAGAACTTGGCTTTAATTTATTGAAGAGCAGATATCCTGGAAGTGAGTTATTGCAGCTTATGTTTGTCTGAAAAAGATTTTAATTCCATTTTCAAAAAGATTTTATTTTACTTCCGTTTTCAAATTCCTGAATATAGAATTATAGGTTGACAAGATTTATCATCTATCTATTTATCTATCATCACTTTATCTCTTTTCCTTTAATACATCATTCCTTTGTCTTCTGACCTGCACAGTTTCTGGCAAGAAATCTGCAGTCATTCTTACCTTTGCTCCTTTTTGCCCATCTTTTCCCTCTACTTTTAGAGTTTTTCTATCACTGGTTTTCAGCTATTTTATTGGGATGTTTTATGGTGGAGTGTGTGTACATGTTTGTTTTTTTTTACTTGGAGGATAATTGCTTTATAATATTGTGTGGGTTTCTGCCGTACATCAGCATGAATCAGCCACAAGTGTATGTATGTCCCTTCTCTCCCAAATCCCCCTCCCAACCTCCCTCCCCATCCACCCCTGTGTGTGCCTTTGTGTTTTTATCCTACTCTGGATTCATTGAGCTTCTCTGACTATACGATTTTCATCAAATTTGCAGGCGTTATTTCTTCAAATAATTTTCTGCTTACTTCTCTTTCAGAGATTTCAACTACCATCATGTTCAGTTCAGTTCAGTTGCTCAGTCATGTCCGACTCTTTGTGACCCCATGAACCGCAGCACACCAGGCCTCCCTGTCCATCACCAACTCCCAGAGTCCACCCAAACCCATGTCCATTGAGTCCGTGATGCCATCCAGCCATTTCATCCTCTGTCGTCCCTTTCTCCTCATGCCCCTAGTCTTTCCCAGCATCAGGGTCTCTTCCAATGAGTCAGCTCTTCACATCAGGTGGACAAAGTATTGGAGTTTCAGCTTCAACATCAGTCCTTCCAATGAATATTCAGGACTGATCTCCCTTAGGATGGACTGGTTGGATCTCCTTGCAGTCCACGGGACTCTCAAGAGTCTTCTCCAACACCACAGTTCAAAAGCATCAATTCTTCAGTGCTCAGCTTTCTTTATAGAGTCCAACTCTCACATCCATACATGACCACTGGAAAAACCATAGCCTTGACTAGACAGACCTTTGTTGGCAAAGTAATGTCTCTGCTTTTGAATATGCTGTCTAGGTTGGTCATAATTTTCCTTCCAAGTAGTAAGCGTCTTTTAACTTCATGGCTGCAATCACCATCTGCAGTGAATTGGGCTCCCAGAATCACCCAAATCCCGGGAGCCCAATTCACTGCAGATGGTGATTTGACCATTATGTTAGAGGGCATGAAAATTTTCCACAAATAATTGAATCTCAGTTCATTTTTTCTCAGTTTTTCTCTCACTCTATGCTTCATTTTATGTAAATTCTGTTGTTACATCCACAAGTTCATTGGTCTTTTCTTCTGAAGTATTAGAATGTACTATTATTCCTTCTGCTAATGTTTTTTAAATTTCCTTTATTGTAAGCGTCATCTCTTTAATTTCCATTTCAGTTCAGTTCAGTCGCTCAGTCGTGTCCAACTCTTTGCGACCCCATGGACTGCAGCAGGCCAGGCCTCCCTGTCCATCACCAACTCCCGGAGCTTGCTCAACCTCATGTCCATCGAGTCGGTGATGCTATCCAGTCATCTCATCCTTTATCGTCCCATTCTCCTCCTGCCTTCAATCTTTCCCAGCATCAGGGTCTTTTCCAATGAGTCTGCTCTTCACATCAGGTGGCCAAACTGTTGGAGTTTCAGCTTCAACATCAGTCCTTCGAATGAATATTAAGGACTGATTTCCTTTAGGATGGACTGGAACTAAATTTCCATTTAGTCGTTTTAAATGTATCTCATGTCTCTCCTCATTATGTTTTCCTTTAAATATTAAAATCTATGTGTAATTCCTGATTTAATGTCCTCATCTACTAATTCCATCATCTGTAAATTCTGCTTTGCTTCTAAAGATAGGAATTTCTCCTAGTCATAGGGATTTTTTTGGTAATTTTTTCAGGCTACTGTAAATGTTATGTTTTAATGTCTAGATTTTGTTGTTTTCCTGTATAGAGTGATGGACTTTGTTTTGGAAGGAGAAAAGTTACTTGAAGGTCAGATTGATCCCTGTGAGCCTTGGTTTGCTAGGGAAGGGCCAGAATAACTTGACTCCACAGAAAGTTCAGCCCTGCCAGTATGGTGTGACTGCTCTGGGTTCCTCAATGAATGCCCCAGGTTGTAACTGAGGACTCTCCACTCTGACTGGGCAGAATTTAACATTACACTTCCTTCAGCTTACAGAACCTAGCCAGTCTTTGCCTGTATCCACCGTATCCAGAAGCAACCCAGGACTTAGCAAACATCCAAGGAACCTCGATGCACGTTCCTGCAGCTTTTTTTTTCTGAGTAGCTCTTTCCTGTTTGGGAACCTGCCCTATGACTTCGTCTAGCCCCAATCTCCCTGAATTTTGATCTCTGTCTCTTCAAGTCATGAAGTGACTGGGCTCTGTCTTGGTTGCCCCTCTGTCACCTACGGTCGGAAAAATGTCTGGAGTTAGGAAGCTGGAGCAATCGAAAGGCTTATTTCTTTTGTTTCTCTGTGAGTAGGGAGGATGTGAATGTGAAGTTGCTTCAGTTGAGTCTGACTCTTCTTCTGTCGAGTGCAACCCTACAGACTGTAGCCTGCCTGGCTCCTCTGACCATGGGATTTTCCAGGCAATAATATTGGAACAGATTGCCATTTCCTTCTCCAGGGAGTCTTCCCAAGCCAAAGATCTAACCTGGGTCTCCTGCATTGCAGGCAGACTCCTTACTGACTAAGCCACCAGGGAAGTTCAACTTTTAGTGAGTCTTCCAGAATAACAGATGCTGGGAAACCAAAACCTTTACTTAGGGAGAGCCAGGATGGTGTGTGTGACTTAATTTCTTACAAGTCAATACCTACATGACACCAGAAGGATGCAACTGATACGAGGCAGTGCCAAGCACCGATAGACTGGAGGTCTTTGCAAGCAAGGCAGCAGACACACTGGCTCCCCTGGGGCAGCTCTGACGGAGCTTCTGAAGTCTGCTTCCTAATAACTTCGGTACTGAGCAGCGAGTGATGAGACTGAGGCAGTGAGCACTGACTGAGGTTTCCTCTAGAAAATCTCCACACATTGTTGGGCGTTTCCCTTGGTTCCCATTGCTTCCGGTTGTATAGCAATCAAATCTCATGTCCTGGGTCTCAATGAGATTCTGTCAGTTTCATAATACCATCTGAGAAACCACTTTCCTTTTTTTCTAACTTTAATTTTTAATTGAAGGATGATTGCTTTACAATGTTGTGTTGAATTCTGCTGTACAACAATATGAATCAATCATAATTATATATATGGTGGCTACAGTCCATGGGGTTGCAAAGAGTTGGACATGACTAAGCACAACACAACAACAACATATATATATACATACATACACATATATGTATGTATAAAACTCCCTGCTGGCTCAGACAGTAAAGAATCTGCCTGCAATGCAGGAGGCCCAGGTTCGATCCCTGGGTCAGGAAGATCCCCTGGAGAAGGGAATGGCAACTCACTCAGTATTCTTGCCTGGAGAATTCTGTGTACAAAGGAGCCTGGTAGGCTACAGTCCATGGAATCAAAAACAGTTGGACCTAACTGAAGGACTAACATTTCATATATGTATATATATATACACTTATATATATATTTTTCTGTTATCTGCCACTATGAGCCTTGACCAGTGTAATCAGCAATCTCATTAACAATAAAAGGACAGTGAATACGTTTTTCTGTAGGCCAAACTTAAGTCTAGATAATTGTCTCTTCTTGGAAGAGTACTTCATTTCTAAAAGGAAAAAATAGATATGTTACCAATTTGAATACAAAATTCAAAAAAGTTGAAAGAAGCAACAATCCTGAAGACTCAGAGGAGGATGAAAAAAACTTCTGAAAATCACTTACTAAAGGAAAAATAAATGTTATTTTGGAGATAGTTTTTCATCCTTGGTAGAATACAAGATGGTGATACCTCCACAAAACAAGATCAGAAAATAACAATCTAGGAACTGACTGTGGTGAAAGAGAAAGAACAGTGGGCATTAAAAACAGAAAGGTGGTAGGTAGTATACTGTGTGAGGGACAAGTTTGTCACCAGCTCCACAAGACTCCTGGGCCTGGTAAGGTAGGGGAACAGTAATTGTATGAGAACCTCGAGGAAGGAGCACAATGTGTGACCAACGGCCCAGGGTGTGCTCTGCTCTGTGCATCCGATGTGATGGGCCCTGGCCTGGGGTGTTCTGCACGCACGTGGCACCACCTCCCTGGAGCATCAGTGGGAATTCAGATCCAATCTCTCCTTGTATAGAGATCACAGAGAGATGGGAACAGAGGAGTGGCGTGGGCTGTCTGGCTTCACTCAAGGTCCCAGGATGGTCTGAAGGCTCCTGGTTACCCTCAGTGGCTGTCCAGCTGCTGAAGGTTGGCGTGCCCAGCCTGCCCCTGGAGACAGGGCTGCAGCCCCACTGCCCAGGCATCAAGTGGGTAGGGGTCAGCACATAACAGTCTTCACTGCTCTTCCACAGATGATGGAAATAAGGTTGATGAAAAATAAACACTGCAGGACTTCCCTGATGGTCTAGTGGTTTGGTTGAGACTCTGCCCTTCCATTGCAGGGGGCGTGGGTTCGATCCTCGGTTGGGGAACAAGGATCCCACATGCAGTGTGGCCAGTGTTACTGTCAAGTACTTCTATACACTGTCAGTTTGATTGCAATTTAAAAAATTAAAAAATAATAAACCTCGCTTTCTTTAAAAAAAAAAAAAATGTAAGATGAGCCAGGAGTATAAGATGAGGAAAACAGGCTTGGAGAGATGAGGAAGAATTCTAAGGAGACTAAAATGGCAATAACCTAAATACATTTTGCAGGAGCCAAAGACTACAGCCTCAGAGCTGATTAATGAAATACGCACTTGATTTGCTTTTTTCACCATTTAAACTTTTTGCTTTTCATTGAAGTGTAGCCAGTTAACAATGTGATAGTTTCAGGAGGACAGCAAAGGGCTTCAGCCGTACCTATACATGTATCCACTCTCTCTCAAACTCCTATCCCATCCAGGCTGCCACATAGCATTGAGCAGCGTTCCACAGGTTATACAGTAGGTTCTTGGTTATCCTCTTAAAACATAGCAATGTTATGTATCTGATTCTTAAAAACATATATATAATAGATAAACTCTAGACAAATATAATCAAGAAAATAGGGGGAAAGGAGCAAATATAGAAATGAGAAAAAAAATAACTAAATTTCAAGCAAATATAATCAAGAAAAGGCAAATAAGAAATTATGTGTTAGAAAGTTCAAGGCAAACAGTGTTGGAGGGAGAAATATATATTCAAAAAAAAAATGTAGGAAACTTAACCAATCGTAAAGTATGGACTCAAATCATAAACATGTAGAAGATAATTGGGGAAAGGTGAAGAATAAATAGATATTTGATGGTAGTAAGAAATTATTGTTACTGTTTTAGGTGAACAGTAATATTCTCTTTAGCTTTTAGAGTCTTTGTATTTTAGAGATAAAAGCTAAAAGAGCTATAGATAAAATTACGATGGCATTTGTTCAAAATAATGGAGGAGAGGGGACAATGAGTGAGCCTGTGAATGAGGTACCAAGAGAATAAAGTTGTCCCTGAGATGGTCATTATTGAAATCAGAGGATGGAACATACTGTAAATCAACCATACCTCAATACAATTTCAATAAATAGCTCAGATTAGGAAAAAAACACCAACGATGTCAGTAGCACCCACTTTTTAATAGTGGCTTAAAGGGAATCAAATTACACCTAAAATAAATTCACAAATTAAAAAAAAATCCTCAGGGAGAACTAGAACTAAAAGATTCTTCTTTCATACCATAATAATTATACAAACACATGGCCAACATCTTACTAAATAGTGAATCACCGAAGGCATTCCTATTAAAATCAGAAGCAGGGCAGGCGTGGCTGCTTCGAGCATTAGTGCTTCATGTTGCTTAAGATCTGACTCATGTAATAAGATCTGAAAGAGAAATAAGAACTATAACTGCTGGAAAGGAAGAGACAAAATGTTTACTATATACAACCTTAAGATTAGGCGACCTAAACATCTAAGCGAACCAACTCTGTAATGTGTGGAATTTAAAGGAAAGCTTAGCAAAAGAGCCAGATTTTAAAATAAATGTGCAACAGTCAATAAGTTCTACACCAAAGAACATCAAGCAAGCTGAAAATATAGCTCATGGATAGCAAAGATTTCTTATTAACAGCATGAAGAAAAGAATAAAGCTTGATGGAGATGCAGCCCGAACACAATGAGAAAAAGCACATTAAAAATGGACAAACACAGCCCTTAAAT
Source organism: Bison bison bison (assembly GCF_000754665.1). Classification (NCBI taxonomy): domain Eukaryota; kingdom Metazoa; phylum Chordata; class Mammalia; order Artiodactyla; family Bovidae; genus Bison; species Bison bison. The sequence goes on along the minus strand of NW_011494609.1, from coordinate 176,559 downwards.
ATCTGCAGTGATGTGTGAAAACATTCTAGAAAAAACAAAACTGAATAAACAAAACCTAGAATCCATAAGAGTATATTCACTATGATTCCTTTTTGTGGGCTAGAAATGATATAAATCCCAGGAAAAGAAAAATTAAAAAGATTTCAAGTAAACTTAAGAGATTTAAATAAGTCTATAATTATTTTTATTTTAAAATTATTTATAATTTTAATAATTATTTTATGAAGATACACTTTCAGATCATTTTCACTTTCTCTATATTTTTATGCAGTATTATCTGCAACAAGCAAATATAACTTTTGAGCTGGTCCAAAATTTTTTGACTTGTTGAATTGACTTGAGTTTAAAACCAAACAAGTGAAATATAATAAATTTGTTGGCTACTTATAATTTTCAGAAGTCAAGATTATGCTCCTCTGAATCAATCTGAAGAGCTTTTCTAAAACATGGGGTAATACTCAAGAGCAAAGAGTCAGACGAAATTCAAATGGATGAGTGGAAATAATTCTCTGGCTGTCCCGAGCTGGCCAGTCTGCCTAGAAACTAATTTAGGAATTTGAAATGACATCACTGCAGGTGTTCTTTCAAAGTAATACATTCATTTATAATGCTCTGGTTGACAAACCTGGCAGGTAGACGAGAGTTTAAAAGCCTCAAATATTCTCTTTGTTGATGCTCACCATCTTTATCTTCGAATGAAAGTATTTCTACTTTTTTCCTCTGCCCCTTAGGCTCTAGTTCTTGGTTAAGAAGTGTCTCATAAACTTCAGAAGAGGAGAAAAAACATAAGATGATAGTCATAATCTTCTATTTTTTAAAACTATAAATATTTTAACTTCTAGAAGAGACCACCTATCATGAATACTTCAGTATTCCTAAGTCTTATAAAGATTAACTACAAAGTTTATTATAGTTTCCAAACTCAAGTAGTATATGCCAGATTGGCTTGACACATTTGGAAATAAATATACTGAATGTTTGCCAAAGGTCAAGATTAACGTCAAATTCAAAAGCTGAAAAGTAAAAGATGCTATCAAAAAATTAAATATATAAAATTTACTGAATAATTTTTTTAAAAAATCAACAAGTTATACCACTAAGCAGGCAGAGCCTAGCACTTGCTCACAATCCAATAAATATTAAGTACCTGCTATTGACAAAGAATGGTGGTGAGCACTGCAGTTGAGAAGTAGTAAAATATCTCAAGGAATTTGGAGAGTAACCAGGGGGAAAGACAGGTACAAAGGTAAATAACAGAACTCCTACAGATTAACATGAAACACCAAAAAACCATTTTAAAAACCGTCAAAAGACTTGAGCAGACATTTCACAAAAGAAGATATATGAAAGGTCAGTAAGCATATGAAAAGTTACTCAGCAGTATTAGTCAGCAGAGAAATGAAAATTAAAACTACAGCTAGATGCCATTACACACCCACTGGAATAGCTAAAATAAGAAAAAGATACACAATGCCAAATGTTGGCTGCAATGAAGAGCAACTGGAACACTCTTACATTGCTAGGAGGGAGTGAAATGGTCCAACTGTGTTAGCGATCTCTTTGGCAGTTCTTTTAAAGTTCAACAGTCATCTGTCTTATGACCCAGCAATTCCATTTCCAGGTACTTACCCCAGAGAAATGAAAGCATGTCTACAGAAAGACACATGCAAGATTTATTTACAATAACCAAAAAAATAAACAAAAATGCCATCAACAGGAAGAGGGATAAACAAAATTGTGGTATATTCATACAGTGGAATACTACTCAACAATAAAAATCATCAGATCAAATCAGATCAGATCAGTTGCTCAGTCGTGTCCGACTCTTTGCAACCCCATGAATCACAGCACGCCAGGCCTCCCTGTCCATCACCAACTCCTGGAGTTCACTCAGACTCACATCCATTGAGTCAGCGATGCCATCTAGCCATCTCATCCTCTGTTGTCCCCTTCTCCTCTTGCCCCCAATCCCTCCCAGCATCAGAGTCTTTTCCAATGAGTCAACTCCTCTCATGAGGTAGCCAAAGTACTGGAGTTTCAGCTTTAGCATCATTCCTTCCAAAGAAATCCCAGGGCTGATCTCCTTCAGAATGG
>NW_011494609.1:169514-174365 GCF_000754665.1 Bison bison bison | reverse complement strand
CATAACTTTCCTTCCAAGGAGTAAGTGTCTTTTAATTTTATGGCTGCAGTAACCATCTGCAGTGATTTTGCAGCCCAGAAAAATAAAGTCTGACACTGTGTCCACTGTTTCCCCATCTATTTCCCATGAAGTGATGGGACCAGATGCCATGATCTTCGTTTTCTGAATGTTGAGCTTTAAGCCAACTTTTTCACTCTCCACTTTCACTTTCACCAAGAGGCTTTTTAGTTCCTCTTCACTTTCTGCCATAAGGGTGGTGTCATCTGCATATCTGAGGTTATTGATATTTCTCCCAGCAATCTTGATTCCAGCTTGTGTTTCTTCCAGTCCAGCGTTTCTCATGATGTACTCTGCATAGAAGTTAAATAAACAGGGTGACAATATACAGCCTTGATGTACTCCTTTTCCTAATTGGAACCAGTCTGTTTTTCCATGTCCAGTTCTAACTGTTGTTCCTGACCTGCATACAAATTTCTCAAGAGGCAGATCAGGTGGTCTGATATTCCCATCTCTTTCAGAATTTTCCACAGTTTATTGTGATCCACACAGTCAAAGGCTTTGGCATAATCATGGATAGATGCAATTACGTGAAAGCATCTCAAAAACGCTGAGTGACAGAGTCATGAACACAAGTAACACATCCTGGAAGAGTCCATTTAATCGAAACTCTAGAACAGGCAAAGCTCGTCTGTGATGACAGAAGTTATACAGTGGTTGCCTTCAAGGTCATCAGAGTAGGCCGATAGCTAACTGGAAAGGAACAAAGCGGGGACATTCTGGGTTGATGGATGAGCTCTACATTTTGATAGAGGTGGACAATAGTCCAAACTTCTCAAACAGGGAATTGGCTTCCCTGGTAGCTCAGCTGGTAAAGAAGCAGCCTTCAATGCAGGAGACCCTGATTTGATTCCTGGGTTGGGAAGATCCCCTGGAGAAAGGATAGGCTACCCACTCCAATATTCTTGGGCTTCCCTGGTGGCTCAGCGGTAAAGAATCTGCCTGTAATGAGGGAGACCTGGGTTTGATCCCTGGGTTGGGAAGATCCCCTGGAGATGGGAAAGGTTACCCACTCCAGCATTCTTGCCTGGAGAATCCCCATGGACAGAGGAACCTGGCAGGCTACAGTCTATGGGGTCACAAAGAGTCAGACACGACTGAGTGACTAAACACTTTGAACTAAACATGTAAAAGCTGTGCATTTTATTATGCTTCAATTATACTTTAAATGTTAAAAAATGGTCAGAAAGTGTAAAAATAGAAACAGTAAACATTTGTGAGTTTGCATAGTAGGGACTACTCATCCTTGCTATCTTAACTCAGGGTGCTGTGACAAAACATCACGGACTGAGAAGCTTAAACGGCATGTATTTCTCGCAGTTCTGGAGGCTGGGAACACTGTGGAACATAGCCGAGGAAGAACAGCAGAGGCTTACAGAACAGGACTATGGTATACACCACTGCCCAAATCCTACATCGACCTAAGCGGGACTGTGAGGGGAAAGTGCCAAGAGATTCCATTCTTGGTGAGGGTCCTCTTCTTGCCTTCATGCCATGCACTCACAGGAAGAGAGATTAAGTTCTGGTGCTATGTCCTCTCCTTACAAGGACACTAACCCCATCATGGGGACCCCACCCTCAGAAACTTATCTCACCCTAGTCACCACCCCAAGGTCCCACCTCCTTATACCATCATGTTGGGGGTTATAGCACCAGCACATCAGTTTAGGGGGAATGCAAGCATCCAGGGCACTGCACTTGTTAATATCACGATAAAGTACAATTCTGCTGATAAAATGTCCCTCCGTCACATGAGGCAGTCAAGAGCCAGCTCTGGATAATGAAGCCACAGTGAGGCCAGGAGTTGAGGGGGAGCAGGAAGCACCTCTGAGGACCATCTCTGCGGGGGGCTGAGTCTCAGAAAAATATAACTCCCCATACCTCCTGAACCTGTACAGTAGCTAGTCACTGGAGCGTCTGGGGAAGAGGGTTCAGGCAGATGGGGAAGCCATTGCAAAAGTCCTAAGGCAGGAGCATCAGACACATTCAAGGAATAAGGAGAAGATGGGACTTCCTGGTGGTCCAGTGGTGAAGAATCCACCTTGCCATGCATCTGAGCTAGCAAATACTCAAAAGGAGAAACTTACATCCAAAAACGTATTCACTGTGCAAGACAGACTATTAGAAACATCAGATAAAGCCACAGAGAATGTCTTCAATGGGGTTTAAAAGGACAGAGAAATCTCGCACCCCAAGGAACAAAACCACATTAACCAAGATATTCACCCATCATACAGTCACCGCCCCTCAGAATCTAGCTCCATCTGAAAGTGATGAAGTTTACATTGGTTCTGTGATCCGAAATGAACTTGTGGAAAACTGCTGGAAACCTTACTTGTTTCACTAAGATACACCCCTTCAGAGTCTTTAAAAAATTGTACCACAGTAGTATATTCTTGGTCAGGATACTTTTGTTGGGACATAGATGATACAAATGGAGAGTTGCCTTAGAAGAGAGTTTGCCCATAGCAGACAAGAATAAAGGTTAGTTAATTTCAACGTGTCCACATCGTTGGTCCTCAGCACTCTCCCTTCCCTCACATGTGCAAGGGGCAAGATGCATCACTGCCCTTCAGCACTGATGCCTCCTTAAGACAGTGTGTTCTTCTAAAGAAGGGAGCTGTGCAAAAAGAGGTTCTGGGGGTTGGAGGAGCTATGCCACACCGCTCCCCTCCCCCACCAGGAGAGTCACTGATTCTATCAGGGATTAAGGAATCCAGCACCATTTGCCTTTTTTTTTTTTTTGACTCAGACCCATCCTTCATTCTCTGTATCCCCAACACCCTACGTGATCTGACTCCATTCCCTTCTTCTCCAGCTTCGTGTATCCTCCCTTCTTGCCAACTTCTAACCACAGTGGACTTCTCATTATTCTTTTTTTCCCCTTTTTTAGAAATGTTGGCTGTGTGGGCTCTTCATTACACCATGCAGGCCTTCTCTAGCTGAGGCATGGGCTTCTCTTGTGAAGCACAGACAGGCTCTAGAGTGTCAGTACCTGCAGTGCTCAGGCTTCGTTGCAGGGTTGAGCCTGCATCTCCAGCATTGCAAGGTGGATCCTTTACCACGGGACCACCAGAGAAGTCCCACCTTCTCCTTACTCCTTGAACATGTCTGACATTCCCGCCTTAGAACTTTTGCAGTGACTGTTCCATGTGCCTGAACACTCTGCCCTAGATGCTCCAATGACTAACTCCTTCACCGCTTGCAAGTCTTTTCATAAAGATCATATTCTTAGTAGGACTGACCTCTGTCCTCCCAACAAGTTTTACACACCCCTCTCATGTTCTATACTTCCTTGTTTCCAGTGCCCTTATCACTTTCAACATCCCATAAGTTTTATTGTATTTGCTCATTTTATTATATTTATTACCTTACTGTATTATACTTAACTATTTTATCTTATTATGTTTCATTGTTTGATGTCTGCTCCCCCATGACAACGTAAGTGCCCATGTCAGGGATCTTTATTTTAGTCACTGACATCTTCTAAGCACTAGGACCCTACTGGTCACGTGCTTAACAATATTATCAACTGAATCAGGGTACATTTTTTATGCTCCTCTAGCTAACATATATAATGACTCTAATGTTGCCATGGTAAGAATTTATCTCATCTTTTCCTTCCACCTACCCAACCCTCCACTTAGGGAAGACTTACAAGGACTGTGCTGAACATCAAAGATGAGATTAGTGAGCTGTGTCTGAAAGCCTATAATGGCAAACGGGGGAAAACAACTGATCCCACATTTCTCTATCCAATGAAATCTGTGAACGGTGGCATCGACACAATGACAAGGTCTCCAGTCTTCTGGAGACTGCTTCTCTTACTCTAATATAGCTCTCATCCAGCCAAGAGAGGAAGGAGATGGAGCAGAAAGTGTCCTTGTGAGTTTCTTCTTCTCCTTGGACTCCAGTCAATCTGAAGAGTCAAGTGGATTCACGTCACTGGCATTAGAGTCTCATGTGTGGTAAAGTTTCACCTCATTTGATGGTAAGGAGCAGACTCATGCAGTTCACCTTAAGAACTGGGGTTCTATGATTTAGTTCAGGAACCATTTGGTAATAAGGGACACGAGAGTGGACAGAATCTAATGTACTACAGGCCCCACAGAGGGTGATCTGGGTGGTCGTTCAGCGTGGAAGGCAGCTCTGGGTTCCATGTTGTCCTGCTGGCCCCCTGGCATTAGGCATTCCTGCGTCTTCACTACGGCATCCCCATTAGCTTGAATCCCCTACTGCCCAGGGGTCTCCACTTCTCTCTGGATGCCTCCTTGCTTCTCCTTTAGGAACCAATTGACTGATTCCGTCTATATCTCTAGGAGAGAGGCCATAACCATCCTTGCTTATTGCTGCTGTCCCTGCTTTAGGTGACTATCCTACAGACCTTCACAGATCGTCCCTCAGCCCACAGAGCGCCATCCTTGGTTTGGGCAAGATCTTCGACCAACTCAGTCTCTCCGAGGCTGGGAAATATGGTTTGGAATTTTGGATGGTTAATTTTATGTGTCGACTGGGTCATGGGCTGCCCAGATATCTGGTTAAACATTTTTCTGGGTGTTTCTGGCTGAGATTTTGAGATTTCAATCAGTTGACCAAGTATGACAGATTGCCCTTCCTAGTGTGGGTGGCCCTCGTGCAATCAACTGAAACCCTGAAAAGAACAAAAAGCCCAATAAAAGGGAAAGCCTACAACGTCCCTGGTGGTCCAGTGGTTGAGAGTCCGCCTGCTAATGCAGGAGACACAGGTTTGATCCCTGGTCCAGGAAGATTCCACGTGCCATGGGAGCAACTAAG
>NW_011494609.1:163242-169387 GCF_000754665.1 Bison bison bison | reverse complement strand
GGGCCCCAGAGCCAGTGCTCCGCAACAAGAGAAGCCACTGCAACGAGGTGCTCCAGCACAACAAGGAAGACCCAGCACAGCCAAAAATAAATTAATTAATTGATTTTTAAAAATTAAAAAAAAGAGAGAGAAAGAAAACCTCCTGCCTGAGTGCGTGAGTTAGGACATTGGCCTTTTCGAGCCTGTATGCTGGACTGAAACATCAGCTCTTCCAAGAGCTCCAGCTTGCCGACTGCCGACCTGGGGACGTCTCAGCCCAAATAACTGCATGAGTGAATTCCTTATAATAAGTCTGTTTGTGTATACAGATAGATACATATCCTATAGGATTCCCAGGTGGCTCAGTGGTAAATAATTCACCAGCCAAACAGGAGACCTGGGTTCACTCCCTGGGTCAGGGACATCCCTTGGAGAAGTAAATGGCAACCCCCTCCAGTATTCTTGCCTGAAGAATCCCATGGATAGAGGAGCCTGGTGGGCCACAGTCCATAGGGGTCACAGAGAGTCAGATATGAGTGAAGTAACAACAATCATATCCTGTTGTTCTTGGGAAAATCCTAACTAACAGAGACACACATCCTAGAATAAGAAGCAGGTTAGAGATACTTACCTCAGCTTAGCTATGAGCTGAGCCTTTGCCTTCAGAAGGGGCAGCTCTGGTGGTTGTGTGGGTCATGGCCTCCGCAAGGGCCTTGTGACTGCATGAGCCAGATGGGGAACCGGTGGGCTTCTGAATCTGACCTTCTCCCCAGGACCTCTGGGATTATAGTAAGCTCCCGGAGCATGTCTGCTCATTCGCTCAGGAGGCTCCATGCATGGCCTCAGATGTCCAGGGCCCACTCAGGACCCGTTGTTCTCATTCCCCACTTCCAACAGTCTGGGGAGGGTGCTGACGGCTTAACATGAAACAGCATCCCTAGAGCACGATGCTGCTGGCGTCCAGTAATTCTGCAGCTCCCAGATCACGGCAGCCAGAACAACCCAAATGCCATTCCTATAGGGCCCAGGATGGATTTTGATAAGCACGGAGAAGAAGGCAAACAGACAGAAAAAGACACGTACCATATGATATCGCTTATAGGTGGAATCTAAAATAGTGATATAAAATGAACTTATTTACAAGGCAGGAATAGACTCACAGACTTAGAAGACAAAATTACGGTTCCCAAAGGGGAAAGGGGTGGGGAAGAAGGATAAATCAGGAGGTTGGGATTAACATACACACACTGCTATATATAAAACAGATAAACAAAGACCTACTGTGCAACACAGGGAACTGTACTCAATAGTTTACAATAACCTAGAAGGGAAAAGAATCTAAAAAATAATATATATATTACACATGTGCCTGTGTATGTGCTGAGTCACTTCGGTCATATCTGACTCTTTGAGACCACATGGACTGTAACCCGCCAGGCTCCTCTGTCCACAGGGATTCTCCAGTTAAGAATACTGGAGTGGGTTGCCATGCCCTCCTCCAGGGAATCTTCCCAACCCAGGGATCAAATCCATGTCTCTTATGTCTCCTGCATTGGCAAGCAGCTTCCTTACTGAGCCACCAGGGAAGCCCTATATTTATAATATATATGTGCTCACGCTCAGTCGCTAAGTCATGTCTGACTTTCTGCGACCCCATGGACCGTAGCCCACCAGGCTCTGCTGTCCGTGGGATTTCCCGGGCAAGAATACTGGAGTGAGTTGGCATTTCCTTCTCCAGGGGATCTTCCTGCCCCAGGAATTGAATCTGTGTCTCCTGCCTTGGCAGGCAGATTCTTTACCCCTGAGCCATCTGGGAAGCCTATGTATATATGCGTATGCATATATCTAGAACTGAATCATGTGGCTATACGCCTGAAACTAACTCGAAGTTGTAAACCAACCATACTTTAAAAATTAAAAACAAAATTTAAAATATATGAACTATATTAAAAAGAAGAAGGCAAAAAGGAAGCCTAGGCTCAAGACAGCACCCACATGCCCCGGGGCTCCCCTTAGAGAGAGTCAGGAGGGTAAACACAGTGACCACATATAAGAAGGTAAAGCAAAGTAACCTTATGATGGAAAGGAAAGCAAGAAGCCTGGAAGGTTCCATGGCACGTAGCCACATCCACAGATATTTCGCTTTGGGAAAACTACAGGCACCGGACTCATCAGTTCAGAAAACGACCTGTGGGCTGCCGCCCCACGTGTCCCCAGGGCTGTGCAACAGGGCGGAAAACGGCTTGGAATTAATAGAGCCCTTCAGGGTTTGTTTTCAGCAAATATTTGCCGAGTGCCTACGATGCCCCACGCTCGGTGGTTGAGAGCAAGCTCCCCCTCCTGTCGGCGTGTTCGTTTCAGAATCCCGGCTCCGGGCTTCACTTGGCTGCAAGTGGCAAGGAATTCAGTGCTCTGGGGGACAGGCCTCCACACGTCCAGAGGAGTCGGCTGAGTCTCTGATTCTCTCCACCATCCAAGAATAAAAATAGAGGCTGTGCCATTAAAACGATCCTGGGAGATTAAAGGATTTCTAAGCCAAAACAAGACCTGAGATAAGCTGCCTATGTGTCAGCGAGGAGGAGGCGGTGGCGTCGGTCTCGGACGCCAGCAAGTCCAGGAAGTGGCCCCCTGCAGCCTGATGAGACTTGTCCTGGGGCCTCTTCCCTCCTGTCCTGTCGAGTCTGGTCGGCTTGTCAGAGAGGGTGGCCGGGCACTTGGGCAAAGCCTTTAAGGCCCGGTATCTGAGCCACAGGGTCTCTGTCGCTGTCCTTTTTGGCCGGGTCATTTCCAGTTAAAACTGGCCTTTGGTGTTGTTTTCAACGTCTCCTCCACTCATCATAAGTGCTTTTAGTAACCAGTCACTCTCCTCCATTGGCTGAGCTTGCATATCTCCCCACCCCCTAGGAGAACCGGACTAGAATCTTCCTTGGCTTCCACACGGATTTCTTGTCTCCTCAAGGGCTTACCCAAGGTGGCCCAGGAAGGTAGGAAAGGCTGACACATGACCCAGGACACCTCCACAGGAGGGGGCTGCCGGTGGGAGGGTCTTGTATAGGGCCACCCCAGTAAGCCTGCAGAGAGTGGCGTTTACACATGCCCGGACAGCACATTTGGAGCCTGTGTCCACAGCCTCTCAAACAGCCAACCATGTGCAAAAACGGGGAGACAAATCATACACGTCTTTGCAATTTCCTCCCCCCAGTTTTGGAAAAGCCAACTACTATAGAGTTTTCTTTAGAAAGAGCTAGATTTGGAGCCAGGGGACACACTTTCTAGTCCCCCACCCCCACCCCCGTGCCCTCATTATGCACATTACCTCGGACAATCGCCCTGGACATCAGTTTCTGCATCTGCAACTCATGGGACATAACTTTCCCTTCTCGTATTTACGGGGCTGTCAGGAGGATTCAAGTGCTTTTCAAGTCTATATGGGGGTGGTTTAGTTGCTAAATTGTGTCTGACTCTTTGTGACCCCATGGAGCCTACCAGGCTCCTCTGTCCATGGGATTTCCCAGGCAAGAATACTGGAGTCAGTCGCCATTCCTTCTCCAGGGGATCTTCCCGACCCAGGGATTGACCCTGCACCTCCTGCATTGGCAGGCAGATTCCTTACCCCTGAGTCACCAGGGAAGCCTATTCAAGTCTATAATACCAAGTAAAGACGAATTTATTGTTATTATTATTTTTTTTATTGCTTTCATCATCATCATCTTTCATTCCAAATGGACAGCTTGACTTTTGCCTTAGGGAAATCGTTTTAAATTAAAAAAGGACTGTGTTTTAGGAATCTGAGTACAATGGAAATGGAGGTTTCTGTAACTTTTATCAAGAGGGAAGAAAAGAGTCAGTGCCTTTTAATTAGATCAGCGGTGTGGAATGTTCCAGTGGGATGGGATCTGAGAACACCATCCCCACCCTGCCCAATGCACAGTGCTCCCAATACTCAGACCCTCCAAGAACGGGTGCTGATGTTGATAAGAGCTCCTGGGTGTTGAGTGCTTGCTGGGCACCTGCCTTTCTGCTAAGTGTTCTGTGTGCGTTATCACACAAACACTCAGAACAGCAGCACCCAAAGGTAGCAGGGACACTAACGTCTGTGTTAACTCATGACAAGACTATGTCTTCACAAGACAAGGCTGTTCCCACAGCCCCATGGCCGGAAAGACAGAGCCCCCATGCCAACCCTGGGCTGGCTGTTGCCCCCCAAGAGAATCAGTGGCTGAACACCCTCATCAAAACAGGTAGGGAAACTGCAGCTCAAAGGAGGAGAAATGACTCGCCCACGTCACTCTGGAAACCAGCCAGTCGGAGACTAGTTCCTATTCCCAGAATAAGGTGCCTTGGCTATTTGGACCTTTTCAAGAAGAAATCCTGCCTGAATTGGCCCTTCCAAAATACAGCCCATGGGGTAGTCCCGGACAGCGCCGATGCAGCCATCTGGTCTACCCCAGGCTCTCTCTCTTCACGTCAGGTGACTTTCCTGACTGCCTGTGAACCTCACCTTTCCTGGACTCTCCCTTTCTTGGCCCACATGCTGCCCGAGTGACACGCTCAGTGCCGTAAATGAGGGTGCTGTGGCGTGTTCTCAGGTCTTACTGGAAGTGTAGCTATTAAAAAACAGTTCAGTAAACAGCCAGCCCAGTCAGTACACGTCAGCAGCCCTGCTCCAAGGCTCCAACGTCAGCAAAGGCGGGCTGAGGCCTCAGGCCAGCGCCCTCTGCAGCTGCCACCCCGCCCTCAGGCCAGCCCCCTGCCCCTGTTGGCGTGGTGAGATTGGCCAGGGCCTAGCAGCGCTGCACCGCCGCCCCCCCAACCCCAGCTGGCTTCTGGAGTGCCCAGATTTCCTGCGGGAAATGATTCCCTGCTCGAAACCGGGACCTGGGAATTGTTCCCCAGGCAACCCCGTTCAGCTCAGCAGGAAAGGAACCAGAACACAGATGGCAATCAGATCATTGAGTCTACGAAGGGCAAGTATCCGGATTGGTGGCTAGAGCATTTACTGTGTACCTCAGTGACCCTGAGTTCCCACCTGGGATCTCCTTGTCAATTCCCCACAAATGAGAACTGCTTCTTTACCAAAAGCAAGAGGTCATGGGAGGTTTAAATAACCTAGTGGAAGAAAGAAGTGGAAGCGGATGTTAGCCCTGACCATTTCAGGCTTATTGGTAACAGACCACATGGGTCCCCAGGAGGAGAGGCAGGGTGGGCCTGAGTCCAGATTCCAGGCTTTTCTCTTTCTCAGCTGGAAAGAAAAGGCTGCGGGGAATAAGGAATGTGGCGGGTGGGAGCAGGTGCAAAGCCTGGACACTGGAGGAGGAAAGCCTGGGAGAGGTCGAGGGGGAAAGACAAGGCTTTGGCGGACGAGCAGCACGTGGACACCGGAGGGCAGAGGTTTGGGTGCCATCTCCTGGGTTTTGGGACCTGCTGGCTAGCTCTCCCTTCAGTGGGTGCTGTCTTGAGGCAAGTTGAGGATGAGGGCCCAGCAGTAGGAATCTGGAGGAGAGAGGGGAAGGGCTGTCAGAAGACCCCCCTCACTCCCTGCACCCAAATTCTGCAGCTGATGTCCATTTACATGAGAATATGAGAACATGGGTCATGTGGGGTGGTGGCATTTGCATCAGCACTGTTCACACTGTGGAGAGCATCTCTGCCCTTCCCACTGTTCACACTGCAGAGAGCATCTGTCCCCTTCCCACCATTCACACCGCGGAGAGCATCTCTGCCCTTCCCACTGTTCACTCTCAGGGAGCATCTGTCCCCTTCCCACCATTCACACTGTGGAGAGCATCTCTGCCCTTCCCACCATTCACATTGTGGAAAGCATCTCTCCCCTTCCCACCATTCACACTGTGGAGAGCATCTCTGCCCTTCCCACTGTTCACTCTCAGGGAGCAACTCTCCCCCTTTCCCACCATTCACACTGTGGAGAGCATCTCTGCCCTTCCCACTGTTCACACCGCGGAGAGCATCTTACCCATTCCCACTGTTCACTCTCAGGGAGCAACTCTCCCCCTTTCCCACCATTCACACTGTGGAGAGCATCTCTGCCCTTCCCACTGTTCACACCGCGGAGAGCATCTTACCCATTCCCACTGTTCACTCTCAGGGAGCAACTCTCCCCCTTTCCCACCATTCACACTGTGGAGAGCATCTCTGCCCTTCCCAC
>NW_011494609.1:162173-163142 GCF_000754665.1 Bison bison bison | reverse complement strand
CAACCCACTCCAGTATTCTTGCCTGGAGAATCCCATGGACAGAGGAGCCTGGCGGGCTAGAGTCCATGGTGTAACTAAGAGTTGGACACGACTGAGCAACATAGCACGTGTTAGCATGGCAGAGAGGACTGTGGGATCTAAAGGGTTAACAGTGTCACCAGCTCACCTTGGCTGCCTGTGACTCTGTGAATCAGCAGGCACTCCCTTTAGGACACTTGCGCCTACAGAGCTGGACCCAGGCCTCAGGAACGCCGAATCCATTGGGGTCAGTAAGAAATGACCACTGACCTCACGAATGCCACAGGCCAGCTTCTGTATAAGCAAGGCAACCCCCGTCACGAGCCGCACTCTGCCTGGGAAAGAAAGCCCAGTGCGGTGCGAGTGGAGAAATGGCCAATTGTGCCCAAATAGCATGGTCTTCAGACCTGGGAGCAGGAAGCGGCCACGGCTCTCCCACCCCTCCTCCCACAGTCCTTAGGGTGCAAAAGGTAGCCTCGCCAACCAGCTGCACCAACCCTAGGCAGAGCGTAGCTCTGACATCTGATGCGTCACCAAGGGCACTTGGCTGGTGTTTTGGGAAGAGCCCAGTTTTCACAGTCGACTTCAGATTGCTATGAATCACCCTATCTGATTCAAACGTGGGCTTGGGTGGACTTACAGATAGCTGATTGCCTCAGATTAATCCACCATTGCCTCAGCAGGTAATTTACCTCTGGGAGTTTCAGGGACTGAAAAGAAGTATCCATTTGCATAGTCTAAACTCAGAGTCCCGGCAGGAGGCTGTTCTTGGGCCAGCAGCACCCTGGGACAGGGAGGACTCCTGGGGTTCCGTATCCCCTTGTCCTCCCCTCCCGCATTCCTCCCCTCCCCCATTTCTCCCCTCCCCCTTTCCTCCCCTCCCCCCTTCCTCCCTTCCCCCTTTTCTCCCCTCCCCATTCCTCCCCTTCCTCTTTCTTTCCCTCCCCCCCC
>NW_011494609.1:161076-162073 GCF_000754665.1 Bison bison bison | reverse complement strand
CACTCTCAGGGAGCAACTCTCCCCCTTTCCCACCATTCACACTGTGGAGAGCATCTCTGCCCTTCCCACTGTTCACACCGCGGAGAGCATCTTACCCATTCCCACTGTTCACTCTCAGGGAGCAACTCTCCCCCTTTCCCACCATTCACACTGTGGAGAGCATCTCTGCCCTTCCCACCATTCATATTGTGGAAAGCATCTCTCCCCTTCCCACCATTCACACTGCAGAGAGCATCTCTCTCCTTCCCAGATCCATCTGCAGGGGTGTGGGGTCCTAGGAACCCCCAGAAGAAGCTTTCTGTGGAGCAGGGGATCTAGATGTAAGACTCAGGCCCACTGAGAGCAGGGATGCTCCCGGACACATCCCAAAGCCAATTCAGTGCTAAGAACAGGATCCCTGTGCTGAGAGCTAGCGGGAACTGCAATTCTGAGCACAACGGCTCCAGGCCTGAGGTGTCCTCACAGGTGATGGGGCTGAATCACTCCAGCTCGGCCATGCCCCCAACGTCTGGCGTCTGGACCTGCAGTGTGTCCAGCTCAGTCTCGGGCACACATCTCCTCCTGCACTTGGTCTTAACGACAGCAGGAATCTCCCAGGAGAGCCTGGGCTTCCTGATATGTGTGCCGCTAGCAGTCGCTTTTAGCGTCACTCAGCGCTTGTCTCATGATTCCGCTCTCTCTGTTCTTTGGTTTCCCCAGTTGAGGGTGTCCTCATCTGCTAAGTACGCTGGGATGTGTGATTCTGGTCTCCCAGTGACTGAGCTCCCCTGAGAGCCCAGGTGGCCCTGAGCTCTGCAGAACCGACCAGAGGGAATCCTCTAGGTGCGTCCTGAGACTGTGGCTGCCCGAAAGCCAGCCTCCCTCCTTATGAAAAGCAGCCAGGCTTGTCACCAAAGCCCACCTGGGCCTTGCTTCCCAGGTGGCACTAGTGGTAAAGAACCTGCCTGCCAGTGCAGGAGACATAAGAGATCCTGGGTTGGGAGGATCTCCTGGAGGA
>NW_011494609.1:158753-160976 GCF_000754665.1 Bison bison bison | reverse complement strand
ACCCTCTCCCCTTTCCTCCCGTCCCTCCTTCTATATCCCATAAATGAACAGCATTCTCCAGGTCATGACTTGGTTCCCAGCCGCAGCCCCTGATAAGCGGGCTCCTACCCCCGTGCTCCCACCCCGGTGGTCTGTCTCTCCACTTTCGGGCCACACAATTTACCACCACACAGTTCTTCCTTGTCCTGTACTGCAATGGCTCCAGCCATGTCCAGGTCCACATGGCAGAAACCAACTGTCTTTGTCATGGGACGTGCCGTCAACGCTTGTGAAGTACTTTCTGGCTTCCCTCTGCAGACCAAAACCCTGGACTTCCTAATACATCAGGGTTCCAAAAATCTGCACCGTCCTACCCTTCCCCTCCAGGCTTGCTCTTCTTGGTGGCCCGCCTCTGCCAATGTGGCCTTTGCACCAGCAGTGGTCTCACCAGGGGCACCTCCCTTGTTTCAGCCACAATACTTCTACTAATACAACCTGAAATCACATTGGCTTTTTTGGCAGCTTAGCCCTGGCATCACTCTTAATGAGATTTATTAATATTTAGTGTAAACTAAAACCATTTTCTGGGCTTCCCTGGGGGCTCAGGGGTAAAGAATGTGCCTACCAAGCAAGAATATCAAGTTTGATCCCTGGATTGGGAAGTTTCCTTGGAGAAGGAAATGGCAACCCATTCCAGTATTCTTGTTTGGGAAATCCCATGGACAGAGGAGCCTGGTGAGCTACAGTCCACAGAGTTGTAAGGAGCTGGACACGACTTAGCGACTAAACAACAACTAAACTCCTTTTGTGCGTGCGCACCATTTGGCCTTCTTTCCCCCAGCCAGGAGCTGTTCTGTTGAGTTTGGGAACTAAATGCCACACTTTTACTTATTCCTGTTATCTTTCATCTTTTTAATTTGACCCATCGTTCCTTCCCTGTCATTCATGGCAACTTTCTGTCATTTGGAAGCCTGTTAGAAATGCCTTCTGCGGCTTGACCCAGATGATTATTTAAAAAGCATTTTCAGTTGTGGATGCACGTACTCATGCCAGCCTGCGGCTTGCATTTCTCTACCTTTTTCCAAAGGTAACACGTCCCCTGCTTTGCTAAAATGTCAGAAAAGGTTAGAGCCAGATATTAGAGGCCGGGTGGCTCTAGTCCTTGGTTTGATGGATGAATTGTGGGCAGGGAGATGGAGGGGTGCTGGGGGGCCACGCATCTCCCCACTTGGGCAGAGTCGACCATCATCCCTCAGATACTCTAACCTGGGTATCCTTCGCTTATGCGCTCAGTAAACAGACTGTGTGCAGCTTGCACACAGCCCACTGGAAGCTTCCGACAGTGGACAACAGAAGCCCTGCCATGGCCACAGCAAGCTCATCAGCTAAGAATACACAGATATCGTGGACCCTGACCATTTCACGGGATGTTGTCCGGCCCTGGGCAGGAACGGAGCACTCACACATGCCGGAACATGGATGAGCCTGGACAATATTCGGGCAAAAGAGAGAAGCCGGTCACAAAAGGCCACACACTGTGCGATTCCTTGGATGTGAAATGTCCAGGCTTGCCAAACCTGCAGAGAGAGAGAAAGGAGTTGCCAGGGCCTGTGGGTGGAGGCGGAGACCCGGAGTGACAACCAAGGGTCCAGGATTTCTTTCTGGTGGGGGTGGTCGTGAAAATGTTCTGAATTCATGCACAACTTCGTGAATATATTCAAAACTACTGAACTGGACACCTTCAAGTGGTCTAAATGGTGAGTTTTATAGCGTGGGCCTTATAGCTTGGGTTCCAGGTGGCAGTGCTCTGGTGAAGAATCTGCCTGCCCATGCAGGAGGTGCAAGAGACCTGGGTTCCATCCCTGGGTCAGGAAGATCCCCTGGAGGAGGACATGGCAACCCACTCCAGTATTCTTGCCTGGAGACTCCCAGGGACAGAGGAGCCTGGCCGGCTACAGGCACTGGGGTTTGCCAAGACTCAGACAGGACTGAGCACGCACCCACAATAATGGTTATATCTTAACTTTTTGAAAAGAAGCCACAGGGATCCTTTGCCCTTGTGGACCGTGAGGCAGAAAGGAGGTGCGGGGGCAGTGAGGGGGCGCTCTGGGTGGGGTAGAGCTCCCCAGGCCAAGGTTTCCTAGAGGAGAATTCCGGCGCAGGGCTCTGCAGCATCCGCAGGAGGGACAGCAGTTAGCCCCCCCAAGCCCTGATCCCCACCCCGATCCCTCCCCATCCCCCCAT
>NW_011494609.1:154092-158653 GCF_000754665.1 Bison bison bison | reverse complement strand
CCCTGTCTGTTGGAAGCTAATTCCTTTCACGTTGGCCTGAGTGATCGGCGTGGGCGGCGCAGCGTTGGCAGCCCGCCCCGCGCGGGGGCGGCCGCGTTGGTTCCCGGAACAAAAGTTCAAGGCCAAGGCCACGACGCAGATCACCTAGGGCGGCCCCGCCCCTCCCTGCCCGCCCCACACCCGGGTCTGGGAAGGTGCACGCCGCTGCGCACACACGCACACACACCAGTCACGCACACACACCAGTCACACACACAGGTGCGCACGCAGATCATCACGCATACAGTACATAAAAGCACACCTCCTCCCCCTCTCGCCCCCGCCCCTCGCCCGAAGCCTAGAGCAGCTACTTGACTTTCAGAGCCTGTTAGGATTCGGCTTTCTCCAAAAAAAAGAAAAGAAGGGAAAACACTAAGGCCCCTCTCTCCCAGGAAGACCAGCCTCCAACGTCTTGTGCTCTCAGCACAGCCAGAAGCAGTGTTTGTGCAGCTCGGTGTCCTCATGGAGCTTCACCCCGGTAACTAATCACCCCCCACCCCCGCCCCCGCCCCGGCGGTGAGCTCAGCAGAGTCCCCGGCAGCCCTGGCTCCGGTCTCCCGGAGCACCAGCCCGGACCGGAGGTCAGACAGGTCAGAAGGCAGGGCCCAGCTCTCCAGGGGCTGGAGACTTACGAAGCGGGAGCAGGGCTGGCTGGGGACACCAGGTCAGCTCTCGGGACGCCGCGCCCTCACGGGGCACCGTCTGCTGGCCTCCAGCCTGGGGCGCCCAGGGAGCCAAGGGCAGGGGCCACGGGCCAGTGGGGCGGACCGGCCCGACTGCCTGGTGTGGCTTTCACAGGGCAGCAGCTGCCTGGCCTGGCAAAGGAAGGGCTGGCCGGGTGCCTCCACATCTGATTCATGATGTGGGTATCAACACACCTGACTCCCCGGCCGGCGAGGACCCATCCGGATGAAACTTTTGTGTCTGAGGACCAGCTCACACTCTGCAAGAACTCACTAGGGGTTGTCACCATGCTGGTGGGGTGGAAAAGAGAATTTTTCTTATGCGAAAGAGCTTCAGAGATATGTATCCCTGTTTGTGTGTGTTTTCTGGAAAGCTGAACCTGAGGAGCCTCTCCTACCGCTGTTTAGAAGCAGGCATCCTTTCTCTCTCAAAACGGGTGATGGGCAGCAGGACTCGACTCCCAAAGGCCTGGTCCTTAGGGCTGGAAAAGCGTGTTGAGATGGCTGCCTCAGTGAACCTCACCTGAATGAGGCGGCTTTCTGTGACCCCACTACCCCCTCCCAATCTGCTGGTGGAAAAGGAAGTTTAAAAGAGGAACTGTCCAACTCAAAGGCCGGCTTCTGTATCATCGCTTGGGCTAGCTGCTTGTCCTAGGGCTCATGATTGTTTTGGCACGTTACATGAAGCACAGAAAAATACACTCATCTCTTTTTTTTTTTTTAAAAGGCATTAGATCAAGAATTCTAATGACTAAAGGAGGGACAGTGACAGAAGCAGCTATTCACAGCCTTATAGATCAGCTTCAGAAGAGAAAAATGAGAATTATTCTGACCCGGATTTCATTCTGAGCCTTTCATTGAAAATCATACCCATTTTCCTTAAACTGGGATTATTAACTATTTTCTAAATGCTGCTGTGGACATTTTTAGGACTAGGCAGGGAACTCAGGGTATCCTTTCAAAGATACAGTTAAACCAAATCCATTGTATTTAGGTCAAAGTGATTTGAAATGCTAGGTTGAATGGACCTAGATGGACTCTTGATGAGTGCAGTGTGTACACATTTCCTTCATAAGTAGGTCGATTTACATGTGACAATATGTGTTGGGTATATTTTTTGGCAGCTGGTTATAGTATCAAGGTTCAAATTCTATTTCTGCCATTTATTAGCTAATTAACTCCCTTTAGATTTAGGGTCTCCATCTTCACATGAACAATGGTAAAAATAGTTCCCTGATAGGTTGTTGTAAAGATTCAATAAGAGATTGTCTGCAAAATCCTTGTAGTAGGCACTTCTTATAGTAGGCACTTCTCTATGCCTTGGATTATTTTTCCATTTTAAGTTCCATGCACCTTTGAAAACTCAAAAGATGACAAATCAATTCTCAAGTTTATATGGAGGCAAAAGACCCAGAATAGGCAATACAATATTGAAGGAGAAGAACAAACTTGGAAGATGGATGCTACTTGACTTCAAGACTTACTGTAAACCTGCAATAAGCAAGTGGAGAAGGAAATGGCAACTCACTCCAGTATTCTTTGCCTGGAAAATCCCATGGACAGAAGAGCATGGCAGGCTACAGTCCATGGGGTCGCAAGAGTCGGGCATGGCTGAGCGACTAAACTACCACCACCATAGTAATCAAGACAGTGTCAAAGAATTGATGCTTTTGAGCCGTGGTGCTGGAAAAGACTCTTGAGAGTCTCTTGGACAGCAAGGAGATCAAACCAGTCAGTCTTAAAGGAAACCAATCCTGAATACTCATTGGAAGCACTGATGCTGAAGCTGAAGCTCCAATACTTTGGCCACCTGATGTGAAGAGCGAACTCACTGGGAAAAAAATTGTTGATGCTGGGAACGACTGAAGGCAGAATGAGAAGACTGTAACAGAGGATGAGATGGTTGGATGGCATCACCGACTCAATGGACATGAACTTGGGCAAAGTCTGGGAGATGATGAAGGACAGGGAGGCCTGATATGGTGCCGTCCATGGGGTCCCAAAGAGTCAGACACGACTTGGCAACTGAACAACAGCAACGACAACAAATCAAGATGGTGTGGCATCAGAAAAAAAAAAAAAAACCTGGCAAATAGATCAATGGAATCAATACAGAGCCCAGAAACAGATCCATGTAACATAGTCAACCAATCGTTGACAAAGGAAGCAAAGGCAATGCAATGAGACAAAGATAATCTTTTCAACAACTGGTGCTGGAACAACTGGATGGCCATGTGCAAATGAATCTAGACAGAGACCTTATACCTTCACAAAAATGACCTCAAAATAGATCTTAGGCCTAAATGTAAGACACAAAACTCTAAAACTCCTAGGGAAAAAAAAAAAAAAAAACAACAGAAAATCTAGATGACCTTGGGTATGGCAATGATGTTTTAGATACAGCACCAAAGGCATGGTTCCTGAAAGGAATCATGGATAAATTGGATTTTAGTAAACTGAAACTTCTGTTCTATGAAAGGCAATCTCAAAAGAAAGAGAAGACAAATCACAGGCTGGGAGAATCTATTTGGAAAAGATACCTCTGATAAAGAGCTGTCATCCAAAATAGACAAAGAGCTCCTAGCCTCAACAATAAGGAAACAAGCAACTCAACTGAAAAATGGGCCAAAGAGCTTAACAGACTCCTCACCAGAAAAGATATACCGATGGTGAGTAAGCATGGGAGGAAATGTTCCACGTCATGCGCTACCAGGAAAATGTACATCAACAGCAGTGAGATTCCGTATGATTTGGTTATTTTAGTTACTGGAGCTAATCAAAAGCATACCTATTAGGTTGCTGAACTGTATATTTGTGTTTTCTCATGCTTTTGGTTAGAAATAAGCATTGATTAAAGGAAAAAAGGGGAAAGGAGGGAGGGAAAAGAAAGATCGAAGGAAGGAATGAAAGATGAAATATGCTAGCCAAGCAAACAGGACTCCTTAAAACAGAGCCATTCCATCTCATCCTAGCCTGATTATCCACATGTAAATCTGAAAGACTTTGCTGACAGAGGTACATTTAGTCAAAGCTATGGTTTTTCCAGTAGTCATGTATGGATGTGAGAGTTGGACACAACTCTGAGCTGAGCTGAGCGCTGAAGAATTGATGCTTTTGAACTGTGGTGCTGGAGAAGACTCTTGAAAGTCACTTGAACTGCAAGGAGATCCAACCAGTCCATCCTAAAGGAGATCAGTCCTGAATATTCATTGGGAGGACTGATGCTAAAGCCAAAACTCCAATCCTTTGGCCACCTGATGCGAAGAACTGACTCATTGGAAAAGACCCTGATGCTGGGAAAGATTGAAGGCGGGAGGAGAAGGGTATGACAAAGGATGAGATGGTTGGATGGCATCACCGACTTGATGGACATGAGTTTGAGTAAACTCCGGGAGTTGGTGATGGACAAAGAAGCCTGGCGTGCTGCAGTCCATGGGGTTGCAAAGAGTCAGACATGACTGAGCGACTGAACTGAACTGAAATTCAGTTAATTTCAGAACAGAAATTAGAAAGAAGTAAAAGGTCTTCCCGGCCTTTCTCTTCCTCACGGGGAGCCGCTCCCCCAGCGCAGGCCACGGCCTGTCACACCCGCTTATGGAGCCCTTCTTTATCTTGTAACAGTACGCTGAGTAAACGCTCCTGGAATTAGAACTATGTAAAAGCATCTGAAACTTTGAAAGAGAAAAAGCACACCAAAAGGGAAATACACAGTCAGAACGAGTTCAGTAAACGTTTGTGAGATGAAGGCATTCTAGCCCCTAACGGTAGCCTACTGTATCCCACTTGCCCGTGGGGACGTAGGGCTGGCTGTAGGACGGTTGCCCCCTTTCAGCTTCCTG
>NW_011494609.1:138810-153853 GCF_000754665.1 Bison bison bison | reverse complement strand
GGGATTGGGGGCTGGCAGGGGTGGTGAAGAAGGTCAGGACCGGACAATCCTTATCCTGCCAAGTGAGGGCCTAAGAAGCACTTGTGGGGGCGACGAATTCATTACTTTAACTTGCAAAGTCAACCAGCTGAAAAAGCCAAATTGTTTCATAATTATATTGGTGGGAGAGCCGAAAGAGAGAAGGACATTTTCATTTCCCATGACAGCAAGTCTATAGGTATTGCCACAAATGGGTCTTTTTTTTAAAGTGGTGCACATACTTTACTTAGCAACTTGGCAGTGATTCTCAAAGGACTAGGAAGAGAAGTAGTCTAAAATTTCATTTGAAATGGTTATTTCTGTAGAGCTCAAGTGCAGAGAACTCTAGTTTTCTACTGGTTGATTTCCGCGCCCCCCACCCCCGCCCAGCCGTGTCTGAGTTACAAAAAAAAGGTATGATTTATGTCTGAAGAGTTCTTTGCCCCCCACCCCCACCATCCTGGCTGTGTCAGACTTTCTGGTGGGGGAACCCATGACAGTACATTTCAAAAAGCCCCCATGGGAGCCCCTTGTCCGTGCCTGGGAGCTTTGGGACAGAAATGAACAGATCAATAAATAATGAAAGAAAACTCTAACACCTTTTTTAAAAAAAATTCAAATATCCCATTTATTGTGTTTTTTATATTATTAAAGCTATGCTTATAGAATAAAATATAAATCTGAAAAAAATGCTGGAACTTCATTACAAATGTAGATAACTCATATAAATTCAACCACGTGATAACACCTTTATGAGAAAGTCAATTCAAACCTGGCTATTCCAGGATTACAGTCATGATATCACTTCTCTACGATACTCCTCTTCCTCCTGAATCCCTTCTATGTTTTCTAACCCATTCTAATTTTTGAAATCACATATTTAAATATTAAAAGATTCATTGTATAAAAACCATCTCCCAAAATGTCCTTGGCTGGCACCATCCCAGGGTGTTCCTTGAAGTGACTGGATGACCATTTCATGTAGGCCCCTCAGCCATCCCCACCAAGGACAGATCTCAACCTACAGAACCTTCCAGCAAACCTCCAGCTTCTCAAGACTTAAGTGAAGGTCTCCAGCAGAAAAGGCCGAGACCAAAAAAAACAAAACCAATCTTATTTGCAACCAAGCTCAAGGAGCCTGTGTCAGAGCCAATCAAAGCTCTAAGGGGCAGCCAGTTCATTGCGTTGAATCATCAACCGCCCTTATCGGATCTTGGTTTGTAAGTCCCCCCACCCCGCCCCCGAAGTAAAGAGGTGCAGAAAGAATCCTTTTGTGCTTTGGAGATTGACTTCAAAGCAGGCCTTGAAGTCACCAGCAGAGATGCTTTAGTAGTAGTAGTGTTAGTCACTCAGTCATGTCAGATTCTTTGTGACCCCATGGACGGTAGCCTGCCAGGCTCTTCTGTCCGTGGAATTCTCCAGGCAAGAATACTGGAGTGGGCTGTCCTTCCCTTTTCCAGGGGATCTTCCCAACCCAGGGATGGAACCCGTGTCTCTTACCTCTTCTGCATTGGCAGACAGGTTCTTCCCCACTAGTAACACGGGTGGAAATTATAAGCAAGAATCAAAATGCGCTCCATTGATTTCACACAGTTGGGCAGGACCCCCAGGGTTCAGAATTACCACTGGGATCTAACCGTGGCTGAAGGACCCTGGCGGACCGCGCGTGGAGAGGGAGGAGGGACAGTGCACATTTTGGGGTCTGCTCTGACCTCCCCCCACCACCCGGAGGTGCTCCTACATCCCAATACCTGGGCTGAGGCTGGAGGAGACATGCCAGATTTACCTGCTAGAAACAAATGCTCACCTTGTGGTCCAAGATTCTGGCATAAAGGGGATTCTTTGGGTTGTCTGGTTTGGCCTTCCTTGGCCAGTTCTTTACTTAGACTTTGGAGACTCTGGGTCTTTAGGTGGCATTTGATCCCATCGAGGTGGCCAGCATTCAGATCTACGGTTCCAATTTCCATATCCTCTCCTCAGGAGAGCACATAGGAAGACCTACGTGGATGATGGTAAAAATAATAGTAGACGGTATTGTTATCAGTGAAACCTGCAGTGAGTTGGGTTGTTTTGCTGGCACCTTGGAGCCAGCCGTGGTGCGGTGCCTGATTCAAAAACCAAACAACCCAGCAGGCAAAGAATAAAACAGAGAGCAAGTCCAGTTCCTGGAAAGGCCAAAGGAAAGAGTCTTTCACCATACACAGTGACGCTCCTTCCCGCCTTTCTCCTCCATTCTTCTCTGTGTCCGCATTTCAATTCTTTCAGACTCCCTCTCCTGCCCGAACTCTGCCCCTCCGTCCTACCACATCCTCCCTGCTTCCCCTTCTCTTTTCTGAGCAGCTGTAGTTCTCAAACCTCTCCACTGAAAATCCTACCATCGGCTCCCTCTCCCTCTCTTTTATTTTCCTTACATGTGCTAAGTCGTTTCCGTCACATCCAGCTCTTTGCGGCCCCATGGACTGTAGCCCGCCAGGCTCCTCTGCCCATGGAATTTTCCAGGCAAGAACACTGGAGTGGGGAGCCATTTCCTTCTCCAGGGGATCTTCCTGAACCAGAGATTGAACATCTGTTACGTCTCCTGCATTGGCAGCCAGGCTCTTTACCACTAGCGCCACCTGGGAAGCCCATTTTCCCCTATACCCAAAATATCAAGACTAAACTGGCATTCCAAAAAGGGGGGGGTTGGGGATGGGGTGGGAAAGAGAGTGTAGAATTGTTGGTGCCTTTACATATGTGTTCCCTGAAGCACTACTGATACTCTGTTGATTACCTATTATGTGTTGAACACTGTATTAAATTACTGAATTTAACAGATATCTAAACTGCGGCTTTGTTAAGTGCTGGCTGAGGACACTGTTCCAGGGAGGTATTCCTTCATAATAGGGTTTGATGATTAAATACATTTGGAAAATGTGTTATCTCTTTTCTGTCTCCTGGAGATTTCCAGTGCACATTAAATTTCTGATAATTCCTACAGTAAATATGCATATTTGTCATTGGCTAACCCAGGATTTCCCTCATTGATTTGATCACTAAACTTACCTGCTCATGGAAAACAAGAAGCTAGCGTCAGAGCACCCTTGGCCCACACAGATCAAGACGTGGCAGCCACCGAGGTGCACAGGTGTTCTGTGTTTGCAGGGTCTGGAGATGGACATCCATCCTGGTTGACTAGGGTGTTTGTGTTGATGTAGACGTGGGCTTGTCTGTTCTTAACAGAGAGGTTTTGTCCCCCAGGCATAGGGGATGGATACGGATGAGCCAGTAAGACAGTGCAGTGATGGCTTAAACTCAAGACAAAAGTCCAAGATGGCACCCAGCGGTCCTGGTGGGAAGGAAAAGGGGTGGATACCTTGGAGACCAGGAGGTCAGACCCTGGCCCAGCAGCTAACACTGGTTCTCACAGTGGCACACATGATGTCATCCTGCAGCAAACACACTGAAGCCCTAAATTTAAGCTTGCTCTAGACTTTGGCTGAGGACTAAAAACAAATAAACAAAAAAAAAACAAACCGTTAAACCAACTTGGTCCTACTGAATGACACTTATTTTAAAAAATGGTGATGCCGTTCCAAAATCCTTACATCCTTTTGTGTTCTTTCTCACACACCCCTTCTCCACCAACCCCCACGTTTGTTCCTCAGCAACATTTTTCCTAAATCAATTAGAGACTTAGCGTGAGCCCCCAGCCTGAACCACCCAAGGAATGGTGTGGCCCTAGCCAGGGCCAGCCTCTGATTTCTGGCATTGAGGCTGCCATTTTGAAGCGCTACTTTGAGATCTGTGGCTCCAGGCATTATGCTGTTTTGCTGTTTGCTTTGAAAACTTCTTTAAAGCAAAGCTCAAAGAGGAGAAAACTACCTTCTGAAACATTCCTTTTAGAATCCAGGGAATGACTCACAGAGGCTGTTTTGGCATCTAAGCTCCCTGTTGAGTTAATATGATTAGACTCATAAATTCTATTTTTGAAGTGTAGACTCTGTACCCTGAATATTCTCCCAGAACAAAAAAAGAAAGGAGGGGGGTAATGACACCCCTGTTTACCAACTTGGTATTACGTGCTTTTGTCCGCTTGCTTTTGTCTTTCATGGTCTACTGTTGCAATTGGATTAAAGAGACTGGGCAGATTATTCAGTTAAGTTGCATAATGCTCTTTAGAATAAATCATGTCCCTGTACAAACTAATAATGTGAAAAGTTCTGTTTTCACCAGATGTCCATTGACAGATGAATGGATAAGCAAAATGTAGTTCATCCACTCAATGGAATGTTACACAGCCTTAAAAAGAAGTGAGATTCTGACCCAGGTCACAACATGGATGAACCTTGAGGACATAATGTAAGTGAAACACACCAATCACAAAAAGACAAATATTATATAACCCCGCTGATATGGCGTCCCTACGGTAGTCAGATTCACTGAGAAAGACGGCAGAATGGTGGTTGCCGGGGGCTGAGGGGGGAGAAGTGAACAGTTACGTGTTTAATGGATAAGAAGTTTGACTTGGGAAAGATGAACAAGTTCTGGAGATGAATGTCATCATGGTATTTCATTGCTGTTCGGATGCTAAGTCGTGTCCAGCTCTTTGCAACCCCATGGGCCGCAGCACACCAGGCCTCCCTGTCCATCACCAACTCCCAGAGTTTACTCAAACTCATGTCCATTGAGTCGGTGATGCCATCCAACCATCTCATCCTCAGTCATCCCCTTCTCCTCCCGCACTCAATCTTTCCCAGCATCAGAATCTCTTCCAGTGAGTCAGTTCTTCGCATCAGGTGGCCAAAGGGTGAATGCTGTTAATGCTATTGAACAGAATATTTTAAAATGGTTAAAGCGGTCAATTTTTGTTATGTGTCTTTTACACACCCCGCCCCTCCCCAACGAACACAGAAATTTCTCTTTTCTCTGGAGCCAACATTGAGCAATACCTGTGTCCCAACTTCGCCCTGCTTGTTTCTGATCTTCCCGACTCTGCTATTCCAGAAATAGCCGCATTCCTGGTTCTCCAGAGCTAAGACATGATAAACCTAAGTCCCCCCTCATCTGGAACGGGTACGACTCTGGCTGAGGGAGGTGGTATTCTCACACTCTTTGCCGGATGGTCTTGGCAGAAGGAAGGTGAAGCCAGCCTTCCTGGGGAAAAATGTCTCAACCGATGAAATCTCATGGCTCCTGAGACATGTTCTAAGTCACTGCAGTCATTACAGTCAGTTAACAGATCCTTTGTTCTTGTGTCATAAATGGGCCGCCACGGAGTGTTCAAAGACATGCAACCCTCCAACTTGGCCATAAAATTCACCCTAATCTCCAGACCACTCGCTCTGTGTTTTATTTCCAACTGTGTGGCCAGCCAAAGTGTTGAAGCCCTTTGTGTGTGAGATAATTTTTGATAAGTCCCATAAAGCGTTGAGGCTCATAATAACAGACTTCTTGATTGCCCATTAAGGGCGACTAACTGGGCTAGCCACAAACCTCAGAAGAAGTATTCTGTTGTTTGAGGTTAAAAAAAAGAAAAAGATCTTTATTCTTCCCACTCTAATAAAGGTCTTTGAGAACTTCGTTTTTGAAAGTGTCTCTGGCATGACCACAGAGGTCATAACACCCACATTGTATGTATTTTCTTGCTTTCTCTTTAAAGCATATCACACATTTCAGAATGACATATTAAGAGATATCTACATAATGTGACCAGTCATAACATTCCAGAATAATCCCTGTTACGTATGTTTTCCTCTGTTTTGGCTGGATTTGCTCTGAACGTCTTATTTGTTGGATCGCCTTCCTGTCTTTAACAGGCATTTGGGTTAAATAAGGATTGGGTGGACCACATACTCAGTCCTCAGATAAACTTTCCAAGTAAAAAGCCTGCCAGATGGTTTTCACATGCAGATCATTCCCAATTTCTTAATTGGGGGTAATTTGGAGTGATTCAAATGTACTGTTGGTTGGCTGTAACCTCTCTCCTTCACGCCTCTAGGCAGAGTTGTTGATGTACCCTAGGGGCACAGGGGATGGGAAAGACGGATAAGAACTCAATTACCACTGGTTTCCAGGACAGTTAGGAAGGTCTCTTTCTGGCCAGGGCTGGGGGAGCAGCCATATAATACAGTGCAAATGCAGTGCCTAGGGCTAGGGACTTGGCTGGGCCTGGTTGTCGCCACTTGAGATGTCAGGCTGGGCGCCGTATTGCACCGGCCATGACAACTAGCTCAGAGTAGAGTAGGAAAATGACTTAGGCGTGGTTATCTCCCACTCTGCTCTGCTGGCCTTTGCCCACATTTCTTTGCTGCCCTCCTTTAAAGCCTGGGCAGCAAGAAGTACGTGCTTTCTTCTGGAAGTCCTAGGATAAGCCACGGGAGAGCCCTTCCCAACGGTGTCCACACTTTGTGGTCCTGGAAGGCAGGCGTGGTTGGAGCCCTGCACAGACATAAACAAGCCCGATATGGACCCCAGGCAAAGACCTCCCTGGTATGCTGAATGAGGGGGTGGAAATGGGGAGCAGAGGGGTGCCCCTTGCTCTGGAATGAAGGGCAGCTGGAGGAAGCTTGTCCCAGACTTTCCGGAAACTCTGTAGACTGTGAAGAACCAGAAGGGAGCAGGCAGGCAGGGGCTGCCTCTGGTGAAGCTTTGAGCTGGAGCCTCCATTTCTCCGTCTGAAAATAAGGGCAGCGCTGTGAAGAAAAGAAAGTGAAGTGATGTGCTGAAGAGCGCTGGGAGTGGGGTTTTGTTTTTGTTAACTTTTTAGCATAGTTGAGTAGCAATGTTGCATTAGTTCCAGGTGTCCAGCAAGATGATTCAGTTATACATGAATCAATTCTTTTTCAAATCCTTTTCCTATTTAGGTCATCACGGAGTATTAGCAGAGTTCCCTGTGTTATTCAGTAGGTCCTTGCTGGTTATTGCTTTTAAATATAGCAGTGTGCACATGTCAATCCCAAACTTCCGAACTATCTCCCACCACCCCACCCTTCCCCCTTGGCAACCATATGTTTGTGGCAGTGGTTTTAGATGGATGGTCAAGCTACAGCCAAGCTTAGATCTCAGGGATGCCAAGGGAAGCAAAGACACAGGAGCAAAAGCTCTGTGTGGGGTGAAGCGTCAGGTGCAAAGGTCTTGAGCAGGAAGGGTCTGAATTGTTTACATGGGTGTGTGCTCAGTCCTGTCTGGCTCTTTGGTGACCCCAGGGAGGAGCCCACCAGGCTCCTCTGTCCATGGGATTTCCCAGGCAAGAATACCAGAGTGGGTGGCCACTTCCTTCTCACAGGGATCTTCTCAACCCAGGGATCAAATCCACATCTCCTGTGCTGGCAGGCAGACTCTTTACCCCTGGACGACCTGGGAGACTGAGGTGTTTGAGGAGCAGCCCAGTACGTGGCCAGAGTGAAGTGAGAGTGCGACCTGTCGGGGCTGAGTTTACAGAAGTGGGGAAGGGCCCTCACTCAGAGCATCAGTGAGGAGGGGGATGGCTTCTCGTCCTCTGAGGGCACTGTTCTCACCTGCAGCCCTGAACCACACAGGGGGACAGTGGAGGACCCGTCTGATTCCACAGCTAAGGACGCTGGCCTCCTGTGCCCCTTACCACAGCTTCTGGGGCTCTTATCTTCTCTGCTAGTACCTCCGTCCACCTGGAACAGTCCAAACCTTTATCCTCACACAGCTTATCATAGCCTCAACAAAAGGGCAAAGCCAGGACACAGGCCATTCTTTCCACCCGTTCTGTTTTCCTTCTCTGTTGGGGGTGATTTATCCCCTAGGAGACACTGGGGACATTTGGAGACATTCTTGGTTGGCACCAAAGGTGGTGGAGGGCGGGGTGGCGGGGAGGTTGCTACTGGCATCTGAAGAGTAGGGGGAAGGATGCTCTTTAGCATCCTTCTGTGGGCAGGGTGTTCCCCTGAGAATAGAGAATAATCCCATTCAAAATGCTGATGGATGGAGAAAAAGACCTGCCAGGGAGTCTGCGAAGGAGGATTTTCTTCCAGAAAAAAAAAAAAAAAAAAGACCCATAAGCTGGCTCAGCTCCTTCCCAAATTAAACACCTCCCTCCTTTGTCACACATCGGAAATTTTAAATGAGTTTCTATTTCAGTCCATGGGCTGGGTTTTCTGTCTGTTTAGCAGGCTTTCTGGCAGAGGCCGGATGTGCCATGGACAACTAAGTGTGGTTCACAGCGCATCATGAGGGGAAGTCCCAGGATGGGCCGGAGCCAGAAGCACAGGCCAACAGACCACCCCAGGATCCGGGGCTGCTCGGAGCTCCCAGAAACTGGACCACGCCCAGCTGGGTCCTCCTCCAGCGAAGCACCTGGATGCACAGCTTAAAGTTGTAGGCATTTGCTGATACCATGGGCTTTCACTTTGAGATTTTTTTTCCCCCTTTAACTCCATGGACTGTAACCTGCCAGGCTCCTCTGTCCATGGGGATTCTCCAGGCGAGAATACTGGAGTGGTTGCCATTCCTTCCTCCAGGACATCTTCCCAACCCAGGGATCAAACCTGGGTCTCCTGCACTCCTGGCAGATTCAAGGTGAGCTACCAGGGAAGCCCAGTCTTAGAGCTGGGAAGGGTTTGAAAATCCTCCCATGTCACCAGAGCCACCTTCTCCTTTATGGACACACTCTGAGAAGCAGTCTGGTCTCTGATGATTGTCAGGGATGGGGCCTTGTTATTTCACAGAGAAATTATTTAGAAAGAGGTATTATTTTCCTTTTGCTGCTGTGACAAATTAGTGAAAACTTGGAAGTTAAAACGACAGCAATGCGGGCTTTCTTAGCTCTTTCTTGCTGTTACTGTTCAGTCGCTCAGTCGTGTCCGACTCTTTGCAACCCCTGGACTGCAGCACGCCAGGCCTCCCTGTCCATCACCAACTCCTGGAGCTTGCTCAAATTCATGTCCCTTGAGTCAGTGATGCCATCCATCCATCTCATCCTCTGCCATCCCCTTCTCCTTCCTTCAATCTTCCCCAGCATCAGGGTCTTTTCCAATGAGCCAGTTCTTCACATCAGGTGGCCAAAGTATTGGAGCTTCAGCTTCAGCATCAGTCAGTCCAATGAATATTCAGGATTGATTTTCTTTAGGATTTGCTGGTTTGATCTTTCAGTTCTGGAGGCTAGAGATCCAAACTGTTTCACGAGGTTGTGCTCTCCCTGGGGCTACAAGGAGAATCTGTTTCCTTGCCTTTTCCAGCATTTAGACCTGTGTCCCTTGGTTCCTTGGCTGGTGGTCCCTTCCTCCATCTTTGAAGCCAGCAGTGCAGCATCTTGCTTTCATCATCACGGTGCCTTCTCTTCTGTGTCAAAGCTCCCTCTGTCTTCTGTAACACTCGTGAAGGCATTTAGGAGTCATCTAGGTGATCCAGGATAATGTCCCATCTCAAGATCCTTAAACCCATCAACAAAGTCCCTTGTGCCATGTGAAAGTCACTCAGTCGTGTCCGACTCTTTGTGACCCCATGGACTATACAGTCCATGGAATTCTCCAGGCCAGAATACCAGAGTGGGTAGACTTTCCCTTCTCCAGGGGATCTTCCTAACCCATGGATCGAACCCAGGTCTCCCGCATTGCAGCTGAGCCACAAGGGAAGCCTAAGAATACTGGAGTGGGTAGCATGTCCCTTCTCCAGCATATCTTCTTGAACCAGGAATCGAACCAAGGTCTCTTGCATTGCAGGTGGATTCTTTACCAACTGAGCTATTAGGAAAGCCCCAATGTGCCATGTAAGGTAACCTATTCAGGGGTCCAAGCCCATACTTCCAGGAAGGACATTATTCAGCCCATGACACGCCTTAAGGTAGAAGGCTGGTACCAGGCCACTGTACTGGTCATCAGCCAGCCTGGAGGACAGGCTCCGTTAGTTGTGGTCAGGGTCATTAAATCAGGACACAAGCCAATTTGGCACCCTGTGCGTTGGGAGGCTACTCCATGGGGTGTGGTAGACTCTCTTGCAAGGACTCCCAGAATATTTTCCTGGAGACATTTCCATCTTTGAAGATAGTTTGGGATTAAAGGAATGAAGGTCAAATGACAAGGGCCGAGCTAGTTAGGGTTGAGCCATGGTCACCCACTCCGTTAAAGGAGGCAAACCACAGTCGAGCAGAGGGAGACTTGAAAACTCCCTAAGGGGCACCATCCCCAAGACTAACAGCTCCTTCCTTCTGAGCTTGTGCAATACTTTGCTTATGGGAAGTGAGGTCACCCATTCCTCTGTCCCTTTTGCTAGAGCACAGCAGGATGGATGCAATCTGCAAAGTGTTTGTGGAGGTTGGGCTGAGCTCATTTTCATCTTCCAACCCAGCAGGGATTTTTTCCCCCTTTAAAAAAAAAAAAAAAAAAAGCATGCTTTTAAAGAAATGGCCTCTAGAACAGTCCCAGTGAACTTAAATCCTAACAAACACATCATTAAACTTATATGACTTCCTTCCAGAACATTCCATCCAGATGCAGAGGATAGTTAAGGCATTTATTTTCAGACCACCCTCATATTGTCCACCCCCCTCCCCCCACAAACCCCTCATTTGACGAAATGGCCTCCAGGCCAAAAAAAAAAAAAAAAAGTCATAAAGATCTAAGTTGATGATTCTCTTTTTTCTTTTCTCAATTAAATGAGGCTAAATAGGCAATCCCAGGTGGCTCAGTGGTAAAAAAAAAAAAAAAAATCCGCCTGTCAATGCTCGAGACATAAGGAGGTCCAGGTTCGAATCCTGGGTCAGGAAGATCCCCTGGAGGACGGCATAGCAACCCACTCCAGTATTCTTGCCTGGAGAATCCCATGGCCAGAGAAGCCTGGCAGGCTAGAGTCCTTAGGTCGCAGAGTCGGACATGACTGAGCAACCGAGCAGGCAATAGGTGGTTTCAGAAAACAATCGAAGACATTTTGTCATTTTCTCTATTTTGTAGGTACCGAGAAGTTGTCACCACTTCTTCCGGGTCTGTGAGTCCAGCTGATTGCTGAGTTTGAGCAAACTCCAGGAGATGCTGAAGGGCAGGGAAGCCTGGAGTCCTGCAGTCCATGGGTCACAAAGAGTCCGACACCACTTAGTGTCTGAACTACAGCAGTGATGTATTACAGTGAGCATAAGATGAGGCTCGAGGTCTGTGGGAAGCCCAGTCTTCCACCGTCTTGGGGCCAGTTGGTTCTAATCTGTTTATGTCATGTCCTCAAAGGCTGAGTCATCCTTTCAAGGCCTGTGCCCTGCCCCCCTCTCTCCTGTCTCAGCTGTGTGTATTCAGAGTTTCTTTCCATTCATCCATGGTTTGAATATTGCTAAGTGTCCCCAGGAATGAATTTTGAGCATCCCCTGCAATCGTACAACTCAAACTAGAGATGAACACACAGACAGTGGGGATACCAGCCAGGAGGGTCATAAGGGTGGAGCTTGTCCTGTGGTTTAAGTGGGACAACCTCCCAAACCCCCCAGTGTGGTGCCAGGCAGGTACAAGGTTAATGCAGCAGAAATACTCATTTTTCTCCTTTTACTAAGGGGCTTCCTTGGTGGCTCAGTTGGTAAAGAATCAGCCTGCAATGCCGGAGACCTAGGTTCAATCCCTGGGTCAAGAAGATCCCCTGGAGGAGGGGATAGCTACCACTTCAGTATTCTTGCCTGGAGAATCCCATGGACAGAAGGGCCTGGCGGGCTACAGTCCATAGGGTCCCAAAGAGTCCAACAAGACTTAGCAACTAAACCACCAACCAACCTAACTGAATGGGAGCTTTTTTGTGTTTGAAGTAAGCAGCTTTGAATTGTAGTCATACAGTGATACTCCATGAACTATAAAGCAGGAAAAACTTACCCTCCACCCTTCTAGATGTGATAGCTGGGGCTCTGAAATCAACCCAAAGCAGTCAGACTGAGAGCAGAAAAGGTGTTTAATATTTATTTTTATTATTATATGCATGAGAGCATCACGGTGGGGGTAGGGGCTAATACTAAATAAACTGATGCAATGTGAGTGCTTATATACCATCTCAATAGAAGAAGCCGGGGAAGACGTGGTTCAGAGACCAGCAGAGGACTCGGGAAAGGTGAAGGCACCCTGAGAGGTGCAGATGGGAGAGGGGAGAGTCACTGAGGATGTCTGTCGAGGCGTGTGCCGACTCCTGGTCTCCACCCTGGATAAGGGTGGATCTTCCCTGCTCATAGCGCTCCTGGAGGGGATATAGAACAATTGAGTTCTTTTTGGAGAATCTATCTTTAGGCAGACGCGGAGAATTCAGAGGGGGTCTCTTCCTGTGGTGACTGTTTTTCCAGTGGTTGCAGTTCAAAGTCATCAGTATGATCTGTTCAGATCAGTTCAGTTGCTGAGTCCTGTCCGATTCTTTGCAACCCCATGGACTGCAGCACGCCAGGCCTCCCTGTCCTTCACCATTTCCTGGAGCTTGTTCAAACTCCATCGAGTCAGTGATGCCATCCAACCATCTCATCCTCTGTCATCCCCTTCTCCTCCTGCCTTCAATCTTTCCCAGCATCAGGGTCTTTTCCAATGAGTCAGCTCTTTGCATCAGGTGGCCAAAGTATTGGAGTTTCAGCTTCAACATCAGTCCTTCCAATGAACATTCATGATCTCCTTTAGAATGGACTGGTTGGATCTCCTTGCAGCCCAAGGGACTCTCCAGAGTCTTCTCCAACACCACAGTTCAAAAGCATCATACAGTGGCATGTTTTGGGGTGGCACGTTCTGAACTCTTTCAAAACTGTATTTCTTTTCCTCTTGTGGAAACCTCTGAGCTGCTGTTTGTGTCCTCTTGTTCGTGAGTGCTTAGTCACTTCGTGTCTGACTCTTTGTGACCCCCAAGGACTGCAGCCCACCAGGCTCCTCTGTCCATAGGATTCTCCAGGCAAGAATACTGGATGGAGTGGATTGCCATGCCCTCTTCCAGGGGATCTTCCCTACCCAGGGATGGAACCCACGTTTCCTTCCTTGAGGGCAGATTCTTTACCACTGAGCCACCTGGAAGCCCCATGTCCTCTTTCTCAGTTCAGTTCAGTTCAGTCGTTCAGTTGTGTCCAACTCTTTGTGACCCCATGGACCACAGGCCTCCCTGTCCATCACCAACTCCCAGAGTTACTCAAACTCGTGTCCATTGAGTCGGCAATGCCATCCAACCATCTCATCCTCTGTCGTCCCCTTCTCCTCCCACCTGCAATCTTTCCCAGCATGTCCTCTCTCTACAGAATTATAATGCCCTGTCTCAAAGATTAGCCCACAAACTCTGCTCAGGACACAGTGGCTTTGGCTTATGTTTATCACTGATGGTTATGAAACTGACAGCCCTCCCTTCCCGTCTGTCCCCAGGCCAGGCTGGGGCCAGAGAGGGACCATTCGGGAAGGATCACTTAGAGAAAACCAGTTCCTGATACTTCGCCCTCTGTCTCTCTCTCTCTCTCCCTCAATCCCTCTCCAATCTCAGCTTCATAGAAACCGGCTGTCAGCCTCTCTACATTGGACACGCATGGATAGATCTACAGCATGTGTGGTATTATAATGAACCCCAGTGAGCTCCCCACGGATCATGAGGTTCAGAGTAGTAAAAAGAACTCACATCCACTGACATGTCCTTCCCCCTTTAGAGGAGCATAAATCCTGAGAGCCGTGGGTGTTTTTTACCTTAAAAACACATGCACGGCCTCAGTTTAAGCTGGGGGAGCGCGGGAGGTGGCCGGGACAGGTATTTTCTCGCCGGCTGCTTTGTAGCTGCAGCTTCCTGGTTGTCCAGCCTCGGGCTGGACCCTTGGGTCTCCTTGCCGGCTCTCTGATGGGGGCCCTTCAATTCCGTGGCCCCCCAGCTGAGCGCCTTCCCAATCTCCAGGTGGCTGCGCTAAGGCGCCGGAGGAGGTGCCGGAGGACGCGGCCCGCGTGGCGGAGGAGCTGCAGCTGCTGCACGGTGCCGGCATCTGTAAGTGGCTCAACGTGCGCATGGGGTTCGGCTTCCTGTCCATGACCGCCCGTGCAGGGGTCGCGCTCGACCCCCCGGTGGATGTCTTTGTGCACCAGAGTAAGCTGCACATGGAGGGCTTCCGGAGCCTGAAGGAGGGGGAGGCCGTGGAGTTCACCTTTTTCACCATTACTATTCAACATAGTTTTGGAAGTTTTGGCCACAGCAATCAGAGCAGAAAAAGAAATAAAAGGAATCCAAATTGGAAAAGAAGAAGTAAAACTCTCACTATTTGCAGATGACATGATCCTCTACATAGAAAACCCTAAAGACTCCACCAGAAAATTACTAGAACTAATCAATGACTATAGTAAAGTTGCAGGATATAAAATCAACACACAGAAATCCCTTGCATTCGTATACACTAATAATGAGAAAACAGAAAGAGAAATTAAGGAAACAATTCCATTCACCATTGCAACGGAAAGAATAAAATACTTAGGAATATATCTACCTAAAGAAACTAAAGACCTATATATAGAAAACTATAAAACACTGGTGAAAGAAATCAAAGAGGACACTAATAGATGGAGAAATATACCATGTTCATGGATTGGAAGAATCAATATAGTGAAAATGAGTATACTACCCAAAGCAATCTATAGATTCAATGCAATCCCTATCAAGCTACCAACAGTATTCTTCACAGAGCTAGAACAAATAATTTCACAATTTGTATGGAAATACAAAAAACCTCGAATAGCCAAAGCGATCTTGAGAAAGAAGAATAGAACTGGAGGAAATCAACCTACCTGACTTCAGGCTCTACTACAAAGCCACAGTTATCAAGACAGTATGGTACTGGCACAAAGACAGAAATATAGATCAATGGAACAAAATAGAAAGCCCAGAGACAAATCCACGCACATATGGACACCTTATCTTTGACAAAGGAGGCAAGAATATACAATGGGTTAAAGACAGTCTCTTTAACAAGTGGTGCTGGAAAAACTGGTCAACCCCTTGTAAAAGAATAAAACTAGAACACTTTCTAACACCATACACAAAAATAAACTCAAAATGGATTAAAGATCTAAACATAAGACCAGAAACTATAAAACTCCTAGAGGAGAACATAGGCAAAACACTCTCT
>NW_011494609.1:131640-138710 GCF_000754665.1 Bison bison bison | reverse complement strand
AGGTGTGGAGATTCCTTAAAAAACTGGAAATAGAACCGCCTTATGATCCAGCAATCCCACTGCTGGGCATACACACTGAGGAAACCAGAAGGGAAAGAGACACGTGTATCCCAATGTTCATCGAAGCACTGTTTATAATAGCCAGGACATGGAAGCAACCTAGATGTCCATCAGCAGATGAATGGATAAGAAAGCTGTGGTACATATACACAATGGAGTATTACTCAGCCATTAAAAAGAATACGTTTGAATCAGTTCTAATGAGGTGGATGAAACTGGAGCCTATTATACAGAGTGAAGTAAGCCAGAAGGAAAAACACCAATACAGTATACTAACGCATATATATGGAATTTAGAAAGATGATAACAATAACCCTGTGTACGAGACAGCAAAAGTGACGCTGATGTATGGAACAGTCTTATGGACTCTGTGGGAGAGGGAGAGGGTGGGAAGATTTGGGAGAATGGCATTGAAACATGTAAAATATCATGTATGAAACGAGATGCCAGTCCAGGTTCAATGCACGATACTGGATGCTTGGGGCTAGTGCACTGGGACGACCCAGAGGGATGGTATGGGGAGGGAGGAGGGAGGAGGGTTCAGGATGGGGAGCACATGTATACCTGTGATGGATTCATTTTGATATTTGGCAAAACTAATACAATTATGTAAAGTTTAAAAATAAAATAAAAATTAAAAAAAAAACACATGCACACACATAATTGTATTATACACTCATATTCCTGAAAACATACTTTCTAGTTTTAGTTGTTCTTCACTTTGACCAAAGGTTGTCAAGTTGAACGGAGTTTTCTGGGATTCACATTTTTCACTCAATGTTTTAAGTTGCCCAGATATACTCCTCTGGTGGTGGGTTGTGGTTAACTCTTTCTCACCATTCTATCACATCCTGTTATATGATTCTGCCACAATTTGTTCATCTACTGTCTGGCTGGTGGGCAGTGGGTTATTTCTAGGTTTTTGCTATTCCTAACAGTGTTGACTCAAAAGATTCTTATGCATGTTTCTGATCAATTCAGGCAGGAGTTTCTTCTTGATATGTGCCTGGGGTGAATGTTCAACTGTAGGAGATGATGAGAAAATTTTTCAAAGGGTCTCTGCCTGTTCTGGTTTCCCAAAGAGCAATTTCTTAATCCTTTTACTGATGAAGAAAATAGGGATTGTGTGAATGGAGGTAGAGAAAAAATGCTTTTCCATGTGGAGGAAAAGAAACTGTGCCATTTTCTCACACTATCCACACCACTCCAAAGAGCTTAGAGTCTGAAATTCCAATAGCAAAGTTTGTACTAGAAAAGTGAGATGAATATTCTAACTTGGGGGTGGAAGGATTTCTTAAAACACAATAAGCATACACCATAAATTAAATCAAACCAGTAAATCCTAAAGGAAACCAACCCTGAATATTTATTGGAAGGACTGATGCTAAAACTGAAGTGCCAATACTTTGGCCACCTAATGCGAAGAGCTGACTCATTGAAAAAGACCCCATGCTGGGAGATTGGGGGCAGGAGGAGAAGGGGACGACAGAGGATGAGATGGTTGGATGGCATCACCGACTCAATGGACGACTCTGAGCAAACTCTAGGAGAGAGTGAAGGATAGAGGAGCCTGAAGCGTTGCAGTCTGTAGGGTTGCAGAGTCGGACACAATTTAGTGACTGAACAACAACACAGAGACAGAGAGAGAGAGACCTCATCTTGCTCCTCTCAGCCTCCCAATGGCATGTGGACCTTCACCCCACCCTGGGGAGTCAGGCTCTGCACACACACTCACAGACATAAGCACGTACACACACACTCACTTACTTTTATGCGCTTCATATATTTTATCTCTTTGAACCCTTGTAACAACCCTTTATGGCACCCCACTCCAGTACTCTTGCCTGGAAAATCCCATGGACGGCGGAGCCTGGTAGGCTGCAGTCCACGGGGTCGCGAAGTGTCGGACATGACTGAGCGACTTCACTTTCACTTTTCACTTTCATGCATTGGAGAAGGAAATGGCAACCCACTCCAGTGTTCTTGCCTGGAGAATCCCAGGGACGGGGGAGCCTGGTGGGCTGCCATCTATGGGGTCGCACAGAATCGGACACAACTGAAGTGACTTAGCAGCAGCAGCAGCAACAACCCTTTAAAGTTGGTATTATTACCACCTCCCCGCATTGTACAGATAACTAAACTGAGGCTCTGGGGCTGAAGTTTTATCTGAGGCATCAGCTCAGGGTGGCAGAGCTGAGCTTCTAATATCCTTATCACCCACAGGACACTGCAGCTTTGCACATCAACCGCAAAAAGGGCAGGCAAGGACCCTCTTGGTGCCCACACAAACCCCAAGATTCACTTGGAATCACCACATCTTCTGCTTCAAAGGGAGGAGGTGGAAGATGGGAAGTCACCACGGTGTATAAATAGCCCTTAAGAGCCTCCCCAGTCTCCTAATTGCAAAGTGAAAAGTGCAGGAGGGAATGGGTTGCTGCTGGTGCCTTTGTCCCCAGTTGGGGAAGGTTCCCCTTTCTCCAGGGAGACTCTGATGCTTATTGGGGCTCATGTGAAATGGGCTCAAGCCCCTGAGCCCAGCCTCCTGTAACTCTCCTTTGGCTTCCTGGTGCAGTGTGCAACCTGTACAACTGTAGCACATGGTAGCCCTGTGACAGAGGGGAGACCATCTCAGGTGCAGTGGGCGGGAGGTAGCTTTAACTCTGGGCTGGTTTTGTCAAACCTGCTGAGGCCATGCTTGGAGCAGAAGAGGCGCCAGGAGAGACACAAGCCAGCCTACTCCCAGCAGCAAATCTGTCCCAAGAGAAATGTGCCTTTTCCTAATGTCACCAACTTTACCGGAAGTGCTTCTCTCCATCTGTCTGTCTTTCTCTGTTATTACCTCTCTCCTTCTTCAGAAAAGAGATTCTATTTAAATTTATTGCAACAAATAGATGCTCACATGGGTGGTGTATCAAAACCATGGAGGATGTTAGAGAAAGCGCTTCATTCAGAAGGCGAGCCTGAGCTAGGCCTGGGATTGGCCGGGGCACCGTTGCCAGGGCAACACAGCTGCAGCATCCTGCCTGCCTCCTCATCAGGCACCACCTTCATTTCTCCCGGCGACCTCGGGTTATTAAAGTGCCCTAGTTGACTCTGCTTTGGTCTGCTTTTGGGGCTTCAGCACCATTCCAGGGACAAAGGCCAGCACCCTCTCTGTGCTTGCCTGTGCCACCTTGCAGAGGACAGCCTGTGAGTCACTTCTTACATTTGGGGCTGTAAGCAGTTTATATCCCAGTGGCACTCAGTGAGATGCTGAGGACACCGGTGCAGCCGCCTCCTTGGCCTCCCACAGGACACGAGGTTCCCTTTATCTCCTGAGACACATCATACGGTATAAATACCGCTGTCTCTGAGAAGACGATTCGTCCACTCTTAGATGTGTCTCTGCTATAGTGCTGTCACACCTGGGGTTCCAGGGCTGGGAGACCAAGACCAGGGCAGCCTAGCTCTATCTTCTGGACCCCAGAAGGAGGAGGGATGGAGGCCCGAGAAGGCTGGGAGGCACAGAGGAGAGGTCATGGACCAAGTCAGGAAGGTGCGGCTCCTTACCGGGACCCAAGGGCCTAAGTAGTAAAGGACATTTTTATTGTCATTAGCTTTTCCTCCCAACAGGCATGCAGGCAGCCGCCATGGGCTGTGTGCTGTTCCCGCAACAATGACAACAGAAACCGCAGATTGTTGTTTTACCCAAAGTTACGTTTACTGCCAACGCCTCCACACATCACTGCCCATCAGTGCTTCAGAGTGATCCTAGGAGTTAGTCCTGCCATGGGTCCCGTCATGATAGAGCATGTATGTGTGTGTGCTGTGATCAGGCGTGTCCGACTCTTTGTGACCCCATGGACCGAATTCTCCAGGCTGAAATACTGGAGTGGGTAGCCTCTCCCTTCTCCAGGGGATCTTCCTGACCCAGGAACCGAACCCAGGTCTCCCACATTGCAGGTGGATTCTTTACCAGCTGAGCCACAAGTTACATGTAAATGAGAAATGATGGTGTTGACTCGGACTTTCTAAGGGGAAAAAACATATATTTAAAGAATAAAACCTAAGTCATGGAGATGATAACACAAAAACTCACTACAGACCGCAAGAGTCATTACACTTGTTATTTAAATCTAATCCTGTTTTAATTAATTCTGCCAAAGCAAAGACACCGAAGAAGGATATGCTCCAACTTACATTCAGCGCACGTGTACAATCAGGCTACTGGCTCTTTGATTGTTCACGTGGGGAAACAGGCAACAGAAAATTAAAAGGAGCTTGGCCAGATCTGCCCAAGGCCCTTTAGGAAACCCTCAGCGTAGCTCACCACCCTGCCCATTATTGCGAGGAAATGAACCATTGGAGGCTAAAAAGAAACTCGCGTTTCCCTGACTTTGCTTATTTTTCATCCTTCAAAGAACAACTGTTGTGCACACACTCAACCAGCATCAGATTAAAGCACCAGAAACCACATCTAATCCTTCATCTTTACTTGGGTGGTGACTTAATAGCCACCTGACCTGACGAGCCCATGATTACAAGCAAGTC
Source organism: Bison bison bison (assembly GCF_000754665.1). Lineage (NCBI taxonomy): Eukaryota > Metazoa > Chordata > Mammalia > Artiodactyla > Bovidae > Bison > Bison bison. Next base: position 134,120 of record NW_011494609.1, on the reverse strand, counting down.
TGCCACTCAGCACTTACACCACCCTTGGTCATCAGTTCTAAGAGCCACGTGATGACCAGTGAGTTCATCTGCACAGCCCATGGGGTGGGATGTGAGATCCTGCTTCAATCTGATAGTGGGAAAAAGCAGGACCACGGAGGCCCAGGCACGTGCCTCAGGCCCAGCACACTCATCAGTGGCAAGATCTAAATCCATCTCAATCCTGTGAAGCTCCTTCTCCCAAGCACTCTCCACTTTGACTGTTCAATTAATGCTGTTGTTTAGTCGCTCAGTCGTGTCTGACTCTTTGCAACCTCATGGACTGTAACCCACCAGGCTCCTCTGTCCATGGAATTTTCCAGGCAGGAATACCGGACTGGGTTTCCATTCCCTTCTCCAAGGGCTCTTCCTGACCCAGGAAGAGAATCCATGACTTGAACCCTTGTCTTCTGCATAGCAGGTGTACTGTTTACCACTGAGCCACCAGGGAAGCCCTTTAATCTATATTATGAATGTGTAATTTACAAACAAATGTATATATTTTGTTTGTATAGTTCAATGAGCTTTGGCAGATAGAAGCACATAATCAGCACCACAGTAAATGTATGAAATGGTCTGATAATCCCCCCAATTTTCTCATATGCCTTTGCAGTCTATCCCACTCCTGGCCCTAGGCAACCGCTGAATGGCTCTCTGACACTGCAAGCTTGGCTTTCCTTTTCTAGAACTTAGATGAATGAGATCAAATATAAACTTCCTATAAATGGAAACCGGATGCAAGGTTTGCTGAGTGTTTACAGCGTACTGGGCTCCAGAGAGATCAGGAGCATAATTACATCAGTGCTATCTGAAGGTGCTTCTCCCCTCTAAACGGTCCACCCCTCTGGATGGCTGCTGATGGGAGAGCCTTGTTAAAATGAAACAATGAGGCTCCATGCTGAGCTCCACTCAGCTCAGTACTTGGCGCTCCCCACACCTACATGCACCTGGCCTTTTCTCAGCCTGGTTGCTATGGAATGTTTGCTCCACATCATCTTCACAGATGACACAGTGAGTCGCCCTTGGTGCCCAGGGCAGCTCATGTCACCTTTTCTCATCGTCCCTTCTCAGCCCTCACCTTTCCTGGGCCTTGCAGTCCCCCCTCAACCTCTGCATCTTGAGGCCTGTCTCGGATGTCCAGCATCCCCTTCACTTGAACCATTTCCACCACTGGCTCCTCCACGGGCCCCAGCACTCTGCTCATTGTTGAAATTCCTTCCTTCCTCTTGACACGCCAGCATCTCCGTAACAGCAGAACACTGGCATCGGGATGTCCCAAGGCCAGCGTTTCCCAGTGGAAGTAAACAAAAAACTCTGGGTGCCTGAGGGGGCTGCCCAGGAAGAGAAGGATCTCAGGGAAGAACAGGACTTGCCTCCTGGTGTGGCCAAGTGTAGACTGAGCCTGGCTCTCCCATTTTCCTCTTCAGAAACCTAGGCTGAGACGGTGAGGGGAGCCCTGAACTCCTGGCCTTGCATAGAGCATGGGTGCTCAATAGATGTTCACTGTTGTGAACATACACCTTGTCATGGGGGAAAGCCAATGTCAAAAAAAAAAAAGAGCTAAGCGAGGCACACCCAGCCAAGCCCTCCCCAGGGTTCACTTTATAAACGCCTCATCACATGAATAAAACCATGCCCTTTGTTTCAGAGATGCAATAGGCAGAATAATTGTAATCCCTGGAACTCGTGCATACGTCATGTTATGTGGCACAAGAGATGTGATTAAGGTTCACATTTTAAAATAAAGAGATTATCCTGGCTTATCTGGGTGAGCCCAGGCTAATTGCATGAGTCCTCAAAAGCAGAGAACTTTCTCCGACTGGAAGCAGAGGAGAGATGCAACAGATGGAGAGTCAGAGGTGCAAGAATGAGAAGGATTCATCCTGGTTTTCTTGTCTCTGAGATACAATGACCAGAGACAGGCCTCTAGGAGCTTGGGCAGCCTCCTGCTGGTGGATATGAGGAAACCGGACCTCAGTTCTACAACCACAAGGAAACAGGCTCTGTTCAGTTCAGTCGCTCAGACGTGTCCAACTGTTTGTGACCCCATGGACTGCAGCACACCAGGCTTCCCTGTCCTTCACCATCTCCTGGAGCTTGTTCAAACTCAAGTCCATGGAGTCGGTGATGCCATCCAACCATCTCATCCACTGTTGTCCCCTTCTCCTCTTGCCTTCAATCTTTCCCAGCATCAGGGTCTTTTCAAGTGAGTCAGCTCTTTGCATCAGGTGGCCAAAGTATTGGAGTTTCAGCTTCAACATCAGTCCTTCCAGTGAATTTTCAGGACTGATTTATTTTAGGATGGACTGGTTGGATCTCCTTGCAGTCCAAGGGACTCTCAAAAGTCTTCTCCAACACCACAGTTCAAAAGCATCAATTCTTTGGCGTTCAGCTTTCTTTATAGTCCAACTCTCACATCCATACATAACCACTGGAAAAACCATAGCTTTTACTAGACAGAC
>NW_011494609.1:123452-131540 GCF_000754665.1 Bison bison bison | reverse complement strand
CTTCCAAGGAGAAAGCGTCTTTTAATTTCATGGCTGCAGTCACCATCTGCAGTGATTTCGGAGCCCCCCAAAATAAAGTGTCACTGTTTCCACTGTTTTCCCATCTATTTGCCATGAAGTGATGGGACCAGATGCCATGATCTTCGTTTTCTGAATGTTGAGTTTAAGCCAACTTTTTCACTCTCCACTTTCACTTTTATCAAGAGGCTCTTTAGTTCTTCTTCACTTTCTGCCATAAGGGTGGTGTCATCTGCATATCTGAGGTTATTGGTATTGCTCCCGGCAATCTTGATTCCAGCTTGTGCATCTTCCAGCCCAATGTTTCTCATGATGTACTCTGCATATAAGTTAAACAACCAGGGTGACAATATACAGCCTTGATGTACTCCTTTCCCTCTTTGGAACCAGTCTGTTGTTCCATGTCCAGTTCTAACTGTTGCTTCTTGAACTGCATACAGGTTTCTCAAGAGGCAGGTTAGGTGGTCTGGCTGCAGACCTGTATCCAATCAGTGATGGTCCCATGTATCTAATCAGTGCTGGTCCCATCCCTCCCTCTGCTGACCTCGCTGAGGCCCCCATCCATCACAGTGAAGTCCCACCCCTCCAGCACCATGAAGCCGGTTGCCTCTGTCTGGTCTCCACGTGCTCCTTCACCACCCTCTTTTCCAGCTGAGCAACCTCCTCCCTTTGCTGATAATCGCTCTGCACATCCCTTGCCCCTTCACCCTGAAAGCAGTTGCCCAGCATTGGTTCCTCCTCCTTGAGGGCTTTGTTCAAATGTGACTTCTTAGTAAGATCTGCCAGGCCCCCTCCCCCAACCACCCTTGTTTTCTCTCTCTCTGCAGTTTAGCACATGTGTTTTCACTTGTTTTGTTTATCATCCGGCTTTTCTGTTAGACCAATTGTTCTCAGCGGGGGTTGATGTCCTCCCAGGGGCCGGTTGTCCCTGTTTGGAGACCGTCTTGAATCTCATGAATGACCAAGGATGCTACAGGCATCTAGCAGGTAGAGGCCAGGGGTGCTGCTAAACATTCTACGATGCACAGACAGCCCCATAAGAGAACTATTAGGTCCAAAGTGTCAATAAGGCTGAGACGGAGAAGCCCTATCTAAAACTATGAATTTCATGAGGACAGCAATTTCCTAGTCATCACTGTGTCCCAGAGCCTAGGACAGAGGCTGAAATGTGGTCCGTGGATGTTTTGGACTCAGTGAACATGTTGAGGATTGCTCCCTAAAGCACAGGAAATTCTTGCCCATCCATAACTGGCTGGTTGCTGGTCACCCATCAGTATTTCTTCCTTTCTCAAATTCAGAAAACTGGGAATCACTTTCAATTTTCCCTTTTCCTGCTTCTCCTCCACCCCTGGGGCCCACAGGGGCCCCCTCATCACTGCGCAAAGGCTCCTAGACTGATCCCTGGTCTCCATCCTTCCAACCTGAAGCTGCGGAGGTAGGTGGGATCCCAGGGTCCTAGGAAATGGAGCAAAGGAACCCAAGCTGACCTTTCCTCTCTCTTCCAAAAAGAGGCATCATCTCCTCTTCCTTCCTGGCTTACTTGTGTTTCACATTCAAGAATTCAGGAAGGGAGGTGGTTAGATGGAAGTCCCTCTCACAGTGGGAGACAGCATTAACATTTTGCTCCCTCAGCTTGGAGATGACCAGGGTCAGTGCAGCCTGCTTTACACCAGCTGCTTTAACTAAATAAGTGAATGAAGGAGCCACGGGGTCCTTGCAAACCAGACCACACTCACTGGGGAAGCCCGCTGAGCTGAAAACTGCAGGAAGGAAAAGAGAAGAGACTACAGTGATGAATCTCAAACAGGGGCTTTCTCCCAGAACCTAATGGTCTGAAAAATCTTCCTAATTAGTCATTAATTGGTATGTTAGCAGCACCGTGTGCCAGGCATTAAGTGGGTAATTCCCATTATTTCTCGAGAGCAAAGTAATACATCTAATCACCCAGGCAGAGCATTCCTTTGCTTATGTAACCGTCGCAGCCAGCCCTCTGCCAGCTCTGCAGAAACAGTGCTCCTTTCTGTCTTTAAAGAAAACTCTGGAGTCTTCTGTTTCCCCAGCCCCACAGAGAAGCATTTCTATCATTTAGAGTTGGTCTTTGTTTCCCCGCTGTTGGGTCTACACTTTTTTGAGAACGGACTTTTCCTCTTAAAGGATATTTTATTAAGTCTCGGACTCCTGCTGGGGAACTTGGTGTTTCCAACCTCTTGGTCACTGAGGAGAACACGGCAGGTAATTTTAGCATTGCTAATTAGCTCTGCTGAAGAAACTTATTTTAAATGAGTATGACTCAGTGCTTAGTCATAGCATTTTATTATACTGTCATTACCCCCCCCAAAAATAAAACCTAGACTTTATTCTACACTAAAAAGAAATAATGAAGCCATCTGAAAGCTTGGTTGTTCTATATAGGTGAAATTTTCTGTATTTCTATATTTCTATCAGATGTTTTGTGTCCAAGGGAACCGTGGTCCATGGAGGGATAGAGCGTCCTGGAATCAGAAGGCTTGGGTCTGAGTCCTGGTTCTTTCTCGTGCCTACACACTGTGTCTAGAGAGGGGTCCCTACCCTCCCAGGATCAGCTGGGACCACAGAGATGGGGCCGCCTCTCCTCTGTGGACTGGGAGGGCGTGACCTCTCAGAAGGAGAAGCAAAGGGGAGCTGAGGTGGGGGAGGGGTGATGAGCAGGGTGCAGGAGCACACGGGCGGGGCCAGGGCACAGGGAAGAGGATGAGCCAGCCCTGTTTGCTGCAGCTGGGGGTCCCCCGTGGGAGGAAGGGCCAGAGCGTGGAGGCTGGGGGCACACTGTAATTACAGAGCAGCAAGACCTCTTCAGAGGGGCCAAGAGCACCCTCCTCCATCTCTCTCTCCTCCCAAGACTTTCAGAAACAGAGACGCTGGGACGAGGGAACAGATGCCCCAGGATCTTCAGGGGGAAAGCAGGACCCGAGTGAGCCTGGACCACCATGGAGATGTCTGCACTGTCGTCGTGTCTGCAGGGCCAACCAAGGACCTGGTTCATTAAGAGCCTGAGACTGCGAGGATGCGAGCATCCCAGGACCCTCCTCTGTTTTTGTGTTCTTCCTGCTCCTCTAACTTGAGATGTCCCCTCCCCTTCTAAGAATCCCTAAGTCCCCTGCAGGCCAGGTTACACCGAGCATCAGTGCTCACCTTACAGCATCTCTGGGGTGCCTCAGACTGTGCCTCACATCTGGCGGGCACGCCATGCATGTCAAGAGTTTCTCCTGAGTGATCCAAGAGATGGGCCTTTCCAGATTGTGACAAAGGTACACACGCGAGACAGAGGACCCGGGTCTGGGTGAGACCCCGCCCTTGCTAGTGTCTGCATCCTGGGCATCTTGCGGGTGGGCTGCCGCTCTCCTCCAGGTAGTTCGCCTCCATTTTAGCCCCCAAAGTTTTAGATGTTAAAAATCTGCAAGTCAAAGAGTGGATGAGCATGTTCTATCTATCAGTTAGGATTTGCTATGATTGGTGGTGTTTAGTTACTGAGTCGTGTCTGACTCTTTTGTGACCCCAGGGACTGTAGCCCAACAGGCCCCTCTGCCCATGGGATTTCCCAGGCAAGAATACTGGAGCGGATACCCATTCCCTTCTCCAGAGGATCTTCCTGACCCAGGGATCGAACCCACGCATCCTGCATTAGCAGGCAGATTACCACTGAGCCATCAGAGAAGCCCACTGCTAAAGTAACAGTGGTTTAAACAGAGTGAAAGGGGGCATCCCTCTCCTGAAAAGCCCGGTAGAAGCCATCTAGCTCAGCTCCCCCAAGCTCCATCATCCTTCCCCTTGGCCGCCCCTATGGTTAGGGCCTTGTCTCTCCGTCCAGGCAGTGCCCCAGTTACCGCATCTGTGTTCCAAGCAGCAGGAAGGCTCCAGGTGGCTCAGCCATCAGCGCCCCAAGATATGACAACCAAAAATATCCCCACACCCCACCAAATGTCCTTTAGGTGCAAAATCACAAACACCCCTCATAGAGACCATTACCCTAAATCCAGTATCAACAATTTCTATACCTCTAGCTGAAGCACCCTGAAAGATGATGTTGAAGTGCTGTATTAATATGTCAACAAATAAGGAAAACTCAGCAGTGGCCACAGAACTGGAAAAGGCCAGTTTTTACTCCAACCCCAAAGAAAGGCAACGCCAAAAAATGCTCAAACTACTGTACATTTGTGCTCATTTCACATGCCAGCAAGGTAATGCTCAAAATACTTCAAGCTAGGCTTTAGCTGTATATGAACCGAGAATTTCCAGATGTACAAGCTGGCTTTAGAAAAGGCAGAAGAACCAGAGATCAATTTCTATGACAAACCTAGATAGTGTGTTAAAAAGCAAAGATATCCCTTTGCTGACAAAGGTCCATACAGTCAAAGCGCTGGTTTCTCCAGTAGTCATGTACGGATGAGAGAGTGGGACCAGGAAGAAGGCTAAGTGCCATGGAATTGATGCTTTTGAACTGTGGTGTTGGAGAAGACTCTTGAGAATCCGTTGGACAGAAAGGAGATCAAGTCAGTCAATCTTAAAGGAAATCAACCCTGAATATTCATTGGAAGGACTGATGTTGAAGCTGAAGCTCCAATATTTTGGCCTCCTAATGTGAAGAACTGACTCATTGGAAAAGACTCTGATCCTGGGAAAAATTGAAGGTGGAAGGAGAAGGGGATGACAGAGGATGAGATGGTTGGATAGCATCACTGACTCAATGGACAAGAATATGAGCAAACTCCAGGAGATAGTGGAGGACAGAAGAGCCTGGTGTGCTGCAGTCTATGGGGTCACAAAAAATCAGATATGACTTAGTGACCAAACAACCACAAAGCTGAAGCACCCAGGTTTATAAGACCCAGAAAGAGAGGCAGGGTGAGATCTCCTCCACCCATGGCCAGGAGAGGTGTTACGGAAGAAAGCACATAGGATTTCAAATAAAGATCTGGGAAACTGGGAAGAGGGAGGCAGCCCTGATGACATCATCTGAGACCCTGGATCCAGTGGGGCCTGAAGACCCCTCATTTTAAAAAAAAATTTTTTTTTTATTTTTGCTTAAGTTAGTCAGAACTCTCAATTTCTGTCACTTATACCCAAAGGAATCCTGATCATTTCAACAAATGTTTAGGTAATATCAATGCTATGAAGCCCTAGTATCTTTGGATCTAAATGATCTTATTTTTTTTAATGTCTATTGAGTAACACGCTTTCTAATCCAATATCTGCATTTCCTCAACATGAAAGCAAAGAACAGAACAAACGCAGACCTTATTTCTAACTGGAATCTTGAGACATACTTTGGCTTCTGGTGGGGCACATGTGCTTTCCAAGGTGGCGCTAGAGGTAAAGAACCTGCCTGCCAATGCAGGAGACGTAGGAATCTGGGTTCGATCCCTTGGTTGGGAAGATCCCCTGGAGGAGGGCAAGGCAACCCACTCCAGTACTCTTGCCTGGAGAATCCTATGGACAGAGGAGCCTGGCCAGCTACAGTCCATGGTGTTGCAAAGAGTCGGACACAACTGAGGTGACTTAGCACGCATGGGGGAAATGCCCCATTGATGGGAGTGGCCGATGGGCACGGTGGAGCATCTTTATCCAGGAGTCGGTGTCCTGTGCTTATTCTGAACCCCGTGGGAGGCCTTATCCACACCACAGATCAAGCAGAGGTTCAATTAATTTTCTCTGTTTCAGAGAAAGCAGCTAGATTATAACTCCCTGGACGACTTTTGTGTTTTCATCTCTTTGCAAGACTTGACTTAACTAACTGAAAGAACATAGGTAACAGGAATAAGATACATGACACTGTTCTTTGATTTTTAATAATGTATTATTAACCAGGATTATCCATTCAAAGGAGAAGGCAACGGCACCCCACTCCAGTAAAGAGGCTTCCCAGGTAGCACAGCAGTAAATAACCCACCAGCAATGCAGGAGATGCCAGAGATGCGAGTTGGACCCCTGGGTCAGGAAAACCCCTTGGAGAAGGAAAATGCAACCCACTCCAGTATTCCTGCTGGAATAACCCTATGGCTAAAGGAGCCTGGCAGGATACAGTCCATGGGGTCGCAAAGAGTTGGACATGACTGAGTGACCAGACAACAGCAATCCACTGAAAACTTTGCAAGGAGAAGACATTGTCCTTACAAGTTCTGCACAGTGTGGAATTATTTTTAATCTACAGAATAGTAGTACTATATGTATTATGAAAATTTTCTGAATACGGCACAGTTCACGTTAGAGCAATGAAAACCCAGTGCAAACGACCATAAGCTTAGAGACGACTGAAGAACAACTTCTACGTGTGCAATTTAAGTGTCAGCAGTTTTTAATCAGCTCGGTTGTGTCCCAGAAATGCACCATGACTCAGAAGGTTATCCTGCTGGAGATCTCAAAAACCCTTGTTTCTACCTCTGGTTTTCTTTGATTCACTCAAGTACAATCTCAGTGCTGTCAGCCAGTGTTTTAACTTTTGTGTTTGTATGAAGAGTAGGGATGTTTTGTCCAGACACCAACTTGCATTTCTGGTCTGGATAACAATAGAAGTGGATTAGCCAAAGTCGAAACCTGGGTTAATGAAAAACTTCATTAGGAGGGGAAAAAAAAAAATCTAAGCCCAGTAAGTTTCTATATGTTTACCATAAAAGTAACCTAGACTCCACCCTGGAGAGTATACATAGACAGACTGTTCACTGTGAATATTGACCTGGTTTTATGAAAAAGCTTTCGTAAACATATCCTATTAAACTGGAATGGCCACTTTCTTCCTTTTCTCAGCTAGCACAGGAAAGGACTGGAGCCCCCCCCCCACCCACGGAAGTATAGTTTTATTACGGGGGTGACCTATTGCCCAGTGGCCCTTGCCCTCTTGGTTTATGGGGCGGTCAGAGTTCATTGCTGGTGAGCATTGACTTCACACACTTATAAAGCATGCTTTAAAGACTGTCCAGACACAGCGACTCATTAAACATCTCTATATGTAAGTCTGCTTGCCTACATTTTTGGATTTCCTGGGTCACGTTTGTTTAAGAAAAACCCAACTGAGCGTCTTCAGGTCTGAAAGTCAAATTTCAACTCTGAATATGGAGGCTGAAAGCAGAAGATTTCATCAGAATTGAAACAGACCCAGTGTAACTCCAAAAAGTCTCTAAGAATCGCGTATGTTAGGGGAGATGGGACAGGTTTCCACGGAGCGATGCCTGTGTGGGTGGGACCGTGTTCGGTGCAGCGTCCTAAAGTCAGCTAAATTCTTCAAGGTTCGTTATTTCTGTCTCCTTTTTACCATGGAGGGCCGGTGGATCTGGATCTGGGAGACTTGCCTGGGAATGCAGTCAGGTGGCAGAACTTCAGGCCTTTGCACGGTCCTTACCATTAGCATGACAATCACCTGCTGGTCCTGGGACAGCCCAGGTTCTCATTCAGATGGCGGGTGGGAGCAGGGCTGAGATTCTGAGGTCTCACAAGCCTGAAGACCCTGCTCGCCCTGCTGGGGCTGGGACCACGTTTTGAAGAAAAAAAAAAAACAATCTCACCTGTCCAGCTAATGCAGAGCTGGTCACGCCCTGTTTCAGGTCCGTTCACATCTTCTCACTTCCCGGGTCGTGCTAGTGGTAAAGCACTCACCTGCCAATGCAGCAGTTGTAGGAGACGCAGGTTTGATCCCTGGGTTGGGAAGATCCCCTGGAGGAGGGCATGGCAACCCACTCCAGTATTCTTGCCTGGAGAATCCCATGGACAGAGGAGCCTGGCGGGCTGCAGTCCATGGGGTCACAAGGAGTCGGAGAGGACTGAGCGCCGAGCACACAGGCATACTTGCTTTACAAGGTTGTGTCGTTTCTGCTGAACAGCAAAGTGAATCAGCCGTGTGCATACACATGTCCCCTCCTAAACTGAATCTCCTTCCTGTTTAGGTCACTGCAGAGTGCTGAGTAGTGTTCTCTGTGCTTTATCACTGAGGCGAAGCTCACTTGGAAATCACTTTAAACAACTGGCATTGTTTAAGTGCACTTTAAATGCACTTTAAACAGTGGCATTGATCGCATTGGCATTGAGCTCTGAGAAGAACGT
>NW_011494609.1:122963-123352 GCF_000754665.1 Bison bison bison | reverse complement strand
ACGTGCCCCCCACACCAAGTAAGCACTCCCCACCCCTCCCTCCCCACAGCCCCTGACAACCACCAACTTCCTCTCTGTTCCTTAGCATCTATATGTTCCAAATAAATTCAGTCATACACTATGCGGTCTTTTGTGTCTTTCTCTCTTTGCAGAATTCTCTTGAGCTTCACCCACACAGGAGTGTGCATCAGAAAACTTCATTTCTTTTTATATCTGAGTAATATTCCATTGATATGCAGATGACACCACCCTTATGGCAGAAAGTGAAGAGGAACTCAAAAGCCTCTTGATGAAAGGGAAAGAGGAGAGTGAAAAAGTTGGCTTAAAGCTCAACATTCAGAAAACGAAGATCATGGCATCTGGTCCCATCACTTCATGGCAAATAGATT
>NW_011494609.1:95756-122775 GCF_000754665.1 Bison bison bison | reverse complement strand
GGTTTTTCCCAGTGGTCATGTATGGATGTGAGAGTTGGACTGTGAAGAAAGCTGAGCACCGAAGAATTGATGCTTTTGAACTGTGGTGTTGGAGAAGACTCTTGAGAGTCCCTTGGACTGCAAGGAGATCCAACCAGTCCATTCTAAAGGAGATCGGTTTTGAGTGTTCTTTGGAAGGAATGATGCTAAAGCTGAAGCTCCAGTACTTTGGCTACCTCATGCGAAGAGTTGACTCATTGGAAAAGATTCTGATGCTGGGAGGGATTGGGGGCAGGAAGAGAAGGGGACAACAGAGGATGAGATGGCTGGATGGCATCACCGACTCGACGGAAGTGAGTTTGAGTGAACTCCAGGAGTTGGAGACCTGGTGTGCTGCAGTTCATGGGGCTGCAGAGAGTCAGACACTACTGAGCAACTGAACTGCCTGAACTGAATATTCCATTACAGACCTAGGGATCAAACCCAGCGAGCCCCCGTCTCCTGCGTCTCCTTCACTCACTGAAGGCAGAGTCTTCACTGCTGCGTCATCAGGGAAGCCCCCAATAGTCCATTCTGTGGGCTTGTTTACTCCTCTGGCCATTGATGGACATTTTGAGTTGTTTCCACCCTTGGCCACTGTGAATTACAGCTGCTGTGAACGTTCAGGTGTCAGTATTTCAGTTGCTGTTTTTAATCATTTGAAATGAAGGCAGACCTTGTTTTATTGTGCTTTGCAGAGACTGTGTGTTTTTACAAATTCAAGTTTGTGGCAACCCTGCGTTGAGCAAGTCTATGGGCACCAGTTTTCCAATAGCATTTGCTCACTTCATGTCTCTTTGCCACATTCTTGGCAATTTCTGCAAGATTTCAATTTTTTCATGCTTATTTGTTGTAGTGATCTGTGTGATTGCTATGGGGGGTATGTTGACCATGCACCCCATCGCCAACTCTATAAGGGGCCATGTCGACCATGCTCCCCATCACCAACCCTACAGGGGAGTAGGTCGACCGCACACCCCATCACCAACCCTGTGGGGGTCATGTCGACCATACACCCTGTCACCAACCCTATAGGGGGTCATGTCGACCATGCACCCCATCACCAACCCTATAGAGGGCCATGTTGACCATGCACCCCATCATCAACCACACTGGGACAGCAGCTTGGTTTCCCTCCCGTCTAAACCATGCTCTGTATCACCAGTTGGTGATGACACGGCAGCAAAACCCATGGATGTGCAGAGACATACAGATCATGTCTGCCCCATAGTGCCCCTTTTACCTATTAACCATGTGGATGGAGCCTTGGCCAGGAGGGCAGCCTGGAAGGAAATGCGCACTTAACCTCCCAGCTTTGAACAAGAAATGACCAGTGGAGGCCATGACCTCTATTAGTAAATCTGGGTCCCAGTTTCAAACTCAATCTTTTATGGAAATTGACATTGAGGATCTGCTTTAGGGTCTTTGGGGAAATGCCAACAGAACACACACATACTATTTTAAGTTCATTCCAGAGATTTCCATTCCTAATTAGGTCTTCTTTAGACTCACTGAAGGATCAGCAAACCTAAGAAAGGTCAGAAGAGTTCGATTTTTGAAAAGTGGAAAAATTAGAAAACCTAGCAGGAAGAAAAGGGGACGACAGAGGATGAGATGGCTGGATGACATCACCGACTCGATGGACGTGAGTCTCAGTGAACTCTGGGAGTTAGTGATGGACAGGGAGGCCTGGCATGCTGCAATTCATGGGGTCACAAAGAGTCAGACACGACTGAGAGACTGAACTGAACTGAACTGAACTGAAACTTTCCCCTCTTTCCTTTTTTTCACTTTCCCACATTTATAATAGATTTTGGGAATGAATGGGGGAACCCTGCTTTCTGTCTCAAAACTTTTGGAGAAAGCAGTGTCCCACTATCTTTCATGTTAAATAAAGAAGACAAATATATTGGTTACACAGAACCAATATTCCTTCCAAATATGAATAAAGAAAAGTTTCCATTCTTTTGGACATAAAAATAGATGACTGTGTTCAAAATACACACACTGAAACATTAATAATTAAAAACGTATATCCCCAAGGCAGGAGGCCTTGGTGTGCTCTGACTGGAGAGTACTAATGTCACCGTGCGGACTTCCCTGCTGGCTCAGCAGTAAAGAACCCACCGTCAGTACAGGAGCTGCAAGAGACGCAGGTTCGATCCCTGGGTTGGGAAATCCCCTGGAGGAGGGCATGGCAACCCACTCCAGTGTTCTGGCCTGGAGAATCCCATGGACAGAGGAGCCTGGTGCACTATAGTCCATGGGGTTGCAAGAGTCGGACACGACTGAAGCACAGAACAAGCATGCACGGTGTCATCTTGGCTGCTGAAACTCCAATTCCAGTTTAATGTTCCCAAGAGCCCCGCAAGCAGGCACTGTGATCTCTGTTTAAGGGTGAGGAAACCAGTATTCAGGGAGAATCAAATCACCCATGTCAGCCTCACTTGTTAATATTCACTGGATCAGGCTAGAGGACTCAGGCCCTGCCTTTCCCATTGCATTTGAAAGGCGTTAATAAAACATGAAGGCCCTCGCAGAAGAATCTGCACAGTAACCCCCAGCTCTGCTGTGGCACCTCTGTCTGGCCTCCCCACATCCTCACCAGAGCCCTGGAGAAGCACAAGGCTCCTCAACCTACTCACCTGCGCAGTGAGCCCCCAGTTCCCAGTGACCAGGTGCCTACAGATGCTGTATATGCAGGACTCCAATACGAGGACACCTGAGTGCTATCCAGTCTCCTGCCAGTACCAGCTCACCCACTGGACGTGAAAGAGAGGAAAACTACTAAGCTACTCATTGGGTAAATAGTCATTGTTTATCTTCGTGCTAAAAAAAAAATATCCTTCGGTAGGAATAAAAGGAAGTCTGGAAAGATGGAGGAAAAGGGCCCTTGAGGGGACAATCTTGGGTTGGATTCTGCATCTCAGCTTGTGTGAACAAGCTGCCCCCACTCTAGCCTCCGTATTCCTCTCTGTGAATGGGGGTCACGCTCCAACCTCACTGTTATAAAAATTATGTTTGCCTGAGGTAGCCAAATGGTGGAAGCAAACCAAGTGTCCATCGACAGATGACTAGCCTAGGCAAAACAGGGTAGATGCAGAATTTAGCCTTAAAAAGGAAGGAAGTCCTAACATGGGCTCCAACAAGCAGACTTGAGGACACTGTGCTCAGTGAAATAAACCAGCCACAGAAAGACAAATACTGTGTTATTCCATTTCAGTGAAGGACCTGGAGTATCACATTCATAGACTTAGAAAGTAGAATGGTACCTGCCAGGGGCTGGGGAAGGAGGGAATGGGGTGTCAGTGTTTAAGGAACATGGATTTTCAGTTTCGTGAGATGAAGAAGTTCTGGATGTGAAAAGTGGTGATGGTTACATGACAGTGTGAAAGCAATTAATGCCATTGAAATGCACACTTAAAATGGTTAAGATGGGACAATTTACATTATATGTATTTTGCTTCAACTTAAAACTACTACTAACATAGCATTATAAATCAACTATACTCTTTTAAAAATAAAAATGAAGAAAACTACTACTAACAGCAGGTAATAACGTTTGCCCTAATTCTGTCTTTGTTGCGAAGGAAAGAGGAAAAGCATGCTTCATACTGGACCCCAACTCATTGGGTCTGTTGATGTCAATCTTGACTCACATAGAGTCCACCCACTGGGCAGAGGGGCTGTTGTTGTTCAGTCTCTAAGTCGTGTCTAACTCTTGGCAGCCCCACGGACCGCAGAATTCCAGGCTTCCCTGTCCTTCACCATCTCTCAGAGTTTGCTCAAATTTATGTCCCTTGAGTTGGTAATGCCATCCAACCATCTCATCCTCTGTCTCCCCCATCTCCTCCTGCCTTCAATCTTTCCCAGCATCAGGGTCTTTTCCAGTGAGTCGGCTCTTCGCAGCAGGTGGCCAAAGTATTGCAGCTTCAACTTCAGCATCAGTCCTTTCAATGAATAGTCAGACTTTGATTTCTTTTAGGACTGACTGACTGGATCTCCTTGCAGTCCAAACTATGACAAACCTAGACAGTGTATTAAAAAGCAGAGACATCACTTTGCCAACAAAGGTCTGTATAATCAAAGCTATGATTTTTCCAGTAGTCATGTATGAATGTTGGGCCATAAAGAAGACTGAACACTGAAGAACTGATGCTTTCAAACTGTGGTGCTGGAGAAGACTCCAGAGTCCCTTTGATGGGGCAGAGGGGAAGCAGGATTAAAACCCTCAATGCCCAGTGCCCACCCTAACCAATCAGATTGAATCCTTTAGGCTGTGTCCTAGGCGTCAGGTTTTCCTAGAGGCTCTACTGTGTGCTCAGCTGCATGGCACCAAACTAGATGAGAGATCAACCCAACCAGCAGCTGTGGGCCTAAGGCTCAGGCACCACCCTGCCGTGAAACAGTAGGTTCCTTGGGACCCATATGTGTATAAGCACACCGAATTACATCTTCTATTTAATTCAACCCAAGACACATTTCTTGCCTCCAAACAGCACTGGCCTCTTGGCACAGGACGCCGTCCCCAGGAGGGCCCACTCTTGTTCTGATGCTCGGTCACTATCTTGAAATGCTGAATCCTTTTTGAGTGTGGAGTCTCCCCTTTTCCTTTTGCTCTGGGTCCTGCTCACTGTGTCCAGTTTCTGCCTGCAAGGCCAGATCCTATTCTAGGTCCAGAGAAGACAGAGCTGAAAGGTGGGGTGTCGGTGAGCAGAGAGGCCAGTTTCTGCAGGAGGCGAGGCCAGACCTGCCAGGGCCTCCTGTCCACTGCCAGCAACTGACCTGTGAGCCAGGAAGCCGGGCACAGAGGACCCTGTGATGGAGGTAAGAAAGCGACCCTGGCCGTGGAATCATCCTGCACAAGCTTCTGACTAATGATAAGGTAAAGAAGTCACCTGCCAATGTGGGAGATGCAGGTTCAAGCCCTGGGCCTGGAGGATCCTCTGGAGAAGGAAATGGCAACCCACTCCAGTATTCTTGCCTGGAGAATCCCATGGACAGAGGAGCCTGGGGGGCAATAGTCCATGGGGTCGGACAGGACTTAGCTACTAAACAGCAACAACAGGGAAGGAGAAGTGTTGGTGGCTCAGTCGTTTCCATCTCTTTGCAACACCATGGACTGTATCCCGCCAGGCTCCTCTGCCCACAGGATTTCCCAGGCAGGAATACTGGAGTGGGTTGCCATTCCTTTCTCTAGGGGATCTTGCTGACCCAGGCATGGAATCTGAACCTCCTGCACTGCAGGCAGATTCTTTGCCGTCTCAGCCAACGGGGAAGTCCAACAACAGGGGACAGTGACGCCGACCATGCTGCTCACTGGGCTGCGGAACACGGCCACAGAGCAGGTGTTCCAGGAGCCGAGGCTCCCAGAGCTCTGAGCTCCGGATGTAGGCCTGTGCTAGCTCTGCTTCCATGTTCCCTGGTTGTCCAGCAACTGGAGCCCCCCAGTTCCCAGTCCCCCAGAGTCCCCCAGTTCCTACAGCTTCCAGACTAAGACGTGCCCAGAAAGTCAACTAGCAGTAGCCACCATGCACCAAAGGCCTCCTTCACGCCAGGACGGTGCTCAGTGATTTACGTAAATTCTTGCAATTAATTCCCATCATAGCTCCATGAGTTGGCAATGAATGGACCCATTTTATAGAAACAGGATCAGAGAAGTTAAGGAACTTTCTTCTGGTCATGCAGCCAGTCAGCAGGTGGTCAAATGTGAACTCGAGTCTTTGGCTTTGGAGTCTGTAAGTTTGCCTTCCACTATACTACACTCTTCAGATGAACCATAAACAATGGCCATGTAGTCACATGCAAGAGCCAACTCACTAGAATAGACTCTGACGCTGGGAAAGATTCAAGGCAGGAGGAGAAGGGGGCGACAGAGGATGAGATGGTTGGATGGCATCACCGACTCTATGGACGTGAGTTTGAGCAAACTCTGGGAGTTGATGATGGACAGGGAGGCCTGGCATGCTGTAGTCCATGGGGTCACAAAAAGTCGGACATGCCTGAGCGACTGAACAACAGCAACACAGGCTATCAATGTCCTAAGGCAGCTTGTGACCCAACACAAACTGAGCCTGTCCACAGGTGTTGTAGGAGGTCAGTGAGCCCACAAATAAATCTAGAACATTCCCCTCCCTGCAGATCCTTGTGCTGGGCACACAGCTCTCTTAAGGAGAGAAATGAGGAGAAAAAAGAAGAAAAGAAGGGCAGCTCTGTAAGAGCAGTATGTGCGGATGTGAATGAAAGCTCCTGTCTTTTTCCCCCAGTCTAGCCAGCTTGCTTTACAAGGCAGGTGGCTGGTTTGTTAGAAGCCCCTTTTTAAAACAAAGGTGAGCTTGGACATCTGCTCCCCAGCTCATTCAACTGAGCGGGGCTATCACTTTTACAGCCACACCATAGACAATGACACTTTTCTCAGAAGTCAGTCTGGGGGCAGGGTCAACTGAAAATGTGTAATCTCAAATAGGCCATAAACATTCTGTTCTGGAGATTCTTAAATGAAGGCTCTACACCTGCCGGAGAGCCCTGGTGTCAGCCCTGGGCCTGCAGCCGGCTGTATGGACCAGCCATCCCTGGATTTCCCCGGGAAAATCCCACTCTCGACTTTGCCACCAGCTTCTTCCTTCTTCTCGGCGGAAACCTACTGCCTCCCTCAACGAGTGCCTGGAAAATTACGCCGTCCGTGCCACACGCAGGGCTGGAATAGCGCACAACCCAGGGTGACCTCACATGATCCAGCCTTTCATCATTAAAAAAAAAAAAAAAAAAAGCCTGTGGGCGAAGAGGGAGGAAGAATCAATCGTGAGGCCGGGAGGCCCATGATGACTCATTTCAGAGAGAAATGACAAGGCCGTTTCTGAACGGACGGGTTGCCGGGTCACTGGCCAGTGCCACCACTTGATGCGTTCCCACAGGCTCAGCTTCATTCATTCAGCCCACATGACCGAGCGCTCACGGAGCCCCTGGGTGCTCGGTGGGCACTGGGGCAGCAGCAGTAGCACAAGAAACGGTGCCCCGACACTCGCTCTTCCCCGAGAGCTTCCACTCGGTGGGGCTCGGAGGGGCAGCTGTTAGGAAATCTCCATTGCGTGGGGATGAGTTACACCATCACCAAAACTGAGAGGGTCATTCCTGGTGGTCCCATAGTTGGGAGTCCATTCTTCCATTGCAGGGGGCACAGGTTCAGTCCCTGTGCCAGGGAATAAGATCCCACATGCCCTGTGGCACACCCAGCAATTTAAAAACAAATAAGAGAATTATGAGAAAGAACACTGGGGAGAAGGGGCTGGTGGAGGGGCTGCAATGACAATTCGGGACAGCCTCAGGGGAAGTTGGCAAGGTGCTGAAGAGGGAGCCGTGAGGTTTTCTGGGAAGAGTGGTCCCTCCAGGCAGAGGATGCTGAGCAAACAGGCCTGCTAGTCCGTACAGCCGGCTGAGGTGGCGAAGCTGACGGGGGTCCACAGAGAGCTGGCTGGTCTCCGCGAGGGATGCGGGAGCCACTGATTTGCTCAAAGGGCTCATGTTTTAGCGGGTTCACTCTGGCTGCTGGCAGAGCTGGCTGAGGAGGCGGGCAGCTAGGGAGAGGAGGGCAAGGAAAGTGTTGCAGGGATGCAATGCTGAATAAGGGAAGCGAGTATGGGCTGATGGGTAGGACTGGGGATGTGACGGGCAGAGAGACAGTCACGACTCCTCCAGACTGCATTCCGCTCCCTTACTGCCTGGACGGCATCCCAACCTGGGGGCCTCAGCAGGAAGTTCTGCCCAGGGCCTCCCGGAGGTGGCAGAGTCCCCATCTATGTCTGTGGCCAGTGGTGACAGGCACCCGGAGCTGTGGCAACATCCTTCCCGGCAGCATCAAGATTAGGTCACAGCCCTCTGTTTACTAACAGGAAAGGACACTCGGATGGAGGATTCATATAGCTGGAAATGAGAGCCCTGAGTTGCACGCTTGCCTCTGTCCGTGAGGCTGCCCTGAGCTGCTGGCCCCAGGAGAAGAGCCAGGTACAGACCACAACTTGTAACTCGATTCTTGTTTGCTCTGAAGACCAGCCTTTGAAAAAAAAAAAAAAAGATCATAATTAGAAGTAAGTAAGTAAATAATAAGTTACAAGGTCTTCAGGGGTTTATTGTGCAGGGCTTATCAAAATAAAATAGAGGATAGAACAGTTCACGTGAGAAAAACTTTCCTCCTCATTCCCAGACTTCCAGGCTGGCAAGTATTTCTTTTAAAAAAGCATTGCATTGATTGCCTGACATGAAGGAGCAATTAAGCTCAAACCTCAATGGCAAGCCAATCCAAAGCAAACATCCCAGCAGGTGCTGCCCGATTTAACCCGGTGGGTGATGATTAATCTGGGTTTCACACCTATACCTTGAATAGAAGGCAACTGATTTCAGTGAACAGAACGCAATTCCATGTCACGTTCCTGAAGATGCTGCCCTTCCACACCGGAGATCTTTTGGACGTGATATCAGAATAAGTGTGAGAAATTTGTCTGATAAAACCTAGTAAAATACCTAGGATGCTCTGAATTGCTGTGTGTAGAGGGTAGTGGCGGTAACCACAGCCAGGCAGCCGGAACGGCTGGAGAGAATGTGAAAGTGCTGGTCGCTCAGTTGCATCTGACTCCTTCAGACCCCATGGACTGCAGCCCACCAGGCTCCTCTGTCTATGAAATTCTCCAGTCAGGAATACTGGAGTGGGTAGCCATTCCCTTCTCCAAAGGATCTTCCCAACCCAGGAATTCAAGTCAGGTCTCGTGTATTGCAGGTGGATTCTTTACCATCTGAGCCACCAGGCTGGAGTGAATGGTGACCCCCAAAAGTTATCTCTACATCCTAACCCTCAGACCTGTAAATGTGAACTTATTTGGGAAAAGGAGCTTTGCCAGATGTGATTAAGTTCAAGATATCAAAATGGGATCATCCTAGATTTAGGGTGGGCCTGGAATCCAACAACAGATACCCTCTTAAGAGACGGAAGACGCAGATGGAGACAGAAACTGGAGTGATGTGGCCACAAGCCAGGGGATGCCTGGAGCCACTAGTAGCCCCAGGAGCAAGAAAGGATTCCCCCCAAGGGCCTTCTGAGCAGGCATCACACTGCTGATACTTTGATCTCAGACGCTGGCCTCGGAAACTGCAAAAGCATCAATTTCTGTTGTTTTAAGCCACCTGATGCTGGGAAAGATTGAAGGCAGGAGGAGAAGGGGACGACAGAGGATGAGATGGTTGGATGGCATCACCAACTCAATGGAGATGAGTTTGAGTAAACTCCGGGAGTTGGTAATGGACAGGGAGGCTTGGCATGCTGTGGTCCATGAGGTCGTGGAGTCGGACACGACTGAGCAACTGAATTGAGCTGAACTGAAGTCACCTAGTCTGTAATCCTTTGTCACAGCAGCCCTCAGAAATGGATACAGTTTCCAAAAGGAAACACAGTCCTTCCGGTCCTTTGACTTTGGACTTATGAGGCCCTGAGCAGGACACCAGCTGAGTCACGCTGAGTCTGAAGTCTCCTTGCAGATCTGGAAGGTAATACGTGGGTGTTTTTTCAGCCACTAACCTTGTGGTCATTTGTCTTGTTGCAGTAGCAACGAGACACTCACATGGTTGGATGTTACATGAGCGGCCAGCAGGACATTGCCCCCCTCCAGAGGGTCAGGGCTGAACAGGTGGCTTCAGGCTGAGACAAGGGCAGCGGAGAATGTCATACAAGGAGTTTCAGGGACCCGAGGACACTGAACGCAGAATTTCCGGCCTCTGTTTCCATTTATAACCACAATCCCAGGACAGGAGATGTCATGGAGGGTTCTGAAGGGCAGAGACTAGAGGATCACAGGTCTGGGGTGTGATGGCAGTCTTGACAGGTGCTGAAGGCAGGCGTGTCCCCAGAGACTCTGCAAACCCTCTCACCCGCCCAGAGGTCGGAGGCACTTGAGCCACGGCATTTTACATGGTACTCACCACGACTGATGGCTCCTGACGTCGCCCCAACAGTTGTGGGGAGAAGCAACGGCAGCAATGACGCGTTCCTGTGGGATCCCGCGTCTCTGGAGACTTCCCAGATGAGTGTAACGCAGGGTGCTGGCTTTTCAATTTCTCAGCAGCAACTAATCCCCCAAGAAAAGCATCTTGCTCCAGATTCTTTCCAAATGAAATTCAAGTCTGCCTGAACGCCTGTTCCAAAACATGTTATTCAGACTCCGGTGGCATTAAGCGCACTGGCAGCTCTCAAAATACTCTGGTAGCTGGCTGGAGCTGCGTGTTTCATGGGCCAATATCCCACTAATCCATAGTATTTACACAGGACCTAAACCAGCTCTGAGAGCCTCCCCAGCGCCAGATCCTCGGATCACCGAGGGACCCCATCTCCCCCAGGCAGTGAGGGCTTCTCAATATTCTAAACATGTCAGGTTTTTAAAAAAATTTATTTTTATTGAAGTATATAGTGCTGTGTCAGTTTCTACTCTACAGTAAGGTGACTCATAAAAAGTTACACATATTTATATATATATACACATAATATATAAAGTTTTTTTAATATAAAAATAAAGTTTTATATGTTATGTGTATATATATATATATATACACGCTCTTTTTCACATTCTTTCCCGTTTTGGTTTATCTCAGGATATTTAGTATAGCTCCCTGTGTTATATAATAGGACCTTGCTGTTTAACCATTCTCTATGTAATAGTTTGCATCTGCAAATCCCAAACTCCATGTTGGATTTTTTAAAAAAAATGTTTGAGTACCCTCTTTTCCTAGAACAATTGAAGGTGAAAGGAGAAGGGGGCGGAGGTGGATGAGATGGTTGGAGAGATCCTGCTGCAGTCCATGGGACTGCAAAGAGTCGGACACGACGGAGCGACTGAACGGCAACAAACAGATGGGAAGATTGTGAAATCTTCATTCTGTGGCTCCAGCCACACACAGCGAGGCCTTCTCGGTGGCGGTTACACTCAGATATCAGCAGCGTTATGCTCTCCCAGGGAACGTGTCCAAGGGAGAGGTCAGGTCCAAGCTGAGCCTTTCCCCTGCTCTGACTTAAGAAGTTGTTCCATCATCTCTGACCGCCCCCGCTCACCCTCCTTTCCTAGGTCTCCATCCATCTGCACGTGGAGAAGGCAGGTTGAAGTTTGGCTGAAATCACAGCCCCTGAGACCTAAGGGCCTGGCGGGTATTTGTGTGCTGAGTAGTCAGAGTGAGCGTTTTCAGCGGGAGCAAAAGAGAGTTTGCAAGCCAAAGAGAAATTAACTTGGGTGTGTTATTGACAACAGCTAGTCTAACACCTGCTACGGCTTCTGTGGTGATGTTCTGTTTGTCCAGAGAAAAAGTGACAACAAATTAAGTTAGCCATGTGACTGATACTTCTCCGACTGTCTCTGGTTGGAGAGCCTGCTGTGGACTTGAGCCCCCCGCCCCACCCCGCCTCCCACACCAAACTCTTCTCCTCTGCCAGTGTGACTGGTGCTGGTACGAGACATACAGGCCCCTGGAATACCCCTTAGGTTCATTTTGGGATTTCTTGGAGGGGTTTAGTTGTAGGCTCTTTCTTCTCTCCACCTTGACTCGTTTTCCTAACGCAACTGTAACAGATGACTACAGATGTCGCGGCTTAAAACAAGCCAATTTACTAACTTATCCTTCTGGATTCCAGAAGCTCAACAATGTTGGGGCAGTCCGAGGGCAGACTGGAAAAGAATTTCTGGACACAGAGCATTTCAGAAGGGAGTGGGTTTATTAAGAGCAAAGAGCAGAGATAATGAGGGCACTGTGAGCACACAGACCAGGGAGAGCTGACCCCTTCCATGGGTTAGTAGCGTATTTTTATAGCTTCAAGACTTCCTGCTGGAAGGGTGGCCTTCGGTGATCGGTTAGGGTGAGCACCGGGGAGGGCGTTTTTGCATACTATGGGGTCAGGGAGCTGGCTGGTGACGATCAGGGGCTTTTGGGGTGATGGCTACAAGGGGGCTCTGTCAGCTTCAGAGATGACCTTGGTTCTGGGGGCTGTTTCTGTGGCCTTGGGGCAGAACTCTATAAGCAATATGCTTAAGTGGGCTAAAACCTGAGGTGTTGGCGAGATCTTGTTCCTTCTCAAGGCTTTAGGGCTGAGTCCTTCTCTTCACCTTCTTCGGCTTCTAGAAGCCACAGAATTCCTAGCTGGTGCCCCTTCCTGCATCTTCAAAGTCAGCAGCAAGACCAAGGCTTCCATCGTCACGTCACCTTCTGTTCACTCTTGCCCGGCTGCCTCTGTCACAGGCACCCCCGTCAGCACATTGGGCCCCGACAAGTAATCCAAAATCGTCTCCTCCTCGCCACATCTTTAACTTACTCACGTCTGCAGTTTCTTTTGCCAAGAAAGGTGACACAGCCCTTGGGAACTGAGAATCCATGTCCCTCGGGCCAGCCGGGACCCCAGCCACAGCACACAGGCCACGAACGCCAGAGGAGGGACCCCAGCCACACCACACAGGCCACGCACGCCAGAGGAGGGAAGGAGGGGCTGTGGCCCCCTGGCCTGGCATCCCAAGGTGATAGCATGTATGGTCCAGCCCTCCAGAACACACACACACACACGCACACACACACACACACACACACACCACCCAGTAAATGTTCTTTCTCCCACCTGACTCAGAGTACCGATCTGGTGTTAAGAACATGTGGTCACTAGAAACCAAATGGGAAACCCCCTTACTCTGTGCAGTGAATGTCATCCCAGGAAACAAATGCCCACTGGAAAGCTCTAAGGTACCTGGCGATGCCAGCCGCCACATCCTCGTTCTCTAACCTACATCCTCGTGGACTGGAAGCTCATGCTTTGTGCATCCAGGCAGCTCTCATCAGAACTTACTCTAACTCCATCCCCTCTCTCTGGCCACCACTCCTTCAGGCTCAAGTCACCATAGAAAAAGGAAAGTGAAAGTGAAGTCGCTCAGCTGTGTCCGACTCTTTGCCACCCCATGGACTATCCAGTCCATGGAATTCTCCAGGCCAGAATACTGGAGTGGGTAGCCTTCTCCAGGGGATCTTCCCAACCCAGGAATCTAACTGGGGTCTCCTGCATTGCAGACAGATTTTTTTACCAAGTGAGCTATAAGGGAAGCCCCCGTCTCCCTCCCCAAGTCACCATAGTCTCTCCCCAGGACAATGGCAGGAGCCCCTCAAACCACCCTCCTGTGTCCGCATTGGCCCCCTACACCCCTGCTCCATGAAGCAGCCAGAGTGCATCCCCAGATGTGTATCCACTGTGTCATTTGTTGATTAGAAACTCCTGGAGGCTTCTCACCCCATCTACAGTGAAAGCCAGCAGTTTCAAGTGTTCTGAAGGCCCTGTGATGTGGCCAACCCCATCCCAGGCCTCCCCTTACTCCAGCCCTGCAGCCCCAAGGTTCCCCTTCCCCTCACATGACGCTCACTCCTGCCCTAGACCTTGGGCCCCAGAGGTTCCCTCTGAGCTGAGTCTGCCTCCAACGGCCTCCCCCTACTCCCCGCTCATGTTAGAGTGTAGACCCTCCTCATCTCCAGTCCATCCCACTTTGAGGGTCTTTTTCCTCCAGAACCCTGTCCCCCAAAGTCACATGGGGAAGTCCTGAGCCCCAGACCCCCAGAATGAGACTCTGTTTGGGAACAATGACCCTGCAGATGTAATCAGCTAAGATGAGGTCGTTAGGGTGGGTCCTAATCCGACATGCCAAGCATCCTTACAAAGAGGGGAACTGGGACACCGACGCCAGAGTGCAGGCAGAGAACGTCAGGTGAAGATGAAGGCAGAGGTGGGGCGAGGCCGGCAGACCACCGGAAGCTGCGGGGACAAACCCCCTGGAGGACCCAGCCACTGGCATCTGGGCCTCCGGCACCCAGCCCCACCCCTGGTCATGAGGCGACACGTCTCTGCTGTTCGAGCCACCCCATGTGTGTTGGGTTGTCACAGTGGCCCTAGGACCCGATGTGCTGGAGAAGCCAGCCACCACCAGGGCTGGGACTCCCGCCTTTGCAGGAGACTGTAGAGAGTGGGGGGCTGGCACTGTCCCAGACACAGTGATGGCATCACAGGTGGGGGATTCTGCCAGCCTCCAAGGCTTCTCTGGGGGAGCGGGAGCTGGACCCAGCCATGGTGGCATCCAGGGGCATTTCTAGGAACTTCCCTATTCCTGGATTCCCCCTCCCACGTCTTCCTGAGCCAGGCTCCCATCACCTGCTGCTGGTCCTCATTTTCCTGACAGTGGCAAGGGGTGCAGCTCCCAGCGGGCCATCTGACAGCCCAGGCCTCCAAAGGCTTCAGGAAGCACCTGATGCCCTGCCTTAAATCTTGTTCTGCTTCACGTGGCCAGAATGTCTGCCTTCCTGGGGCTGAACCGACCCACAGCATCCACTCAGACTGCACCACCTCCCTCCTCCTTGAAGACCTGGCCCACTGTCTTCTCGATGCTTGCTGAGTCTCCTCCTGAATGCTGGGCACACCAGCCTTGTCTGCCTCAGAGCCCCTCAGCCCCATGCCTGGCCCAGGACTTGGTACCTGCAGAGCACTCAGGGAAGAAGCAGTGAGGGTAGCAGAGAATGCCACCCTAGAAGGCCTCTCTTTGGCAGAAGGATTATTTTGAACTGGTTATTTCTGAGAAACTTCAGGCAGAAGGAAAACTGAAAACAGAGCACAAGTTGTCCTTTTGTAAAGAAAATTTAAATTTATAGAGGAAATCTCCATTGATAAAAGTGTCTCTCTCTTTGTCTGGAAGAGAAAGCTGATTCTTCACAAGAAACTCTTGTCAGTCGGATTTAACCCGACTTAAATCTGCAGAACAACCTACCCATTCATGACACTTTTCCATCACCTCCTTTAACCTGCCTCCCTCCCCCCAAGGGCATCTGTCTTTGTCTTCGGCCGAAGATGCTATTGGAGGTGATGGATTGGTCCATCCCGGGAGTCTATTCGTGTTCCCTGGTCTCTCCCACGTACACAGGAGGTATACATCTCAGTACAATTCTGTTCCTTTTCCTCTTGTTAACCTCTTCCTGTGCAGCCAGCCTTAGGCAGGAACTCAGAAAGGTAGAGGGAAAATTACGGTTGGGGAGGAAGGAATTTCTAAGTTCAGCTTCTCCTTTAAGAAACTTCCCAAGGTATTTTTGGAGCACTTGAAATACTCGAAAATAAAGGCTACAGAGGCTATAGGTTAAATAAATTATGTTTAAGAAGACACTGCAACAACCTGAAGGTAGAGTTGCCGTACTGCACTCCCACCGCCGGGCAACATCCGGGCAACATCGTTATTCGAAAAAGTACGCGCACCCCTGCGCCCACAGCAGCACGATTTACAACGGCCAATCTGTGGAAGCCACCTAGATGCCCACTGACACATGGACTCAGGAATGGACAAAGAAGCAGTGGTACATACGCATAATGAAATTACTGGGCCACAAAATAGAATGAAATACCATTTGCAGCAACATGAAAGGACCTAGAAATGATCACACTAAGTGAGGCAAGTCAGAGACAAATATCAAAGGTACTGCCTATATGTAGAATCCAAGGGGTGATACAAATGAACTTATTTACGAAACAGAAATAGAATCACGGACATAGAGAACAAACGTGTGGTTGCCTCCAGGCGTGTGGGGTTGGGGACTGATGGAGAGAGAGTTTGGAGTTAACAGATGCAAACGGGCATGTATAGAATGGGTAATCAACAAGCTCCTACTATATTCAGTGCCCTGGGATAAATCATAATGGAAAATAATAGGAAAAGAATGCATATATATGTATAACCGAATCACTTCACTGTGCAGCAGAAATTAACACAACATTGTAAATCAACTATACTTCGTAAAATAAACAGATAAATAAAGACAAAGACCCAGCTGCTCTCTTTCCTCATCTGCCTTAAAATGGTCATGTTTTGCATTTCAATTAAGAAACAGACAGCTCCAGAATACTGAGAGAGTTTGCTTCTCTTGAAAAAGTCAGAGAAAAAGCTGAGGTTCTTTAAGAGTCTGTGGGTCAAACGTAGAAACTCAACATCTTGACACCCGGGTTGCTGAAATCCTGACTGTGGTCATTTTCAACACCTTCACACACACCCCGCTTTGTCTAGCTCCTCCCCTCTGGCAAACGAGACATTTCAATTGGAATGCTATGGCTTTTATGAAGAACATAATTGGTGACTTCTAAGGGATAGTTTCACTCTACTCCAGGCTGAGCAAACTATGGCCCACCTGTTTTTGTAAATAAAAGTTTTATTAGAACGCAGCCACATCCATTTATTGACACAGTCTCCGTGACTGTCTTCCAGAGGTGAGCAGTTGGGACAAAGTCACTGCGGTCACAAAGCTTAAAATATTTACTCTCTGGCCCTTTAGAAAATGTTTGTGTATTCTTGCTCTCAATGCACCAGACTGGCCAAATGGCCTCTGGCCCCGTCTGTGGTGTCTGGACGTGGAGGTGGCCAGCTGGGCTCAGGGGTGTCCCATCTCCCCTCCTTGCTATGCAGATGGAAGCCCGCCCTTCCCCGTCTGTGTGACCCATTCTGGCCCATGAAACGCAAACAGAAGTGATGTATGTGTCACTTCCAGGCTGGGACAGTGACAAGCCTGGAGGAATTCTTCATCCTTCCTTCCCTTGTCTTGCCACTACCGAAATTCCAGAGAGTGAGCCGGGGCCCTGAGTGGTAATTCAAAGCAGAGCCCCTACCACTGTTCCCCTAAGATGAGTTTGCAATGAGAAAGAAATAAACTTGTATGTACCATGCCGCTGAAATTTTTAGGACTATTTGTTACAGCAGCATAACCCTAGGTTGTCCTGACAGTTGCAAAGGGTCTTTGGGGGAAATAATTTATTTGCACTTTTCAACACTTAAAAGGGTACCCAAAATCTCAAACGGGCATTTATTTATGAACTTGCCCACAGAACAACAACTAAGATCAGCAGTCTTTTTTTCCAGCAAAAGGGCAATTCATTAGCCCCTCTAAAAATATTAAAGACTCCCTGAGACTCTGGCCTTGCCTGCAGGCCCCTGGACTGATAGGAGTGCATATGTGTATGTGTTCAGTCGCTCAGTCATGTCTGACTCTTTGGGACCCCGTGGGCTGTAGCCCTCCAGGCGCCTCTGTCCATGGAATTTCCCAGGCAAGAATCTGGGGTGGGTTGCCATTTCCTTCTCCAGGGGATCTTCCCGACCGAGGGACTGAACCCGTGGCTCCTGCATCTCCTGCATGGGCAGGACGATTCTTTACCACTGAGCCGCCTGGGAAGCCCAAGAGCATGTACGTGGACACCTCTAACGTCGAGGTCTAGCACTAACAAGAACTGTGTAGGCAGAACATTTTAAACCTGCCAGGCACCACAGCAGCGGCTTTCCTACCATTATCCTATTTAGTCTGAAAATACCCTCTGAGGAGGGGACTCCCCTGATCCCCATTTTACGGATGAAGAACTTGAGGCTGAGAGAGGGTTAGTGACTGGTTCAAGGTCACCGCGGGCTGTTGAATGGCAAGACTTGGATTTAAACTCGGGCTCCTGTCACAGAGTCAGAAAGCAGGATGTACAGGAGGTAAGGGACACGACTTCACACCGTCTCCTTGCAAGGGGGGCAGGTTGAGAGGCACAGAGAGGGCCCATATGGGGGACCCCCTCCCGGGCTCCAGGAGGAAAGTGGAAGGGGCCGGCTCCCCCTGGACCCCCAAGAAGACCTGGGGATGTGCCCATTAGGTCCCGTTTTGCTTTCCACTGGCAACTTCAAGGCTACCCTCTTGGGGGAAAAAAGTAAGAAATAATGTTATCTGATTGAGTTGATTTTCCTAAACTTTTACAAACGTGGATAAAAGCTTCTCACTCCTTTTATTGATCCGAAACATCTAAGTAGGGGTTTGCCAACTGGATGTGCAAACCTAACCTTTTCTTCCAACCTGGTTCTATCCGCAAACCTCTCTTTGGGGGGAATCCTGGAACCTACACTGCAGCCCAGGGCAGGAGGAAAAGGGGGTGACAGAGGAGGAGATGGCTGGATGGCATCATGAACTCAATGGGCATGAGTTTGAGCAAACTCATGGTAAAGGACAGGGAAGCCTGGCATTGCTGCAGTCCATGGGGTTGCAAAGAGTAGGACCCGGCTTAGAGACTGAATGATAATGCTGTTGCCCAGCCCACCTGTGAGCACATCTGAATTATGGAGCAGTTACTGGGGGGCAGAGCACCGTTGAGGGGTACAGCCCCCTAGTAATGAATGATCCCTGGCTCCTCCTAATTCCTGGCTCAAAAATCTCCCCGCTGGCATGTGGCATTACGACTACCACCTTTCCTAGGGTAGACACGTTGTTCATGTTTCAGTCCTTTTGTTTGGGTTCTGAGATTTCAGGGAGACACTCCGTGACATTATTGAATAAGCATGATGTTCCGTTACCTGATGGTCCTCAATAGAAGATCTTCACCCTGGGGAGAAGGAATCAAGGCCGCTGAGACATCTTTCCTTGTGAACTGGAATTGTGGCCCCTCCCCTCTCCCAAGGCGACCAGAGCAGGAATCCAGGGATGGTTCTTGTGGCTCCTTATAGCCTTGTGGTCCAGATGCTGTCTCTTTAGGACCCATGGTTCTCAGCATGCTGGCTTGTGTTTTGTGATTATCGAAAACATCTATCTCAGAGACTTCTCTGGTGGTCCAGCGGTGATGAATCCATGCTTCCACTATAGGGGGTTCGATCCCTAGTCGGGGAACTAAGATTCCTGCCTGCTGTGCAGTGTGGCTGAAATAAAAGAAATAAATAAAGATCTACCTGAGTCCTAGATAGGTCACGATCACAGTGCCCTAAAGCCTCCAGGCCCTGTGTCTGAAGCTGCATGGAAGTGCGAATGTTCTGGTCTGGAGCAGAGGGCATAGAGGCTAGGCACATTGCCCAGCATCCTACGATGCATGGGGCAGCCCCGACGACAAACAGTGAACTGGCCCAGAGTGTCAGCAGTGCCGAGGCTGAGAACCCCTGAGCGTGTTAATAAAGAAACGAGAGCCACGATGATGCTGGTGTTCCACACTCTTGGGAGAGCCAACCTCCAGCTTCCAGCCCGCTGTAGTTGCCTAGGCGAAGCGAGCCAGCAATCTGAGCCTCCCCATAAAACCAGCCCTCTAATTGTTGTGGTTAGCAGGCTCCAACCTCAGGCTGAGCAGGAGAGGGAGCAGCGCCCTAGAAACCAATCGGGGCCACCTCCGCAGGGAGTGAGGAGGCAGGACAGGGAGATTACAGCCAACTTCAGCCCAGCGTTCCCGCTGGGTTTCCAGAGAACACAACCTCCCAGGCCACCCATAAGCGTGACGTCATGTTCCAGAGAAAACAAGTGAGGCTGAGCTGGTGGTTTAAATATACTCAGTCATCCACCAAAATCGTAAGCCCACGGTTACTTTATTCCAATAAAAACCAGGTGACGAATCTCTACGTTTACTATGCATAGTGACTACCCCTGTCGGTTGATGAACACGCTGGGGTGTGGGGAGGGCCAGTGATTCGTGGGAGGTGGTACACCCACCAGTGACAGCTCTGGGCAGCCCAGTGTCCACCTCCTGGACCATCGGCCACTCCACACACCTACTTCAAAGCTAAGGAGAGGGAGGATAGCACCTACTCATCTAGATCAAACCCTTTCCTTCTCGGGAGGCCAGGTGAAGCGCGTATTTGACCCAACACAGAAGGGGCTTCATGTGGGGTCAGCCTTGACTTTGTCTCGGATAAATGGGAATGGGGGGACAAAGTCTTAGAACAGCCCTTAACAAACAGGCTGTGTCCAACCTGGAGCTTCCTGCTTAGGGACAGTGATGGATAAAGGGTCAGTTCACTTCAGTTCAGTCACTCAGTTTTGTCCGACTCTTTGCCACCCCATGAATCGCAGCACGCCAGGCCTCCCTGTCCATCACCAACTCCCGGAGTTCACTCAGACTCACGTCCATTGAGTCAGTGATGCCATCCAGCCATCACATCCTCTGTTGTCCCCTTCTCCTCCTGCCCCCAATCCCTCCCAGCATCAGAGTCTTTTCCAATGAGTCAACTCTTCACATGAGGTGGCCAAAGTACTGGAGTTTGAGCTTTAGCATCATTCCTTCCAAAGAAATCCCAGGGCTGATATCCTTCAGAATGGACTGGTTGGATCTCCTTGCAGTCCAAGGGACTCTCAAGAGTCTTCTCCAACACCACAGTTCAAAAACATCAATTCTTCGGGGCTCAGCTTTCTTCGCAGTCCAACTCTCACATCCATACATGACCACTGGAAAAACCATAGCCTTGACTAGACGGACCTTTGTTGGCAAAGTAATGTCTCTGCTTTTCAATATGCTATCTAGGCTGGTCGTAACTTTTCTTCCAAGGAGTAAGCGTCTTTTAATTTCATGGTTGAAGTGACCATCTGCAGTGATTTTGGAGCCCCAAAAAATAAAGTCTGGAGACGAGGATGGAGTCTGAGGAGGCAAGACCCACATCCCCCTCAAGGGGATGAGCTGGCCTCCCTCTGGACTCAAGACTCACCACCCTCTCCTCTCACACCTTAACCTCCACCCGGCAACCAGCCTACACCCCCTGATGGCCCCAGTCCCCATCCTCCTGAGACCGCCTCTATTGGCGGGCAGTTCTCATCAGGGCTGAGAGTCAGGGATGTGCTTGCTAGCCTGGTGACAAGTGCTGAATGGTGGAAGGAAGGAAGGAAGGAAGGAGGAGCTGGCCTAGCATCCTTCTGTTCAAACAATAAAAAGCCGTTGTTTTCGTCAGGCTCCGGTTACCAAGCCCCCTTTCCTGCCCTCCACTCCAGGAAACCAGACTTCAGTCAGCTCCTGACCTCACCCAAAGGCCAGGCAAGCAGTCCTTCTGTATGTTGTTGCTGTTCATGCCAACCTGGGCACTGGGGTCACCTAGAGAGAAATCAGTGGTTTAGAAGAAGCTACTTCTGGCCAGTCTCAGGCAGCCTGTGAGGACAGAGCAGGGCAGGGTGTCCTGCTGCGGACAGTGAGCACAGCTGCTCCCCCGAGCTGGGAACACATGCCTGCTCTCAGTTTCCCCTCAGCCGGGCCCCGCACCAGGGTCCGTTCCTTTCACTTGGTGCCTGGGAGCCCTTG
Source organism: Bison bison bison (assembly GCF_000754665.1). Classification (NCBI taxonomy): domain Eukaryota; kingdom Metazoa; phylum Chordata; class Mammalia; order Artiodactyla; family Bovidae; genus Bison; species Bison bison. Next base: position 101,672 of record NW_011494609.1, on the reverse strand, counting down.
GCTTTTTCATCATAGTTGTTTTAAATTCCTGCTCTGATGATTCCAACATCTCTGCCATATGTAAGTCAGGACCTGATGCTTGTTTGGTCTCTACCAACTCCCATTTGTCTCTAAAAAACAGGGATAGATATCACTTTGTGGACTAACAAAGGTCCACATAGTCAAAGCTATGGTTTTTCCAGTAGTGAGAGTCCCTTGGACTGCAAGGAGATCCAGCCAGTCCATCCTAAAGGAGATCAACCCTGAATATTGGAAGGACTGATGCTGAAGCTGAAGCTCCAGTACTTGGGCCACCTGATGCAAAGAGCTGACTCACTGGAAAAGACCCTGATGCTGGGAAAGATTGAGGGCAGGAGGAGAAGAGGGCAGCAGAGGATGAGATGGTTGGATGGCATTATCAGCTCAATGAATTTGAGCAAGCTCCAAGAGATAGTGGAGGATAGGGAAGGCTGGCATGCTGCAGTCCATGGGGTTGCCAAGAGCCGGACATGACTCAGTGATTGAACAGCAAATGTCTCATAATTTCTGATTAAAAGCCAGACATCTTGTACTAGGTAAAAGGATCCAATACTCGTGCCAGAGAGGTTTTTGCTCATGCATTTCTGCTTCCAGATTCTTTGTATCTGGTTGTTAATTTTCCATTTTTTTGAGTGTTTTTCTTGTTGTATGGCTGGAGGGTGACTTCCAAGCGCATAGCTTGCCAGACAAGAAACCAGAAGTCTAACCTTTGCTTTCACTTCCAACATACCTTCTGATATCTACTATGGCACTGCCTCTGAGCCTTGGGTGATGCTGTGAACTCCAGGTGGAATCCTCTCCCCTCTCTTCCCTTAATTTCTCCATTTCCAACAGCTTTTAGGTCTGGTTAAAGGCACATTCCTCTAGTAAAGGATTCCCTGATTCCCCAACTGGAACTTTCAACAGCCCTGCTCCATCTCATCTCAGCACAACAGATGCTCTGCTCCATGGAGTAATGCTGCTCACTGAGGACTGTCTCTCTTATGAGACTAAATGATTCTGGAGAACAGAGAATGTGGGCCTGGTCATCTTGCTATCCCTGAGAGTGGAAGCTTAATAAATATTGATCTGACCAGTAAATGTGACTTTAAATTCCCATCTTAGTGCCAACCCATGTCATACTCATTTCCAAAACTGTATTATCATAAAGTTATAGAATATACCACTTGACACCAGTCAGAGCAGCTATCATTAAAGCCTATAAATAACAAGTACTGGAGAGGGTGTGGAGAGAAGGGAACCCTCCTACGCCACTGGTGGGAATGTAAATTGGTACAGCCACTGTGAAAAACAGTATGATGGTGCCTCATGAGACTGAAAAAAAAAAAAAAGAGTATTGTCATAGGATCCAGCAACCTCACTTCTGGGCATATATCTGAGCAAAACTAAAATTCAAAAAGATCCATGCACCCCAGTGTTCATAGCAGCATGATTTACAATAGCCGAGATGTGGAAGCAACCTAAACACCCCTGACAGATGATTGGATGCAGAAGATGTGGTGCAGATATAACAGAAAATTACCCACGCATAAAAGAGAACAACACAATGCCATTTGCAGCAACATGGGTGGGCCTAGAGACTACCATACTCAGCGAAGGGAGTCAGAAAGAGAAATGCCATATGGTGTCATACGTGGAATCTAAAATACGACAGAAATGAACTTAATTATAATACAGACTCACAGACGCAGAGAACACACTTGTGGCGGAGGGGGGGGGGATGAGTGGGGAGTTTGGGATTAGCAGATGCAAGCTATTAAATATTGGATGGAGAATCAACAAGGTCTTTCTGTGTAGCACAGGAAACTATATTCAATTTTGTTGTTGTTGTTCAGTTATTTGATATCCTAAATAAACCCTAATGGGAAAGAAACAAATAATATAAATTAAAATTAAGGTCATTGGAGTATCTTTTGGGGAAGCAGCTGCCTCTGTTTGGCAAAGCATCTTGATCCAGCTGCTCGGGGTAGAAGCTGTGAAGGTGGGGACATGGGTTAGTGTAAAAGGAGCAGGGAAATTGCAGCCCTGGGGGCTGTCTTAGGAAATCAGGGGTAAGAAAGCGCAAAGAAAGGCTTTTTCAAGCAAGGAAGGGGAGATGGTGTGGGGAGCAGAAAACCACGGGAGGAAGTGAGCTACCGCTGAGCAAACGGCCCCGGGGAACTGTTTGGGGCACAGACATAGTTCTTCCCAAAGTCATAGGTGTCAATGGACCTTAAGGTCTCCAGTTCCCCAAGCCACCGGCAAAAGCACGCAATGCTTTGCTGAGTGTATTTGTAGCAGAAAGCCCTGGAACTCTGTGTCTGGCCACCCAGAATATGTGTCCACCACAGTGAGGAAGGGGGATGGCAGAAGAAGCTGATGAGACGGTCTCTAAAGGGAAGCAACTCAGCTGAAGCAGAAGCTTGGAGAAATTGGACTTTCCATGACCTGTAGACTGGGTTTGGTGCAGCCTGAGAGTTTCAGTGGCCAAGTGACCACAGTTGGCATTTTTGGCAAAGAACTCCACCCCCGCCTGGACCAAGAATGAACAGATGCCTTGCAGAGAGTATCCGAGGGTGTGGGCTCTTCATGAGCAAGGGGCAGGCCTGGCTTCAGGATGGAGCATGGAGGAAATACCACCCACAGCACAGAAGAGTCAGGTGGAGGAAAGAGCCCTTTGTGGGTCTGTTTTATTCTGCTGAATTTTGCGAAGCAGGCACAGCAATGACTTCATGTGACCCAGTGGAGAGGACTGGGAGGGATTTGCAACTACTGTCTGTCAGCCAAGAACAAGACAGCTATTCGAGTTGGGGGCAAAGATACTCAAGCCACTGGGCTCATCAGACCCGAGTGGGTCTGCTCAGGGGACCCTGGGTGACTTGCCATCTCTGAGAGGCAGAGCCTGAGCTCAGGGCTAACCCAAGAATGAGCACTTCCCTAGGATGCTTGGCCTGGATGCAAAGACTGTCTTTCTCTCTCATCTTTCTCTCTGGAGCCCAGGTTCTGAGGAGCCTGCATCCTCACATTCCATCTGTGACTCTTCTAGCCAGGCTCCCTCCAGCAATCTCATTGTCCAGAGCACAGAGGAAATCCAGGACAATCCCCAAACACATCATATGCATTCGTTAGCTGCCGGGAGACATCCCCAGATGATGCGTGGAAAGTCTGCAAAAGCAAAACAAATCCAGCCCCAAAAAACCCGCCACAAGAGGCCAAGGCACTGAAGTCAGCTGTAATACAATGTGAGTGACTTTGCTTGGGAAAACAAAGAACCATATAATGCAAGGCTTTTAAAGAAAGTTATTGAATGCTCTCAAGCAGTTTCAACAACAGAGCCTGGAGGATTAAAAGCTGTAACCGTACCTGCAGGTGTATATCAAGTTCAGACATCCGATTCCAGTTACCAGGCCCTGGCAAGGCGGACAGGCTCGGTACGAGACATAACCTTTCTGTTTATTGCTGCTTTCAAAGTCCATGTAATTCACTGCTGGGCTAGGGTTTCATGTTTAGGTTGTCTGTCTGTCTTTGTTCTTAAGAAAACAACCAATCCATCACAGCAGGCCAAATATTCTTAAGAATCGTGAAATCATAGAATGTCAACCCCAAGAGGCAGCTCAGAAACCTAGATGCCAGTCACTCCAGTTTTCAGACAAGGCAACTGGGGAGGTCAATGGCCTCTTGAGCTAGGAGAGGAAAATGTCTAAAGCAGGGATGGGCTAACTCTCAGCAAAGAAGCAGATTCCAGAGCCTAGGTGACATGATGTCTCCCAACTTCACATCACCTGGATTCAGCAATAATAAAACCTACTCCTTGTATGATTTTTTTTCCAGAGTTCTCTAATATAATTTCTTGATGTTCAAAGTATGTATTTACATGCATGCATTATGGTGTCCATTTTATAGAGTAGAAAACTAAAACCTAGAGAAATTCAGTGATTTGCCCAATGTCTCAAGACTTGGGGCTATGTTGAAGTTAATGGTATCTTTTATCCGTCTTGAGAGTTGAAAGGTCACTAGTGTGAACCATGACTGCCCCAGGCAAACCAGGGGACCAGGTCATCCCACCTGTGACATCAGAAAGTGCCAGTTCCATTGGGCCACGTTGCCCCACGTCTCACCGTCCACTGTGTGTGCACACGTGCTAAGTCACATCAGTCGTGTCCGGCTCTTTGCGACCCCATGGACTGTAGCCCCCCAGGCTCCTCTGTCCATGGGATTCTCCAGGCAAGAATACTGGAGTGGTTTGCCATTTCCTCCTCCAGGGCATCTTCCCAGCCCAGGGGTGGAATCCGCATCTCTTTGAGTCTCCTGCATTGGCAGGCGGGTTCTTTACCATTAGCGCCACCTGAGAAGTACATCATCCATTGCACTGGGCTTTATATTTTTCAAAAGATTGTTAGGGTTCCCTGGAGCTAAGTGAGTTAATTAGTGTAGGCATGTGGGTCTTTTATGCAAAAGGAAAGAAAGCGTCCAGAACTGGCCTTTTTGAGGCCACGTGGACTGTATGTAGATTGGTGAGGACTGGGCCCCAGGAGCAAAGCGGCTGTCTCCCACTCCTGCTCTGGGATCCTCTTCCCCACATGCATTTTCTCCACCCATGAAAGTGTGGGAGTAAGGATGTATGAATAGCCTGGCAACTTATGAGACCAAAAATAGTTTTGTTTTGTTTTTTAAGAAACAGAGAACAGTGGTTGGGGAGGGAAGAGACATCTCCTTGGGGTGAGACCTCCAGACGAATTCTAAGAAGGCCAGCCTGTGGGTGGGGGCTCTGGGACACCAGGCCCACCCTCTGAACCCCAGGACAGGGGTGGGGAGGGTCACAAGGGTCCTGATTCCCCATAGTCCATGGCACCCACGGCCGATTGTCCCCTCAAAAGAAAGTGTCAGTCTGGTTATGTTGGCTTTGAGGCCAAATCACATCCTGGGTGGACGGAAGCCCTGGATCAGGTGACCCATCTGAGTCACCTGGAAGATGAGGCCCCGGATCTAGGAACCAGAGTCTGGTTTTAACCAGATCTCAGGTGGTCCCAATGAGTAGCCTGGTAGGAACCCAGGGTTTAAAGAAGATTCAACTGGTATTACAATACAGTAAAAATAACTTCTAAGATCTCCCTTTTATTTCAAATGAGATAGTGAATGGAAAAGCACTGAATCCATTTAAAAATAAATAACATAAGTATTATTTTTCAAAGCAGTTTTAGGGTATTTGGGTAAAGCATGAATTTGAATAGCAGAAGGACCCAAGCTGAGATCAAGCTCAGAAGGACCTAGCTCACGCTGACCCTAAAGAGCTGTGGGATCTTGGGCAAGTCATTCAATCTGCTCCAATCTTGGCCATCGAATTTATGGATGATGCTGGTGATGCTGGTGATGGTGATGATGGTGGTGATGGTGATGATGGTGATGGTGATGATGATCATAGTATTGGTGATGCTGGTGATGGTGACGATAGTAATGGTGATGTGGGTGATGGGTGATGGTAATGATGGTGACGGTGATGATGGTGTTGGTGATGCTGGTGATGGTGATGATTATTCCTCCCAAAGAAATCCCAGGACTGATCTCCTTCAGAATGGACTGGTTGGATCTCCTTGCAGTCCAAGGGACTCTCAAGAGTCTTCTCCAACACCACAGTTCAAAAACATCAATTCTTCGGCGCTCAGCCTTCTTCACAGTCCAACTCTCACATCCATACGTGACCACTGGAAAAACCATAGCCCTGACTAGACGGACCTTTGTTGGCAAAGTAATGTCTCTGCTTTTGAATATGCTATCTAGTTGGACATAACTTTCCTTCCAAGGAGTAAGTGTCTTTTAATTTCATGGCTGCAGTCACAATCTTCAGTGATTTTGGAGCCCAAAAAATAAAGTCTGACACTGTTTCCACTGTTTCCCCATCTATTTCCCATGAAGTGGTGG
>NW_011494609.1:86586-95298 GCF_000754665.1 Bison bison bison | reverse complement strand
TGCATACAGGTTTCTCAAGAGGCAGGTCAGGGGGTCTGGTATTCCCATCTCTTTCAGAATTTTCCACAGTTTATTGTGATCCACACAGTCAAAGGTTTTTGGAATAGTCAACAAAGCAGAAATAGGTGTTTTCTGGAACTCTCCTGCTTTTGTGATGATCCGGTGGATGTTGGCAATTTGATCTCTGGTTCCTCTGCCTTTTCTAAAACAAGCTTGAACATCTGGAAGTTCACAGCTCATGTATTGCTGAAGCCTGGCTTGGAGAATTTTGAGCATTACTTTACTAGCGTGTGAGATGAGTGCAATTGTGCAGTAATTTGGCATTGCTTTTCTTTGGGATTGGAATGAAAACTGACTTTTTCCAGTCCTGTGGCCACTGCTGAGTTTTCTAAAACAACTTAGAGACCACAAATCATGAAACTATCCCTACCGTAGGGAAGAGCATAATTAGACTTATATCATAAAAAAATTACTTTACTAACACGTGAAATGAGTGCAGTTGTGCAGTAGTTTGAGCATTCTTTGGCATTGCCTTTCTTTGGGATTGGAATGAAAACTGACCTTTTCCAGTCCTGTGGCCACTGCTGAGTTTTCCAAATTTCCTGGCACACTGAGTGCAGCACTTTCACAGCATCATCTGGTTAAGGGTCATCAGAGCTGCAAGGCCAAGCAGGGGCTTGCAATAGGATGTCAGCTGCAGGGGAGTGTCCACATGTGCCTGAAGCCACCACAGAGCCACAGGACACATGCTGGTGATGGTGATGTGGGTGATGGTGATCATGGTGATGGTGATGAGGGTGTTGGTGATGCTGCTGATGGTGTTGGTGATGATGGTGTTGGTGATGCAGGTGATGGTGATGCTGGTGATGGCGATGAGGGTGATGGTGATGGTGTTCATGGTGATGATGATCATGGTGATGGTGATGCTGATGATGGTGATGAGGGTGTTGGTGATGCTGGTGATGGTGTTGGTGATGCAGGTGATGGTGATGCTGGTGATGGCGATGAGGGTGATGGTGATGGTGTTCATGGTGATGATGATCATGGTGTTGGTGATGCTGGTGATGATGGTGATGGTGATGCTGATGATGGTGATGATGGTCGTGACTGACTAAGCACTGCAGGGCTATTGTAAGAGTCAGTTATAACATAGATAAATCATCTGGTGTATTGGGAGCATTTTAAAAATCGTAGCTTTTAGAAATACTGTTTTGTTGTCATTATCCTTGGTAATCTGGGCAGTTCACGCTGTGAAGTGCAGGACTTTATTTCTCTCACAGTGTCACTATGGTTGCCGGCCAGCTTGAGCTGACATGTTTGACCGCATTTGCCACATGCTCTGTGCCCAGCCCAGCTGTCTGCAGCAGCATCTTGCTGCCCTGTGTCCAAGGCAACTGAAGGAGCACAGGGTAGTCCTTCTGCTATCTCCAGGTTAGGTTCAGACCCAGGCCCTCCAGGGGAGGTGAGGGAGATTGGTGAAATCTTTTCCTACGAATCAAATAGGAGGATTACCATGGCAACCAAAACCTAAAACAAGGTGAGCATCTGAAGGGCTCAGTAGGAGTTTATAGGTGGGGTTCGGAAAGTCTGATGGAGGTGGAGGCATCTCAGCTAGACTTTATGAACAGGTGAGATTCAGGCAGGGAGGGGTGTCTGGAAGTGATCTCTGGGCAAGGGAATAGCAGAGTCGGAGCTCAGAGGACCATCAGGTGGCCCCGAGCCTGGGCTGTCAGGGGAGTTCCCAGCCTGCTCAGTGGTGTGCCCACTCTTGGGAGAAAGGAGAGGAAGAGAGGGTGCAGAGGGCATGAGACCAGCCCTGCCTAGGCTGCTCAGCCTCCCCAGCAGAGGGGTCTGACAATCCAGCTCCTAAACCCCCTGGGAAGGGCTGACCCTAGACCAGCAGAGCCGCCCACTTCTGAGTTTGCTCAATGGTGCGTCCAACTCTGTCCTTACTGATTCTCTTCTTTCCTTATCCCACCTGCATTCAGACTGAAGGATGGTCCAACGGCCATGACTCTGACTTTACGATTCAACTACAACCAGCACCGACTCTGTGACTATGCAGAGGCATTTACATCAAGAGTCACCAGAGTTAGGCTAGAGGGTACCAGGAGCAACAGAGGCACCAAACAGGCTGGCCCAGGCGAGAAGCCATGAGGAGATAGAATGACATCTCAGCTGTGGTCCTTCTGGTGCTCTGCAGGGCGTTAAGTTGGGACTGATCACAAATGGGGGTTGGTTTTTGGGACAACAGTCCAGAGCCTTCCTTACTTCTTCCCAGACACATCCCACCTTGGTTTAGCCCTCAGGCCAGGCAAGGGTGGGGAGTCTCCTTAGGTAACCCAGCTTCTGCAGCCGGGGTTGTACCTCGTACCACTGAACTGGGACTCACACTGATACCTGAGGGGCTTTGGCATTGAACACATAGTTTGGCCATCAGAAACCCTGCATTCCAAGACCACGAACTTCAAATAAACTGATGACTCTATTTGCAGGGAAGCAATGGAGACGCAGAGAACAGAATTGTGGACACAGGGCGGGAAGGACACATTGGGAGGCTGGAGGCTGGCATTGAGACACATACACAACCATAGGTAAAGTACACAGCCGGGGGAATTTGCTGTGTGACTCCACTCAGACTGGGGCTCTGTGACAACCTAGAGGGGTGGGACAGGGTTGGGGCTGGGAGGGAGGGTCAAGAGGGAGTGGACATAGGCATACCTCTGGCTGATTCATGTTGATGTATGGCAGAAACCAACACGATATTGCAAGGCAATTATTCTTCAATGAAAAATATATATTTTTTAAGAAAAGACAATGAACTTCAAGAGTCATGATAAATGTTGAGTTGTCCTTTCTCTGCAAGACAACGGGTGTCTTGGCTGAAGAGATGGGAAAGATAAATGGAAGGGAAAACAAAGTAATCAGTGTTTGGGGCCTGATCCCTTCCCTGGAATGCAAGCTTCCTGAGGGCAGGCCCAGGGGCCGGCCTTGCTCACCACTGGGTCCCCCATGCCTGGCACTCAGAAGTGCTCAGTGAATCGTGATTTAATGAATGAAGTGAAGGGGATGCCTCTGATCCAAGTGAAGGCAAGCATTAGTTGGAGCTTGAAGCAGCTACTAGCAGCAGAAGCACTGACTTTATAGCTGGCCCTTTGTGCTTCTTCCAGCCCCAAATATACCTCTAGGTGGAACATTTCTCGGGCTTCCCTGGAAGCTTACCTGGTAAAGAATCTGCCTGCAATGTAGGAGACCTGGGTTCAATCCCTGGGTCGGGAAGATCCCCTGGAGAAGGGAATGGCTATCCACTCCAGTCCGGACAGAGGCTGTTTTTCCATAAAGCATCATGTTGGCATTTGGGGTCAAAAGGCCGGGTCAGCTACTGTGACCCCTGTCAGATGATTTCACATGGAGGGCCCTGGGCCCCAGGATCCACACTGGGGTTCTTCCATCTGGGCTGCCCCTGGGGAACTCATGAGAAAGCAGGTTCCTGGGCCAGGAATCTGCGTTCTTTCTAGATCCTCAGGTGAATCTAGTAGACACCAGCATGTGGGATCCAGCCTTGACTTCATCAAGCCGCGTGGCCACTCATCCCTGGGGGTGCCCCCTGGGGGCCATGGCACTTGAGGGGGACACAGTCATCTTTCCCAGGACCACCTTGTCTCTCTGTTGACTTCTTAGTGATGGAAGCATCTCAGCTAACGGCAAACCCACTCTTTCCCAAACCAGGTAAACCAGCGAGAGGACACAGACAAAAGACTATTTATGCAACTAATGGTGACTTTTCTTAGGAAAAAAAAACACATTTATTTATGTCGACAGTAAACAGAGCTGACCCCACAGCTTCCAGCACAGTGAGTGAGCAGTTTTACAAGCTCTTGAAATAAATATAAGTAGTGTGATGGGGTAATTATCTTTTCAAAATTGCAGTTTATGGCCTGAAAGGTCAGCCTCCACTGAGGCCATCCCCACAGCTCTATCCACCCACCACCCCAGGGGCTGCCAAACAGTGGGCTCATATGATCCCAAAGCGACCTTTGCAACCAGCTCCCACTAACTGTGGCTCTGTCCTTAACCTTGGCCCTTGGCCATTAGAGAGAAATGTTCTACTCCCTGAAGGGAGTCTTCTTAGACTATAAGGCAGCTTGTCCCACCACCTCCCCATCATCATCCCCAGCTCCTCAGCAAACCTGGTGAACATTTCTTTGCAGGTGCCTGAATTCTTGAAGACTTGCAAGAAGGCTAGAAAGACAAGAATCAAGAATCAGAAGAATCTAGAATCAGACCCCAAATCCAGTCCTGCTAGTTCCTGATGAGCTAAGAAGGATCCCTCTGTAAATGCACAGACCCAAGGAGATCTGTCAGGGGCTGTTCTTCCTGCTGAGTGCCTGGCATGGATGGGAGGGGGTGCACAGGCCTTTACCCAGGGCTTGAAGGGACACCTCTGCCCATGTGTCTGGGGGTTTAGGTGATGGTGGTGCTGAGAACTTAGCCTCTGTGCGCCAGGGCCAAATTGAATCCAGGAGACAGAGTTTGGGGTGTAGGAGAGAAGAAGAGGTTTATTGCTTTGCCAGGCAAAGGAGGACACAGCTCTTGCCTCTCAAAAACTGTGTGTCCCACCCAGGAGGATTTGGTGAGGAGTTTTATAGCAAGGGTTCAAGGGCGGGGTTGCTGATAAGACCAGGGTGTATGCAGAGTCTGCACTCCTTTAATCTGGTCTCAGGTGGTCTCTTGAGTTTCTCTGGCTCCTTTAATTTCTCTGAAATGAAGAATGATAACTTGATTTGTTGGGAGTTGCTTGTCTGGAGAATTCCATGGACGGTGGAGCCTTGCGGGCTTACAGTCCATAGGGTCACGAAGAGTTGGACACGACTGAGCAACTAACAATGGCACCCCACTCCAGTACTCTTGCCTGGAAAATCCCATGGATGGAGGAGCCTGGTAGGCTGCAGTCCATGGGGTCGCTAAGAGTTGGACACGACTGAGCGACTTCACTTTCACTTTTCACTTTCATGCGTTGGAGAAGGAAATGGCAAACCACTCCAGTGTTCTTGCCTGGAGAATCCCAGGGACGGGGGAGCCTGGTGGGCTGTCATCTCTGGGGTCGCACAGAGTCGGACATGACTGAAGTGATTTAGCAGCAGCAGCAGCAGCAGAGCAACTAACAGTTTCACTTCACTTCACTTAGTTCTATAAAGAGCTCAAAGATACTGCAAACTCTGGACATTTGTGGAAGAAACCCCATCTACCTTCTTACCCTAGTCATTATGATGGAGTGAATATAACTGACTCTTGTTTTTTTGAACTGCTGCCCGGAGGTCATAGGTCCACAATGACCCCACTGAACTCAGAGGTGGAGCTACACTTAACCACTCACCTAGCATTACTCAGAATGTGGCTGAACTTTTTAAAATCTCTCTTCCACTGTCTGCTGCCTCTCATTTGCTTCTTACTCCACAAAATTACATGTTGAAAGAAATGTCCAGTTAACTGAGGATTCTGGTGAGTTGTCAGGGCATCGATCCAGGTATTACTATAAAATAAATATAAACACAGGCCCAGAGCAGTACCATCCTGCGGAGCTTTCTGTTCTGATGGAAATACTCCATGTCGTGTCATCCAATATGGCAGCTACTTCCCACCATTACCGTGGAAGAACTGCATCTTAGATTTTATTAAAATTTCATTACATTCAAATAGTCACACGTCGTAAGTGACTAGCGTCCTGGATGGCCTTGTGGGGCAGCTGGTGAGAACCCCTGGAATGAAGCTTTTTGGATTCACTCCAGGACTGATTTGCAGATGTGGACAAGTTAATTTAACCTCTCTGAGCCTCCATTTGCTCATCTGTAAAATGGGAATACAGCAACCATGTGGTTGTGAGAGAAGGCATGCAAGCTCCAGGCTCTGTGTTGGGCACAGGGCAAGTTCTTCAGAAAGCTGGGCTCCCTGGATCTGCGGCAGCCCAGCCTGCTGGGGTGCAATCTGGAGAGTTTTGGCTTCTCCGTTTTCCTGCTTTCCACACTCTGTCACTCCTGTAGACAATTAGTGACTCAGGTGCTTTAGTGAGTTGAATTGTGTCTTCATCAAGGAGGCAGGGCTTCCCCTGGTGGCTCAGAGGGTAAAGAACCTGCCTGCAATGTGGGAGACCCACGTTTGATCCCTGAGTCAGGAAACCCCCCCAGAGAAGGAAATGGCAACCCGCTTCAGTATTCTTGCCTGGAGAATTCCATGGACAGAGAAGCCTGGTGGGCTCCAGTGCATGGGGCCCCAGACAGTGAGACATGACTGAGTGACTTTCATCATTTCATCATCATAAAGGATGCAGAGGGAGGAGGCCACGTGAAGATGGAGCAAAGATGGGAGAGAGGTGACCACATGCCAAGGAACACCTGGAGCCATCAGAAGCCGGAAGAGGCAGGAAGCGTCCTCTCCTGGGTCTTCGGTGAGCTCGGCCCTGCTGACACCTTGATCTGGGGCTTCTGGCCTCTAGAACAACCTCTCTGCTGTTTTGGGTCCCTTTGTTGCAGCAGCCACAGGAAATAAGTACAGGTGCAGCAGGCTGCCTTGCTGGAAACCAGGCTTCGTTATTTGGTGTCTTATTTCTGTGGGAGAACTCTTTCGAAGAGAGCAGACCCATTATTTGGACACTATTGTTGTTCAGTCGCTCAGTCGTATCTGACTCTTTGCCACCCCATGGACCGCAGCACACCAGGCCTCCTAGTCCATCACCAACTCCCAGAGCTTACTCCAACTCATGTTCATTGAGTCGGTGATGCCATCCTACCATCTCATTCTCTGTTGTCCCCTTCTCCTCTCGCCTTCAATCTTTCCCAGCATCAGGATCTTTCCCAATGAGTCAGCTCTTCACATCAGGTGACCAAAGTGTTGGAGTTTCAGCTTCAGCATCAGTCCTTCCAATGAACACCCAGGACTGATCTCCTTTAGGATGGACTGGTTGGATCTCCTTGCAGTCCAAAGGACCCTCAAGTGTCTTCTCCAACACCACAGTTTAAAACCATCAATTCTTCTACACTCAGCTTTCTTTATAGTCCAACTCTCATATCCATACATGATTACTGGAAAAACCATAGCCTTGACTAGACGGACCTTTGTTGACAAAGTAATGTCTCTGCTTTTTAATATGCTGTCTAGGTTGGTCATAACTTTTTTCCAAGGAGTAGTAAGCCTTGAAAGTAAGTCTATATGGACTTAGGCCTATATGAAAAGAACAAACTCCTTCCCATTTGGCTTGACTCCTTGGATGGGTCGGGGGGTGGGTAAATCTCTAGACTCATCATGAGGATCCAGTTCAACTCGGAGACCTTGGGGAAGATAAACCAGGACTCAGAAATGGCGGAAGGTCAAGGGTCATCAGCGCTGCAAGGCCAAGCAGGGGCTTGCAACAGGATGTCAGCTGCAGGGGAGTGTCCACGTGTGCCTGAAGCCGCTACCATGGAGTCACAGGACACAGGACCTCACCTGGTTAGAAGTCCCACTGTTTGTAAACATGGATGGGAAGAGATTCAGTCTCTATTTTCACTGACCTCCTGCAGAATGTTGTAGTTCCTTCCATTAGGAGCACAGACAACAAAACCCACAGGGTTCATCACCCCTGTGACCACTGAACCCAGAGGTACATTCATACTGCATTACCACCGTTGCAAGAATCTTAAATCCCTTCCACGCTCATCTCTACTCTGACATTCTGGTAGCTACACTGTGGTGTATAAAGGAGACGACTGATGAGAACCGACTGTAGAGCTCAGGGAACTCTGCTCAGTACTCTGTGGTGACCTGAATGGGAAGGAAACCCAAGGCAGAGGGGCTGTCTGAATACGTATAGCTGAGTCACTTTCCTGTATGGCAGAAACTAACACTGCCTTCTAAAGCAATACACTCCAATAAACATGGAGAGGAGAGAGGTGGGAAGGCAGTACAAGAGGGAGGGGACATATGGATACTTGTGGCCGATTCATGTTGATATATGGCAAAACCCATCACAATACTGTAATTATCCTCTAATTAAAAATAAAACATATTTTAAAAAACAAAGTGAAGGAGGGCCAAAAAAAAAATTACATATTAGGGGTGATCTTTGGGCTCTAGGTAGAATTATGTTCTTTCTATTATTATTGCAATTATAATTAATATATTCTTATATTGATGATTTATGTTCACATGGATTATATATATATAATTGTAGAATTTTCACCACACCATGCTTCTATTCTACTTCCTTATTATTATTTTAATTAGAAGTATATTTTACAGTTTAAAAAATTTTTAATAAAGAAAGAAAAACAGAAATTATGGTAGCTCTTGGACAGACTACTCAGTCTTGTTTTTAATATATTAATAAAGAAGTACTTGGATTACCATTTCACAGATCTGGTTTTTTGTACTATTTTGTGAACTCTGCTTCAGCATAATGGTTTCCTAGGTAATCCTATGTAATTAAGTCTTTATTCTGAGAAGGCGTCCCAGGCTTCTCCAGCTGCCGAAGGAGTCTCAGCACAAAGAGGTTAAGAATGCCAGATTTAGCCATGAGAAACCTACACAGATGCTGTCATATCTCTGTCAACATGAGCTCTGTGCAGCTGGAATTTTTTAAGATGCATCGTCAGGCGAAGAAGACAGGTGATCTTCTTGCTCACTAATCAGAAGCAAAGAGATGTCTCCCCATCTTTGTAGACCAGCACAGTTGATAAA
>NW_011494609.1:86251-86486 GCF_000754665.1 Bison bison bison | reverse complement strand
GTTGATAACCAGCCAGTAATCTCAACCAGGCTGTGCCAGTGTCAGTCGCTCAGTCGTGTCCAGCTCTTTGCCGCCTCATAGACTGTAGCCCACCAGGCTCCTCTGTCCATGGGGTTCTCCAGGCAAGAACACTGGAGCGGTTAGCCATGCCCTTCTCCAGGGGATCTTCCCGACTCAGGGATTGAACCAGGGCCTCCTGCATTGCAGGCAGATACTTTACCATCTGAGCCACTAG
>NW_011494609.1:84082-86151 GCF_000754665.1 Bison bison bison | reverse complement strand
TCATCACCATGAACTCCTGTATTGCGATACAGCCTCATTTCCAGGAATCAGACAGTAAAAACGATATATTTGTGTGGTTTGGCATTTGGAACTTTGCTCTGACTTTGTTGGTGACTGCCAACATCTGCAAATTATTATGTGCTTAAAAAAAAAAATACAAACTGCCATCGCAAGCTGCACCCACTGTCTCTGGCTGGGCTGAACCTCCTGCAGGCCCTCCTGCAGGGCAAGTTCGGGGCCAGGAGGCGGCTGGGTCAGGACCCCAGGTTCCTAGGAAGCCCGTGGAGACATCTGGAGGCACAGCTTGACGCACCCTATGTGCTGGAGTCTTGGTTCCCAGATCCTGGTAGGCTGATCATTCACTCATCCATTAGACAGAAGGGAAAAAAAAACAATCTGTGACTGCCTCAAATAAAAACTACTTAGTGTAAAAATCCCCGGGACAGAGGAGCCTGGAGGGCTACAGTCCATGGGGTCACAAAGAGTCAGACAGGTCTGAACAGGCACCAATGCATTCACGTCAATGTCGAGAGTCATTTGGTCCCTTGGACTCATTTTAGCTGCAGGCTACCAGTACCCGTGGGCACAGTATGAGGAGTGGTGGCTTATTCCCAGGTGTGGGCTCAGAGGCTCTGCCACGCAGGGACGAGGGTTCACACAGTTTGATCGGGGCCCAGACTTGGTGCCTCGCCCGGGGAACACACCCCTCACTAGTCCGAGCTGGCTGGCTCTTGTGGTGGACTCAGAACAACAGAGCAGATGTTTGCGTGGAAAGGAGACCGCGCCCGACATCTGATCAGTGGTGGGGAGGTGTGTGTGTCCACAGATAGCGCGGGAGTTCCCGGGGGCAGGGCGGGCAATTAGGTGGCTGCGTCACAAGTAATCTAATTACGGGGGAAACGGGATAAAACCCTGAGTGATAAGCGGAGTGACTGCTCCAGGTGGCTTGGCAATTTTTGCTATGAATTAATAGGAAGAAAATTATCTCCTTAACTTTCGTAAATGTCATAAAGTGTATTTAAGAAGAGCACTGTGGACTCAGGTCACGTTGGAGTGGACAAAAAAGCATTGTGTGGACGTGGAGGAGGGTGGGGTGACCCATGGGGTACAGTGAAATTTGAGGACTCTGAGAAGACACCAAGAAAAGGTTTTGGTGGAATCAGGTACACACGGCAAAGCAGTTATCACTGTGAACCCATTTACGATAGATTTAGATGGATTACCAGACCATGAACTCCTTATTGCCAAATTCAGACTTAAATTGAAGAAAGTAGGGAAAACCACTAGACCATTCAGGTATGAGCTAAATCAAATCCCTTATGATTACACAGTGGAAGTGAGAAATAGATTTAAGGGCCTAGATCTGATAGATAGAGTGCCTGATGAACTATGGACTAAAGTTCGTGACATTGTACAGGAGACAGGGATCAAGACCATTCCCATGGAAAAGAAATGCAAAAAAGCAAAATGGCTGTCTGCGGAGGCCTTACAAATAGCTGTGAAAAGAAGAGAAGCAAAAAGCAAAGGAGAAAAGGAAAGATAGAAACATCTGAATGCAGAGTTCCAAAGAATAGCAAGAAGAGATAAGAAAGCCTTCTTCAGTGATCAATGCAAAGAAATAGAGGAAAACAACAGAATGGGAAAGACTAGGGATCTCTTCAAGAAAATCAGAGATACCAAAGGAACATTTCATGCAAAGATGAGCTCGATAAAGGACAGAAATGGTATGGACCTAACAGAAGCAGAAGATATTAAGAAGAGATGGCAAGAATACACAGAAGAACTGTACAAAAAAGATCTTCACGACCCAGATAATCACGATGGTGTGATCACTGACCTAGAGCCAGACATCCTGGAATGTGAAGTCAAGTGGGCCTTAGAAAGCATCACTACGAACAAAGCTAGTGGAGGTGATGGAATTTCAGTTGAGCTTTTTCAAATCCTGAAAGATGATGCTGTGAAAGTGCTGCACTCAATATGCCAGTACATTTGGAAAACTCAGCAGTGGCCACAGGACTGGAAAAGGTCAGTTTTCATTCCAATCCCAAAGAAAGGCAATGCCAAAGAAT
>NW_011494609.1:72788-83453 GCF_000754665.1 Bison bison bison | reverse complement strand
AGTTAATGACCAACCTAGATAGCATGTTCAAAAGCAGAGACATTACTTTGCCAACAACGGTCCGTCTAGTCAAGGCTATGGTTTTTTCCAGTGGTCATGTATGGATGTGAGAGTTGGACTGTGAAGAAGGCTGAGCACCAAAGGATTATGCTTTTGAACTGTGGTGTTGGAGAAGACTCTTGAGAGTCCCTTGGACTGCAAGGAGATCCCACCAGTCCATTCTGAAGGAGATCAGCCCTGGGATTTCTTTGGAACGAATGATGCTAAAGCTGAAACTCCAGTACTTTGGCCACCTCATGCGATGAGTTGACTCATTGGAAAAGACTCTGATGCTGGGAGGGATTGGGGGCAGGAGGAGAAGGGGACGACAGAGGATGAGATGGCTGGATGGCATCACTGACTCGTTGGATGTGAGTCTGAGTGAACTCTGGGAGTTGGTGATGGACAGGGAGGCCTGGCGTGCTGAGATTCATGGGGTCGCAAAGAGTCGGACACGACTGAGTGACTGATCTGATCTGATCTAGATGGATTATATAAATTATGAGGATG
The DNA here is from genome assembly GCF_000754665.1 of Bison bison bison. NCBI lineage: Eukaryota > Metazoa > Chordata > Mammalia > Artiodactyla > Bovidae > Bison > Bison bison. The sequence goes on along the minus strand of NW_011494609.1, from coordinate 82,904 downwards.
GGGAACTCTCCTGCTGTGGGAATGTAGACTGAGGTTGCCACTGTGGAAAAGAGTATGGAAGTTACTTTAAAAACTAGATTAGAGCTACCATTTGATCTATCAGTTCTACTCCTGGGCTTATACTGAGAGAAAAAGATGGTCAGAAAGGATACACGAACCCCAGTACTCCTTGCAGCACTGTTTACAATAACCAAGATGTGGAAGTAACCTAAATGTCCATTGACAGAGGAGTGGATAAAGATGTGATACATATACACTATGGAACACCACTCAGTCATTAAAAACCGTGAAGTAGTGCCATTCACAGCAACATAGATGAACCTAGCTGCTGCTGCTAAGTCGCTTCAGTCATGTCCAACTCCGTGTGACCCCATAGATGGCAGCCCACCAGGCTCCTCCATCCCTGGGATTCTCCAGGCAAGGATACTGGAGTGGGTTGCCATTTCCTTCTCCAATATGAGCCTAGAGATTATCATATTGAGTTAAGTAAGTCACACAGAGAAAGAAACATATTCTAGGATATCGCTTATATGTCGATATAAGCTAAAAAATGATAGAAACACACTTATTCACAAAACAGAAACAGACTTAGCAAATCTATGGTCACTAGAAGGGAAGGGTAGGGGAAGCAATAATTAGGGAGTTTGGGATCAATAGGTACACACTGCTATATTTAAAATAGATAACCAACAAGGACCTATTGTATAACACAGAGAACCTGCTCAGTATTATGTAACAAACTAGATGGGGAAAGAATTTGAGAAAGAATAGATATATGTATGAAAAGTGAAAGTGAAGTCGCTCAGTCGTGTCCGACTCTTTGCAATCCCGTGGACTGTAGCCTACCAGGATTCTCCATCCAAGGGATTTTCCAGGCAAGAGTACTGGAGTGGGTTGCCATTTCCCTCTCCAGGGGGTCCTTCCAACCCAGGGATTGAACCCGGGTCTCCCACATTGTAGGCAGATGCTTTACCATCTGAGTCACCAGGGAAGTCTCCTGTATATATACAACTAAAGATACATGTATATATAGAAGTAAATTGCTTTGCTGTATACGTGAAACTATCACACCATTGTTAATCAACTATATTCCAATATAAAATAAAAAGTTAAAGAAAAACAAAATGACGAGGATGGAAGGCAAAGCAGTGATTCCAGGAAGACTTCCTGGAAGAGGCGAGCTCTTAAAAGAGATGATGTGCACAGTTGAGGGACAAATGTGTGGGCAAGAATGGGCACAAAAGCCAAGAAAAGGGTAGAAGCAGAACTGAAGAACCCAGAACCCCATGGCTGAAACCTCAACACAAGGAACCCGACTCAAGGATGAGTATCCTTCAGAGATGATGGGTGGGGAGGGTAGAGGATGTTTATCCCTGGCTGTAAACAAAGCTCTGAGAGATCTCCCCCACAGCCTTAATTGTAATCCATGTCAAAACAACCAAGCTGTCCATTAATGTTACCCAGAGTCCATATGACACCAAATTCATAGATACCTGTATACCTGGGACATCTAAGGCTGGTGTCACCTAAGAGTTCCACCTAGTGAGAAATGAATAAACACTTCTGTCTAATTTTAGAACTTTGGCCTCAAACTCATCCCCACTTTTTGTTTGTGGATGAGCTGAATGAAGTAGAGTTGAATGATGGGAGACTGCATTATCATAAGTAATGGAGAATATATCTGTTTTTTTTTTTATTTGAGTGCACATTAGATCACATTCAAATCACTTTATATTTTCAGAATATACAGCCACTGATGGCGTTTGGAGGTGGAACAGACACATGTCACCCTTGAGCAGAAGCATATGAGAAAGACACATTTCTTAAGAGGGTGGAGGCTCTTCTCACCTAGATATTAGACTGACATGGGCCTCTCGAGTCTCCTGATCTACTTACCTTGCTGACAGCATCGCAAGCAATTATTTTAGTGTGAGACTTCAAAACGCCAATCAAGATTACTCGAGTATGACCTCTACCAGGGAAGGCATTATATACAGACTGCAGTCAATAGATAATGTCACATAGTTTTATCTACACACGCTGACACACACGTAAGCTAGGAACATCTGAAATGCATTTCTGCTGTCATCAAGCCTGTGGCAGGCATGGGAAATAGCTCCCCTCCCCCAGAAGACGCCAGGTACTCCTCTTACATTTGTGTCTAGATCTGCAAATCCCAGTAGACCATCTCTGTTTTGTATATCCACTCCACTAGTCAAGTGAGGTCAAGCGGACCTTAGGAAGCATCACTACGAACAAAGCTAGTGGAGGCAATGGAATTCCAGTTGAGTTATTTCAAATCCTGAAAGATGATGCTGCTAAGGTGCTGCACTCAGTATGCCAGCAAATTTGGAAAACTCAGCAGTGGTCACAGGACTGGAAATGGTCAGTTTTCATTCCAATCGCAAGGAAAGGCAATGCCAAAGAATGCTCCAACTTCCGCACAATTGCGCTCATCTCACGTGGCTTGTAGACACATCACCTCATCTCTGCCGCTGTCATCACGGGCATCTCCCTGTGTGTCTGGGTCACTGCTGCTCTTCTTATGTGGACCCTGGTCCCCTTGGACAAGGACCCATCCTAGGTCACTATGAGTGACCTCATCTTAACTAGTTATATCTGCAAAGATCCCATTTCTGAACCAAGACGCATTATAAGGTACCAAGGCTTAGGACTCCGACGTACTTTTTTTTCGGGGAAAATACAACCCATAGGGGCCACGTGAATGGATGGTCCTCAGTAACCATTTACAGAGACCCACTTCCTACTGTTTCTAAAGGATGCATTGATCTGAGGTTGAAAATTTAGGAGACCCCTGAGCTGCCGAGGTACTCTGCCACAAGTCATTGCCTCAGCTGCTTGATACTAGAAGATGGCTGTCTTTTGTCCTTTACTGTCCTGTGACAAAGGGTGGCATTCTTGTTCCCCATACATGTATGCTAGGGCTTTTGGCAGAAAAAGAATAATTCTTGGCTGAGTTTGTTTGAATCTCCCTGAAGAAGGGCCATCAAATTTAGCAAAACAAACAAAAAAAAATTGTTAAGTTTGAATTTCAGATAAACAATGAATTATTTTTTAGTATAAGTTTATTCCAAGCAATTCTTAAAACATGTGTGCATACTCATTCGTGTATGACTCTTTGTGATCCCATGACTGTAGCCCACCAGGTTCCTCTGTCCGTGGAATTTCCCAGGCAGGGATACTGGAGTGGGTTGCCATTTCCTCCTCCATGGGATCTTCTTGACCCAGGGATCAAAGCTGCATCTTTTGCATCATCAGGTGGATTCTTTACTAGTGAGCCACCTGGGAAGCCCTATATTCGGAGCACATTTATACTAAGAAAATAATGAAATTTCAAGGTGACTGGGTGCCCTGTATTTATGCCATCACCCCCCCGCCACGAGATAATCAGTGATCTGGGTCAGGCGATCATTCCCACCCAGTCCTCTCTCCTCCCTCCGACTTCTCTGCAGCCTGGGGGCAGGGCTGCTACAAGATGTGAGGAGTGACAAAGGGAACCACGTGGAATTTAAAATGAGTAGCAAGGAGTCCCCAGAGTAAGTAGCTCACGTGGGCATTTCCAGTTTCACATAAGATCGTTTCAGAATAATGCACATGATGGTTTCCAAAGTTGAGTTTCATTTCCAAATTGTCCTGACAACTCTCCAAGGACTCGCCAGGATAATCCTCCTCCTCAAGCCCTTTCTTCCCATCCAAACCTGATTGGAACGATGGTCTTGGCTTGGGGGTGGGGGGGGGCGGCTTTCTCCTCTCCTGCCCCAACAGTCAAGGCAGCTGGAGCTGGATTCCCAGCAGCAGTGTGAATCAGGAGCCGGCCCGAGAAGAAGCAGCTCTCCTTTTTGCCCCTCACCCCTCCCTACCATCCCCAGTCTCTCCACCTTCACAGTCTCTGCTGATGGGTCCTCTGGACACATTCAGGGTTCCCTATCAAGCAGCAATCAGGAGAGCCTGAGCTCCAATCCTGACAGGTGGGCTTTGGATCACTAATCCCCCCTACAAGATTTCTGCCCCAATCCTGCCTCATCTTAAAAATGAGAATAGAAACATCGCTTTAAAATCAGGCTTTTTTAGCCATTCAGTTCAGTTCAGTTCAGTTCAGTTGCTCAGTCATGTCCCACTCTTTGAGACCCCATGAATCGCAGCATGCCAGGCCTCCCTGTCCATCACCAACTCCCAGAGTTCACTCAGACTCACGTCCATCGAGTCAGTGATACCATCCAGCCATCTCATCCTCTGTCGTCTCTTTCTCCTCCTGCCCCCAATCCCTCCCAGCATCAGAGTCTTTTCCAATGAGTCAACTCTTCGCATGAGGTGCCCAAAGTACTGGAGTTTCAGCTTTAGCATCATTCCTTCCAAAGAAATCCCACAGAAAGCATATAATTTTCGAAGACCGCTGGCCTAGAAACTGATTGCTAATTTCCAGGGTAGCTGACTCAATGGACATGAATCTGAGCAAACTCTGGGAGATAGTGAAAGACAGGGAGGCCTGTCGTGCTGCAGTCCATGGGGTTGAAAAGAGTCGGACATCACGGAGCCACTGAACAACAGAAAACAACTGCATCTATTCCTGATTTTCCTGTCCATCTGTCCCTCTGCAGGCCACACCTACCCGCTGCTCCACAGCTCTCTCTCTCTGTTCAGAGAACTAAGCACGAGCTATCCTGGAAAGGTGTTGATTGGCAGGCAGCTTTTTGTTCCCATTGGAGCATCACTGGTAGCTGGGAGGCCAACAGCTCCCCCTTACTCACCCCTGGTCATAGGGAAGCTTTGCATCACCTGTGACTTTTTGCAGGAATGTCCCAAAGCACAGAGAAAACTGTCGGTGCCCAGACCATGGATGGACTTCCCAGATGGCTCAGTAGTAAAGAATCCGCCTGCCCACGCAGGAGTCGTGGGTTTGATCCCTGGGTCAGGAAAATCCCCTGGAAAAGGGAATGGCTACCCAGTCCAGTATTCTTGCCTGGACACAGACAGAGGAGCCTGGTGGGCTACGGTCCATGGGGTCGCAAGGAGTCAGACACGACTGAGCGACTGAACAATACCAAAGACCATGGATGCAGAACAGGTACAGTCTAGGGTCCAAATCTGTATTTGGGTGGAAGAGATGGTGGGGGGAGGGGTGGGTGAGCACTCAGAGGAAGGTAGACAGGTAGACAGGTAGAAGGTAGAGACAGGTAGGCAGCAATACACACTGCTCACGCAGTCCACCAGGTGAGTGAGCCTGTCTTGCTCTGTCGAATAGATATCCTCGGAGACGGGAAACAGTGTCCTCTGGTCGGTTGCCTGGAGCTAGGCTAAGCCTGGAAGCAGAGGCCTGGGTCTCCACACCCAGCAGAACTGGAGGGTCATTATCTGAGCTCCTTGCTGTGACCCCCTGCCACCTTTTCTAGCCATCACTTTCCTCTCAAGGTTACTGGTCCCTCTAACAAAAACAGCAACAACCAAAAACGTGATTAAGGTGATAAGTAAGAAGTGAAAGATTTTTCTTTCTCAACTGGAAAATTCATGTCATCATCTCTGCCCATGAGCCTGGACAGGAAAGGCTATTGGATTGCTGAGTAGTTATCTCTTTTAACAGAATCCCATGGCGGTCTCTGTGCTCTGGGTGCTAGGCTGGTATCAGACTGGTGATGATGGGAAAGCAAAACGGCCAGATAATAACCATAAGACTAGTGTCTGCAGAGGATTTGTTTGTTCACATTAGGGTTACATGCCTGTTCATGTCCGGGTCCAAAAAAATTCCCACACCAAGGCTCAGAGGGAAGGGGCATTGGCAGGACCCAGGTGGCTGTCCATCCAGCCCAGAATGTTTTATTATTATTTACTGTTCTCAGCTGCACTGGGTCTTTGATGTGGCACTCGGGTCTCTCTTGTTGTAGCACGTGGGGCTCTAGAGCCCCTGGGCTCAGCAGTTGAGCCAGCTTAGTTGCTTCTTGGCACATGGGATCTTACTTCCCTGACCATGGATCGAACTTGAGTCCCTTGCATTGGAAGGGGGATTCTTAACCACTGGACCTCCGGGGAAGTTCCCCTCCTGAACTTCCTGATCCAGGCTGTGGGAGTCTGGCCCTTTCTGGGGAGGATTTCTATGGAACAAAAATGCACAAGGGTGGGATGATTTGGGAGAATGGCATTGAAATACGTATAATATCATATATGAAACGAGTTGCCAGTCCAGGTTCGATGCATGATACTGGATGCTTGGGGCTGGTGCACTGGGACAACCCAGAGGGATGGTATGGGGAGAGAGGAGGGAGGAGGGTTCAGGATGGGGAACACATGCATACCTGTGGCGGATTCATTTCGATATTTGGCAAAACCAATACAATATTGTAAAGTTTAAAAATAAAATAAAATTTAAAAAAATGCACAGAGACTCATTGCTGGGTCATCTGCCCTCTTTGCATTTTCTAAGACGTCTTTGCATCAGGCTGTACCCAGAAGGACATTTTATGCTGATTATTCTTCTTGACTTCTTTCCTCCAAATCCACTGCTTTGAACTGCTGTTGCATTGACCTTTCCTGAACCATTGGAGAAAGATCCCTTTGGTGAGAGCTCTGCCAGTGAGAGACATGGAGCTGGAAATAAGGAGCTGGGTCCTTGGTCTTTGCAGGAACAGCCACAGAGGAAGAACATGACCCACATATCTCCTGGGGTCCCCTGGAAATAGAGGGGCTCTGTCTGCAAAAAAAACTTCCCAAAAGACTGGTGGGAAAAGCACTGTGGGAACTGAACTCACTAAGCCAGTCTTCATTTGTTTAGTCATGCCCCGGCAAGAATACTAGAATGGGTTGCCATTGCCTTTTCCAGGGGATCTTTCCGACCCCCACGGCTCAGAGAGTAAAGAATCCGCCTGAAATGCAGGAGACACAGGAGATGCAGGTTCAAAGATCCCCTGGAGGAGGGCATAGCCACCCGCTCCAGTATTCTTGCCTGGAAAATCTCAGGAAGAGAGGAGCCTGGAGAGCTACAGCTCATAGGGTGACGAAGGGTCAGGCAGGACTGCAGGACTAAGCGGAAGCCCATCCTAGCTGTCCGTGCACCAGACCTCGTCAGAGTGAGAGCGGTCTTCCCGGGAGGGGTGGCCTGTCTGACGCGTTCCACCAGTGTTCTTCACCCAGCAGCCAGTCAATGCCCCGACGGACTGATGCAGGGGTCTTCAGAGGACCCCACCCCATTCCCACCTCCCCCCACGGAAAGCTCCTTGCCGGTGTGTGAGAATGCGTGCCAGCACAAGCGTGTGTGCACGCACATGTTTGTGCATGCGTGTGTGTGTTTAACGAAAAGTGGCCTGAAGAGTTGGTCACAGTCTTCAGGAATCAAATGTAGCTTTGAGCCTCTCACTGCGGAGCCAGCCCGCGTCGAGGGGAGGCCTGGAGGGAGCAGAACACGAAGGCTGGAAAGCCGCCCACTCGAACCCCGGCACGGCCCGAGGCAGGAGCACACGGGCATTTCATGTCTCCGTGTTTGTTTTGTCTTCCACCAAGAATGTAGACGCAGAAGGGGAAAGAATCTGAGACCAGAAAGTCTGATTATTACCTGAAAAAGAGGGTCAGTGGGACTGACTAAAGCCATTGAAATGCTTTGAAGATTAATAGGCCCGTATAAACATTAATTTGTTATGAGGTTTCTCGGAGGACATTAAACAGAGCGCAGAAAGCTTGCATATAAAACTCCGCATGGAGTCCTCGGCTATAATTAACGTCTGCAGGGTTTACTTGACGCCATTCCAGCACGGGGGAGGGCGTGATGAGGAGGTACACCAGCCCTCTTTCTTTTAGGTGAGAAAGTGGAATTGGGGGTTTCTAAGTCCTTCTAAAACCGTCACTGCCTGGGAAGCAAGAACCCCAGTGAGGAGTTAGTGCCAGTCCCCAGAAGGGGGGTTGAGCAGAGCCCCTTCTGGAGAACTTAGGGCCCTCGAGGGGACAGAGGAAGAAAACACCGCTGTCCGTATACTACTGGGCAAGGAGGAAATTTTGCCATTTGCGGCAACAGGGGTGGATTTGGGGGGCATTATGCTAAATGAAATGTCAGTTAAAGACAAGCACTATACAATATCACTTATATGTGGAATCTGAACAATACAACATACGTGGACAATACAAAAAAAAGAAGCAGACTCAGTTGTAGAGAACAAACGCGTGGTTACCAGTGGGGAGAGGGAAACGGGGCAATACAGGGGTGCATGCATGCTCAGACTCTCTGTCATTTGACTCTTTGCGACCCCATGGACTACAGCCTGCCAGGCTGCTTTGTCCATGGGATTTCCCAGACAAGAGTACTGGAGCGGGTTGCCATTTCCTCCTCCTGGGGATCTTCTCCATCCAGGGACTTAACCCCATCTCCTGAATCTCCTGTGTTGACAGGTATATTCTTTTCCACTGAGCCACCTGGAGAAAAAAGGGGTTACTATGGGATTTTATGATATCATGTGTGTGAAACGTTTGAAAATTGTAAAGCTCTACAGAACGTAAAGAATCTTTCCACCAGTAAAAAAGAATAATAAATAAACTTGTTTACCATCAACAGCAGCAGGCTTGCTCGCTCCCATCTGCTTTAATGAGGACGAAACTCAAGATGTCTCAGTAACCACAGTCCTTTCAAAGGGACTCATCATCTGGGAAATCCTACCCCCCCTTGCAGTCAGGGTGCTTCTTGCAGGAACACACCTCACACTGACGGAAAGCATCTGAGCTCGAAAATCTTCTCGGGGAAATAAAAAGTAAACCCATGAGTGGAGTCTTACGTGAGCCTCAGTTTCAGCACCCAGTAGGCAGCACAGCCTAACTGTGGTCAGAGGGGCTCCAGGAGCCAGAAGGGACAGCCTTCGCAGCATCTCCTCACGTGTCCTGGACGCTGGCCCATAGTGTGGCCATGGAGGCAGCTCGGCCTTGAAACCAGTTGGGAGCAAGGGGAAAAGGTGATGGACAGGGTAGCGGCTGTTAGGAGGTTTTAGGTGACATGCACCTACTCTCCGGAGGTGTGCAAACGCTGCATGAATGATGGAGACAGTGTGTGCCTTGTGTGTGTGTGCTCAGTCGCCCACCGGTGACGGAGCCCACATCTCCTGCGTTGGCAGGCGGAGTCTATACCCCTGCGCCACCGCGGAAGCCCTAGTGTGTCCCTTAATTACTGCTGTGCTGCATAGTGCCCCCTGCAGTGAATTTATATGCGGGGGCCTTAAACCCCAGCAACCTCAGACGTGACTATATTTGGAGGTTGGGTCTCTACAGCAGTGACTAAAGCAAAATGAGGCCCTAGGCCAGGTCCTAACCCAGTCTGACTGGTGTCCTTGTAAGAAGAGGAAATCTGGACACCGACAGACACAGTGGAAGGGCTTGAACACAGAGGGAAAAACCATGTAAGGAACAGGAGAAGGCAGCCGCCTGCAAGTCAGGGCGAGAGGCCTCAGGAGACACCAGCTCCATCAGCACCTGGACATTCAGCCTCCCAAGTTATGAGCAAACAGATTCTAGTGAAGTCACTCATCCCAGGTATTTGAAGATGGCAGCCCCAGCTGACTAATACAGCTACCATGAGAGAATCAGAGGCAACAGGCTCCCCCTGGGCTGGATGCCTTGGCCCCAAATTGCCCCCTTAGGGTCCTGGAGGCCCTGCCCCAACCCCCGGTTCCCAAGCACAGCTCAAGCTCACAGCTCCATGGTTCCAGGAGTCCAGTGAGCAGAACAAGGCAGTGAGGAGGGCCCTCACCTAGGGCATCACCTCCTCCAGGCAGCCTTCCCTGACTGCTGCTTCTTCCCCTGGGTTGGGCATCCTGCCTCCATCTTCCAGCCTCTCAAACAACCCCAGAGTCCCACATCATGCAACACTTCTGGCACCATGTGGTCCTTCTGATTCCCCCAGTCCAGCCCCAGGAAGGCCCAGTCCTGTGCCTTTTTCTAATCCCTGCATCTCAGCACCTCACTCAGCACCTGGCACTGAGTGCCCAGGACTCTTTACTCCCACAGCTACCAACTGACCATCACATGTAGACCCTGGGGAGACAGCAGTGTGACACAGACAGGCCATATGTCCCTACAGAGCTGACATGTCAGGGGAGAAGGAGGCCGACCCACGTGGTCCAGCCTGAGATA
>NW_011494609.1:62730-72688 GCF_000754665.1 Bison bison bison | reverse complement strand
TGAGATATCAGGGAAGGCGTGAGGCTCCCAGGAGCACAGGATCAGGCCCCTGAACTGTTTAGGAGGCCAAGGGTGAGACCCCCAGGGACGCCCCCCATGGAAGCCAAAACTGCTGTAGGATTAGAACACGGCAAGGCTGGGGAAGGGAAGGGTGTATCAGCAAAAGGGAACAGCATGTGTGATGGCCCAGAGGGGAGTGAGTGCAGTGCCAGCAGCTGGGAGACGTTCAGGCTGGCTGCTGGGCAAAGCTCCGGGAGCTGGAGACTGGAGACGCAGCCTGGATGGGCCTGGAGAGGTCAGTAAGGCAAGACTTGGGGCACCTTTGTCAGCCAAGGTCGGGGCTGGGAGAAGCTACCGAGAAGGGAATGGACATGCGGGAGCAGCCCCTAAGTGATTTCTGGCCCCGGTCCCTGGCATTCTTCCCTGAAGAACATCCATGGAGACAAAGGATCGACTTTCCCAGGTTCTCCATCATCACTGGATGAGGCTCCAGCAGCACACAGCCTAGCAAAGCCCCCCTGTGGGGCTCTTCGCAGAGGTGGGGGTCCCGAGGCAGGGCCCACAGGCTGATGCTGACCCTCGGTGCTTGTGGTCAGGCCAGGAAGGGCAGGAACTTATCCGACCCAGGGTACAAAGCCCTGTCCCCTCCTCTCTGGGGCCTCTTTCTAGCCCCTTCTCTCCACCTCCCTGAAATAAGAGGCTCAGATGGGATCATTAATCATGTCAGCAGTCAGACACCAGCTCTGTGCTCTGAATGAAAGAAGCGCTAGGGGCCTGGGGCACTGGATGAAAAGAGGCCAATCTGATCTCTGCTCTGGGAGGACTCTGGCCTGCAGCCCTTGGGGACGAAGACAAGCTTCTGCCCAAGTGACAAGTAACAGCACAATCTGGTTCCCAGTATGAACAATCTAGTTGGCTTTCTGGAAAGAAAAATATCACATTGATAGATTGCGCTTGTCTGCAAAGAACAGCCAGTCAGAGCGGGTAAGTCATTCCAGAGTCAGGCAGAGCAGGGACAAGGAGACCAGAAGATTTCCAAACAAAAGAAGGAAAAGGCCAGGATAAGGTTTGGGACATTCCGCTATAAAATAGAGGAAGCAATTGTTTCCAAACTGCTCTTGAGCCTGCATTTCCCCAGTGTTGTAAGAACTCGAGTCTGTTCCCACCTTCCACAATCTGTGACTGTGATCAGGGGCAGAGACACAGTCTAAAGATTTTTGTGTTGGCTAATGTCATCTCACCTACAGTTTCATCAATAGCAACATATTTTGCAGATATTTTGACATAAAAACACAATGGTTGGCTTTAGGAATTTTTTTAACCAAGTGATGTAAAAATATTGAAATAACATGCTAAGGATTATTTAGAATTCTTCCAGGATGCTAAAGAGAGGAAGGGAAATTTTTCTATAATAAAATTATTCCACAAAGACACAGGTTAAACCCCTGGTTCAGGAAGATCCCCTGGAAGAGGGCACAGAAACCCAGTCCACTATTCTTTCCTGGAGAATTCCATGGACAGAGGAGCCTGGCGGGCTATAGTTCATAGGGTCGCAAAGAGTTAGACATGACCGAGGGGACTTAGCATGCACACATTATACAAAAGAGTTAAATACTTTGGCAAAATTACTATGATGGTGTGTATGTGGCAGAAAGTGAAGAGGAACTAAAGAGCCTCTTAATGAAGGTGAAAGAGAAGAGTGAAAAAGCTGGCTTGAAACTCAACATTCAAAACACTAAGATCATAGCATCTATCACTTCACAGCAAATGGAAGGGGGAAAAGTGGAAGCAGTGACAAATTTTATTTTCTTGGGCTCTAAAATCACTGTGGAATGTGACTGCTCCCACGAAATTTAAAGACGCTTGCTCCTTGAAAGGAAAGCTGAGACAAACCAAGACAGCAAATTAAACAGCAGAGATTTTACTTTGCCAACAAAGATCCATCTAGTCAACACTGTGATTTTTCTAGTGGTCATGTATGGATGTAAGAGCTGGACTGTAAAGAAGGCTGAGCACCTAAGAATTGATACTTTTGAATTGTGGTATTGGAGAAGACTCTTGAGAGTCCCTTGGACTGCAAGGAGATCAAACAAGTCATCCAATAGGAAATCAACCCTGAGTATTCATTGGAAGGACTGATGCTGAAGCTGAAACTCCAATACTTTGGCCACCTGATGCAAAAAGCAGACTCATTGGAAAAACTCTGATGCTGGGAAAGATTGAGGGCAGAAGGAGAAGGGAGTGACAGAGGATGAGACCATTGGATGGCATCATCAACTCGGTGAACATAAGTTTGAGCAAAATCGAGGAGACAGTGGAGGACAGAGGAGCCTGGTGTGCTGCGGTTCATGGTGTTGCAGAGTCGGACATGACTTAGTGACTGAACAACAACAACAAATTTTGCATGTAGTGAGAGGGTGAACTACCTGTTGCTTGACTGAATTGGTGGATCAGTCAATCAAGGCACTCAACAAATATTTGTTCACTGGTTAAGTGAATGAAAGAATGAATTCAAGGGCCAGGAATTGCATAACCAAACTCACATAATAAGGAACCCTCATAATAAGCAGCAGCAGTTGCACAATGTCTTGTTGACACCCTAAATTCTGAAACGCAGATCATTCTACACTCTCTTCTCTTTATTTCCTTTTCTGAGTTCCCAAGAAGTAAGACAAGACATTGTTGAAAGCAAATAACCCCTGGCAGCCTGCCTTTGCATACATTCTTCTTCTTTGCTTTTCTCTCTGAGTTTTGGTTCTCGGCCTCTGCTCGTCCCCAGATCGTGTCCAGACAGATACAGGCTCCAACTGCCCAGAAAGAGTCCACCGATCCAACCGTCCACAGCATGCCCTGGACCGGGGCAGCCCTGCCTTCTCCAAAGAGCATTTCATTCTACTTTAATAACTGACTGTGCTAATTTAAGCAGCCTCACTCACATACACACAGACACATGCACAAGTAGGCACGAGCATGCACACACGTGAACGCCCTGCTTACACACACGCACACATCTGCACACATGGTCCCATTTGTAGTCCATGGTCCTCATCTCCGAGAGAGTATGAGCAGAGTCTGAGGACCTCCCCACGAGAGCCAACACTTATGCCTGAACCCTCAATATTTCTCCCTAATCCAGAGCCTTCCCACTCCCTGCGCAGGGCAGCCACCCACCCATTCTGAAGAAATGGGCTCCAATTTGTTGTCCCCATTCCCTGACCCTGGGTCAGTCCTAATTCTCCCTGTGATGAAGTGTCGGCATGTGGAAGACAGTCTACAGGAGTGCAGGTCCTGTCCTGAGACCCGGAGGGCTGTAGCTCAGATGAGCAAAAGATCCCCAGGAGGCGTCCGAGGAAACGTGTATTTGCACAGAGAGAACTTGCACGCTGGATGACTCGGGGGGTTCTTTCTTCTTCCAGAAAAAAAAAAAAAAATCCCAGATGACTTATTCATCGCAAGGGCCAAATGCCAATATCCTGGCGATTGATAGGACTAGATCAGCCACGTGAAGAGGAAGGAAATCTGTTAGCCTTTATACGCGTGTTCCCTCTGTCCTTGCCTCCGTCTCCCTCTCTGTGTCTCACTGTCTCTGTCTCCCTCTCACACCGCTGCGCGTCTGATTCACTCACACACCAGCCTCCTCCACCTCCTGGTGCCTCCCTTGGACCAGCCCAGCCACAGCTGACACTACGAAGTGATGAGGTGTGAACACTTAGAACACCGCCCCTCACCAGCTACCGTAGCCCAGCCTCCAGCTCCCAGAGGGCATGGAGAGTCTTCTCCACGACGCGGCTGAGCACGAGGCTGTGATGAGAGGACTGGGCCGGGGGTGGTCGGGTCAGATGGCCAGCAGAGACTTGGGAGAGGCCGTGGTTGGCATGGCTCTGGAGCCCCCGGCTCCAGACACCCTTGGGTTGCCATGTCACTTATCAGAGGGGGACTAGAGGAGATGCTGGTCTGCAGAGGCCAAGACCGATGAGTGCAGTTCAGGGCCTTTGGGGCTAAGAGGAGATTAGAAAGGAAACCAGCAAAGACGACTAAAAAGGAGAGATGTGGAAAAACTTTCATTCAACAAACATTTGTCCCAACAGAGCCCTTTCTCTTTTTTAAATTTAAATTTATTGATCTTTAATCAGAGGATCGTTGCCTTATAGTATAGTGTTGGTTTCTGCCATATATCAACATGAATCAGCCACTTTCTTTATATCAGGTCACCCTGGGGCTTCTGCATTGGACGAAAGAGACAGAAACAACACCTTTATGGAGGTGACACAGGGAGGAAGGTGGCTTTGGGACAAAGGACAAGATAAATAAATAAATACCATAATAAAAATACCATACTGTATCTCAGATGGTAATAAAGGCTACAGAGAAAAATCAAGCAAGTAAACGAGGAAAGGTGTTGAGAGCACTTGTAAAGTTAGGCATCATCTTAGCTCAGGCTGCCGTAGCAAAGTTCCACAGTCCAGGCTGATTCAAACACAGAACTTCATTGTCTCAGTTCCAGAGGCTGGAAATCCAACAAGGTGGAGGCAGGGCCGGTGCCTTCGGAGGCCTCTTGGCTCCTAGATGGTCGTCTTCTCCTTGCATCCTCACACGGGCATCCCCCTGTGTGTGTCTGAGTCCTAATCTCTTCTGATAAGGACGCCAGTCAGATAGGCTTAGGGCCCACCCAGTGACCTCATTTCACCTTATCTCTTTAAAGACCTGATCTTCACTTCAGGTCACATCCTGAGGTGCTGACGGTTAGGAGTTCACTGTATGGATTTGCGGGGACAGAATTTAGCCCGTACCATGCAGGGCGGTGGCTGGTTGCTTCTGCTCCCCACTGTGGACTCACTCTCCATGTTCGTCCTCTCTGCACTTTGCCCCAGGACCCTGGGGAGTGAAACGCATCAGTGTCCCCACCAGCCAGCTTCTGTGAGCTCACAGGGAGGAGAGTGTTGAGGTATTCATTAGCACCCCCCACTCTCCTCCCTGCTGGTTGCTTCCAAGATGCGCTTCCTTGCGCTCCCTCTCCAGGCCCTGTCCATGATAAAACTGCTTCCTCACTTTTATCCTCCAGACCAAGAGTCAGCAGGGGCTCCCTGCTACTGCAGCCCTGAGAGGTTTCACCACCCTGCCCCCAGATTGGTAAGTTGGTGCCCCTATTAAATTCTCCTCTAATTACCCCACTCCAGGGGGCTGTGCTACCAAACCAGCAGGTCGGGGCAGGCTTCCCTGAGAGTCAGAGGACTAAAAAAAGAAATCAAGAGAAAACGGTGTCCCAGAAGCCGAGAGAATTTCAAGGAGCAGCTGTGATCTATGGTGAGAGCTCCAGAGAGTAAGAACCTGGCAAGAGGCGGTGGTTAAGGAAGATCCAGGTCCCAGTGGCCCTAGTGGTAAAGAATACACCTGCCAACACAGGAGACGTCGGAGACGATGGTTTGATCCCTGGGGCGGGAAGATCCCCTGGAGGAGAGCTTGACAACCCACTCCAGTATTCTTGCCTGGAGAATCCCCATGGACAGAGGAGCCTGGCGGGCTACAGTCCATGGGGTCGCAAAGAGTCGGACACAATTGCATTGACTGAGCAAAGCACAGCCCAGGTCTCTGCAGGCAGCGGTTGGGGCAGTGGAGAAAGGATGTTCAGCAAAGCCAATGAGACTCTTGGTTCAGAAAAAGGGGAATGAAGGGACTTCCCTGGCAGTCCAGTGTTTAAGACTCCATGCTTCTAATGCAGGGGGCTGGGTTTGATCCCTGGTCAGGGAAGTAGATCCCACACACCACGTGGTGTAGCCACCCCCATGAAAAAAAAAAGGAAAAAGAGAAGTGAATTCCAGAGTACAAACACACACCAAAAGCCTTCTCTATCCTTGGATCCGCACAAACTGAATGAGTATCCGTTGCCTTGGAGCCCTCGGCCACCCCAGCTCTGCACGCAGCATACATACGTGTGTGGGCGTTGCACACGTGTGTGCCTGCGCACAAGCAAATGAATGAGTTGGCCTTAGGGCCCACACTGCAGAGGTTAATCTTTTAGCAAAGATATATATCTCCCACTTCAAGTCGAACAATAAATATTACTCTAGCTTTGAAGATAAAGCCTTGTTTATTCAAGCTACACCTCTCAAAAGACGTGTTTGTACTACCGCTGAACTCACGATACGATCTCTGGATGTTTGCTGCTGACGTGGTGAGAGATCTCCTTTTTCAAATGTCCTTTCTTTCTTGGCAGACTTTTTTATTTCAGGGAAGCTTTTAAATAATTTTTTTTTATTTTTAAATTAATTTTTATTGGAGTGTAGTTGATTTATAAGCACTGTGTTAGCTTTTGCGGCACAGCAGAGTGAAACAGGAATACACAGACACATAGCTGCTCTTCCTTCAGGTTCTTTGCCCATATAGGTCATGATGGAGTGTTGAGGAGAGTTCCCTGTGCTTTATTAATTGTCTATTTTATATATATAGATAGTAGTGTGCATATGCTAATTCCAAACTCTCAGTTTATCCCTCTCCACCCGTTCCCCCTTTGGTAACCGTAAGTTTGGTTTCTATGTCTGTGGGTCTATTTCTAGAGTCCTGGGGCATGCGGTCTGGCAGCCCGAGTCACACGGGCTGGCCAGGAGGACCACCCCCCTGATGTCAGGCACCTGGGGGTGTTGGTGGGAGGCACCAGGGCATGTCCTGGGGCAGTGGAGATGCAGGTCTTCTGGGGGCCCCTGGGTCCCCTCTGGAAACACCCTTAGTCCCCAGGGGCTGGCTTGGAGAAGGTGACCGGAATACACTCACTCCTGGGAGGAAATCAGGGTGACAGGGCGGATCTGATGAGATGAATTTTGGTGCTCCCTGTCAAACGCTGCCGCCCGGCGGGAGAGCAACATGGTCACCATGAGGGGCTGTGGCCATGTGTCAGAGAGCACAGTCACCCCTCTGTCCAGCAAGTGGGAGGCCCCGGGAGAGGAGCCTGTGATGTTGGGATGGGTTTGAGCTTGTTAGACACTCACCCATGATGTTGGGATACGTTTAGACACTCACTGCTCAGCACAGTGAGGCCAGGGTGGCACAGAGAGCTGGACGGCCAGCAGGGCTGTTTGTGTGTCTCTCCTGAGAGGGGTGTCCTCATCCATCTCAGCGTCAGAAACCCCCCACAGCCGCTGGCAGGGCAAATTTCTGGCCCCAGCCAGACGTCCTGAATCAGAGACCCTGGGACCGCCCAGACATTGGGGTTTCCCAAAGAACCCAAGCCCTCCAGGGGGTGTCGATGCCCCTCAGGCTGAGAACTACTATTCTATTGTCATCTGCTCCCTGTAGACTCTCATCCTTCCTTCTCCTATCTGGTCCTGCCCTGTGGCTGATGCCTCCCCCTGGTGCTCCTGGGGGCTTCCCTGCTCCAAATCTCTGAAAGCTGCTGAAGGCCTACAGCCCAGCAGAGAGTCTGGTCCCCTCAGCTGCCCGTGACATCTTCCCTCTGGTCTCTACTTGTTCTGGTCTCCTGTCTCCATGGGTCCAAAACCTCCTGTCCTCCAAGGCCTAGCCTCAGGTACTCGAAGCACACCTCCCCCTAGAAGACTTTGCCACCCCCAAGACAAAAATCACCTTCTCCTCCTATATGCCTGTAAAGCAGGAATCATTCCCTGACTGTGACTTCTTGTGAGCAACATGTAAAATTAGACAGGTGATGATAGATAGATACCAGGCTTTGAGCAAGGTAATGCTCTAAATCCTTCAAGTGAGGCTTCAACACTATGTGAACCAAGAAATTCCAGATGTTCAAGCTGGATTTAGAAAAGGCAGAGGAATCAGAGATCAAATTGCCAACATCCATTGAATCATAAAAAAAAAAAAACAAAAAAAAACAGGGAGTTCCAGAAAAACATCTACTTCTGCTTCATTGACTACCCTAAAGCATTTGACTGTGTGGATCACAATAAACTGTGGAAAATTCTTAAAGAGATGGGAATACCAGACCACCTTACCTGTCTCCTGAGAAATCCATATGCAGGTTAAGAAGCTATAGTTAGAAGCAGACATGGAACAACTGACTGGTTCAAAATCGGGAAAGGAGTACATCAAGGCTGTATATTGTTACCCTGCTTATTTAACTTATATGCAGGGACATCATGTGAAATGCCAGGGCTGGATGAATCACAAGCTGGAATCAAGATTGCCAGGAGAAATATGAACAACCTCAGATAGGTAGATGATATCACCCTAATGATAGAAAGCAAAGAGGAACTGA
This sequence comes from Bison bison bison, assembly GCF_000754665.1. Classification (NCBI taxonomy): domain Eukaryota; kingdom Metazoa; phylum Chordata; class Mammalia; order Artiodactyla; family Bovidae; genus Bison; species Bison bison. Next base: position 64,470 of record NW_011494609.1, on the reverse strand, counting down.
AGAGTCTCTCGATGAGGGTGAAAGAGGAGAGTGAAAAAGCTAGCTTGAAATTCAGCATTAAAAAAACTAAGATCATGGCATCTGGTCCCATCACTTCATGGCAAATAGAAGGAGAAAAAGTGGAAGCAGTGACAGATTTTATTTTCTTGGGCTTCAAAATCACTGCAGATAGTTACTGCAGCCATGAAATTAAAAGACACTTACTCCTTGGAAGAAAAACTGTGACACACCTAGACAGTGTATTAAAAAGCAGAGACATCACTTTGCCAACAAAGGTCCATAGAGTCAAAGCTATGGTTTTTCCTGTAGTCATATAACATTGATGTGAGAGTTGGACCATAAAGAGGGCTAAGTGCCAAGGAATTGATGCTTTTGAACTGTGGTGCTAGAGAAGACTCTTGAGAGTCCCTTGGGCTACAAGGAGATCAAACCAGTCAATCCTAAAGGAAATCAACCCTGAATCTTCATTGGAAGGACTGATGCTGAAGCTCAAATACTTTGGCCAGCTGATGCAAGGAGCCAACTCTTTGGAAAAGACACTGATGCTGGGAAAGATTGAAGGCAAAAGGAGTTGGCAGAGGATGAGATAGTTGGACAGCATCACTGACTCAATGGACGTGAATCCGAGCAAACTTCAGGAGATGGTGAAGGACAGGGAAGCCTGGCATACTGCAGTCCATGGGGTTGCAAAGAGTGGGACACGACTTAGTGACTGAACAAAAACACACTATCTTGTATTGCTATTTGAACGCATACTTTCGCAAATTAATCTTCCCCACCCCACTCTTACAGCCCTCACCTCCCAACCCATATCCAGACTACCTACTTCCACCAGACAACCACTCTAAGCAACTTGGAATAACTAATCTATAGTCTATTAAAATTTATGTTTGTAAGTGTATCAACTTGAGTTTATATCATATTGTAGTTACTACTTATGTGTATATATATTTCTGGTGGGCAGAACAACACTCCCCCTCCCTCCAAATTACGCCAACATCCTAATCCCTGAAAATTGACTGTGACATTACATGGCAAAGGGCCGTGACTGTGTGCTTGGGTGGGGACAGGGCGGGCATTCTGGATGACCCAGTTGGGCCCAATCTAACCACAGGAGGCCTTAAAAGCAGAGGCTGGGTCCCTGCTGTGGTCACAGAGAGACGTAAAGACGAGGGAGAGGAATCAAAGATGGATGGAGGGACCACCAGCCAAGGAGCAGCTAGAAACCGGAAAACGCAAGAAAACAGAATTTCCAGAAAGAAATGCTTGTGGTGTTGACTTCTCCATATCAGACCAGTGAGGCCTGGGTCAGATCTGTGACTACCAGACAGTAAGTGAGGAAACTTCTGTGGTTTGAATCCACTAAATTCATGGTAAATTGTCACTACGATAGCAGAACTACTGCAACATTATATTGTGTATATGTTTCTGGGTATGTGTGTGTGTGTGTGTGTGTGTGTACGAACGCACGTATCCTTGCTATGCCAGAGGTCTCAAGGAGAGGATGATGTCTGATTAGCCTTTGCGTCCTTTGTAGAACCCAGGAAGGGCCAGCTCAACGTGGCCATTTCATACGTACTTTTGGAATTCCCCCAACCTATGAGCAATTTTTTCCTTTATGTTTTCTCACTGTGATAAAAGTCACTTAATATAAAGCATATGGTTCAGCAGCACTAAGTACGTTCACATTGTTCTGCAACTCTTACCACCATCCGTCTCCCGAATTCACCTTCCTGAACT
>NW_011494609.1:48202-62630 GCF_000754665.1 Bison bison bison | reverse complement strand
TGGGGTCGCTAAGAGTCGGACACGACTGAGCGACTTCACTCTCACTTTTCACTTTCATGCATTGGAGAAGGAAATGGCAACCCACTCCAGTGTTCTTGCCTGGAGCATCCCAGGGACAGCGGGGCCTGGTGGGCTGCTGTCTCTGGGGTCGCAGAGTCAGACACGACTGACGTGACTTAGCAGCAGCACCTGGGAAGAGCCATGATCAGTGTATATTCGGTATCACTTAAAAATTAATCATAGAAATGGGTTTTTAAGGTTAACTTAATACACACCTTACAAACAGATTGTCCCTTCTTTTTCCGCTCCCCTGTGCTGTACAGGAGGTTCTCGTTAGTGATTCACTTTATACATGGTAGGGAATGGATGTCAATCCCAATCTCCCGTTTATCTTACGGCTCCTCCCCCCTTGGTGTCTGGACTTGGTGTCCATGTCTGTGTCTCTATTTCTGATTTGCAAATAGGTTTATCTGTACTGTTTTTCTAGATTCCACACACTGTTTGGTTCCACGTATACGAAATACCTGCTGCTGCTGCTGCTGCTGCTAAGTCGCTTCAGTCGTGTCCGACTCTGTGTGACCCCATAGACGGCAGCCCACCAGGCTCCCCCGTCCCTGGGATTCTCCAGGCAAGAACACTGGAGTGGGTTGCCATCTCCTTCTCCAATGCATGAAACTGAAAAGTGAAAGTGAAGTCGCTCAGTCGTGTCGGACTCCTAGCGACTGCATGGACTGCAGCCCACCAGGCTCCTCCATCCGTGGGATTTTCCGGGCAACCGTACTGGAGTGGGTGCCGTCGCCTTCTCCCCTTCCCAGGTTGCACTAGTGTAAAGGATCCACCTGCTCATATAGGAGATGTAAGAGCCGTGTGTTTGATCCTTGGGTGGGGAAGATCCCCTGGAGGAGGGCGTGGCAACCCACTCCAGTGTTCTTGCCTGGAGACTCCCATGGACAGAGGAGCCTGGCGGGCTACAGTTCATGGGGTTGCAAAGAGGCAGACAGGACTGAAGCAACTCAGCATGCATGCATACACTGATCGGGGCTAACATTCATTTCTAGGACCAGAAAAATGGGAACGGGACGTAATGAGAGGGATCCGACGTCTTCGGGGTTGCCAACGTTTCTCAACGGGGAAGAGGCTTTCTGGGAGGAGGCCATGGCCCACATCACAAGGACAGCCTCTCTGGCATGTAATTATCTCATTAAGTAATGATGCCCTGAAACCCAGGCTGCCGCCAGGGAGAGCCTTGTGCCTCCCACAGATGGTTAGCAGCAGAGGCTGGGTAGCTGCAGGACAACAGAGACAGAGGCAGGGTCCTACCCAGTCCCCCCACCAGGCTGAGTCAGTGGTTGGAGGGTTAGGGAGGCAGGTGCTTCACGCCAGGAGGCTGGAGAGGAGCCTGAGGCCGGGAGGGGAGGGTGACACCTGTCTCCAGGGAGGAGACACCTACTGGGAAGCCCTGATACCCACCTGATGGACAGGACCTGGGGTTCCCTGGCGAGTCACAGCGCCTTGTCCTGGATGCAGCAGCTGACGGACCAGCCCAAACCAGCCAGGCCAGGATGCCTGGTGACGCGGCAGGGCTGATGATCCCACAGCTGATGGAAATCGACCTCGGGTCAGGAATCAAGAAACACTAAAACAATAGATACAGAGACAAGCTCTTGTGCTGATTAGGCCAAGGCGATAAGACACGTGTGGGTCACTTCTTGCAGAATCCTCGAAAAGTCCGAAACAGCCTTCATCTGATGGACGCGTTAGCATGGGCCAGGCACGCAGGCAGGCGGAGGAGGCACTTCCAGTCTTGAAGGAGGAAGAATAGATAAGGGGCTCTTGCAGATAAAATCTAACTGGCATTTTTCATACATCACGCAATTAATCGTCACCACAGCCGATGAGGTATCTGCCAGGATCGCCCGCTTTACAGAATATACTGAGTCCTGGGGAGGTTCAGAGATTCACGGAGGGCCAGAGGTTGAGGACTGAGCCCCAGGTCCTGCAGCTGCTGGGTTGCAGGGCTGCGTGTCAGTCCCGCTCCTAGCACCACTACCCCTCCCAATTCCTGGCAAGGCAGGATTCCCCCCAGGAAGCTTGAATTCGGGTTTAGGGAAAGGAGGGTATTGTGTTCAGAGCCAGGGCTCCAGAAAGCACACTGCCTGGCTCCTGGTTGCTTTTTCCTTTCTTTGCCTCAGTGTCTCCAGCTGTAAAATGGGGATGAAGTCTGTATCTCGGAGGTTGTGATATCGATTCTGTGGCACCAAAGTCGTGCTGGGAGGTCCCGGAGCACAGACCGGCTCATGGCACACACAAGCTCTGTGACTGACCTTCTCGTGGTCTCACTTTGGTGCTGAGGAGCTGGTGACCTCGAGCAATCTACTTTCTTTGACCATCCTTCAGGGGGCCAACTGCACAGTTGGGCGAGAACCTGACTTCTGAGAAAGGTGATCCCCGAAGGAAGAGGGAACCAAGCGTCCCAGCCCAGGAAGGTCACGTGGCTCCCATTCTAATTTCCCGACTTTGGTTTCTCAGTCGTTCAAAAGGAGGGTTGCTGTGAAAATATTGCATGGCTCCACCCCATCTCTCAGCTGCTTCTCATCCGGAGATAGCATCTTATGGAGGAAGGGGCTGTTTCCTAAAAGCCACAGGTCCCAGAAACACTTGAAGCCTTTCTGGAAGCAAAGGGGAAAGGTCGGCGTGGCTCCTGGAATGGTCACATGCATTTGTCACCCTGTCCCTGTCACTGCAGCGAGGCTTCCCCGGTGGCCCAGTGGTAAAGAATCTGCCTGCCGATGCAGGAGACTCGGGTTCAATCCCTGGGTTGGGAAGAGCCCCTCGAGGAGGAAATGGCAACTCAGTCCAATATTCTTGCCTGGGAAATCCCATGGACAGAGGAGCCGGGTAGGCTACAGTCCAGGTGGTCACAAAGAGTCAGACACGACTGAGCAACTGAGCAGCAGCAACCTCCTCACTGCAGCACGGGGCACAGTGGTGTGATTCAGCGTGCGTGTGTCGTGTGTGTGTGTGTGTGTGTGCATTTGATGTCCTGGGAGCAGCCTCGTGCTTCGGGGTACAAATTCACCCTCATTGCAGATGGTCCTGGAGGAGTGAGAATGGGATCAGCCATGCCCAGGTCAAGTACCACAGCTCAGCTGTTGGCTGGGAACTCGCCAAACAGCAGTATCCGTTACCAAGGCAACCATGGCGTCTGAACCATTTGAAAGCACTTGACAGGGACACAGAAGTCTCAGCCCTGCCCTGGCTCACTACCTCCCCACCGGCAGCCTGATTTAAGATGCATGCCTGTGAGAGTCATTAGGCCATTTCTCAGCTGAGGAGACTGAGGCAGCTCAAAGCTGGGTCCCGCTGGAGGCAGAGGTGACACAGCACAGCTCTCAGACCCCCATCACCCGGGCCTTGGCATCAGGGGGCCGCTGCTGAGTCACCGCTTCTGGCAAGAATTCTGTCATTGTCTTCTGTGCCAAAGTGTCTCCCCCCACCACTTCCTCCCTCTCCCTTATCTCTTAAACACAAGCAGCTACCACAGCTGGACACAAAGGAAGAGAACCAGCCCAACTCACGAGACTCTCCTCCAGCTTGGGACTTAGCCCAGCCAGGGGTTTGCCCACCTGCCTGCACCCACGGGGCCCTCACCTGGAGGAAACCCATGAGGAGGGGCGTTAGGGAGCTCGGGGCAACTGACCAGTCATCACAGGAACGGGCTTCTTCTTATGCATTCAGACACCCAGCTGTGTGAGTCGCTCAGTCAAGTATTGTTCAGTCGCCCAGTCGTGTCTGACTCTGTAACCCCATGGACTGCAGCCCACCAGGCTCCTCTGTCCATGGGGATTCTCCAGGCCAGAATACTGGAGTGGGTAGCCATGCCCTCCTCCAAAAGATCTTCCCAACCCAGGGATCGAACCCTGGTCTCCTAAACTGCAGGCAGATTCTTTACCATTTGAGCCACAGGAGAAGTACTTCTGAAATTGACTTCAGGCAGTCTGCAAGATCCTGAACACTCTGAAAAGCCAGCTAGGGTATTAAGACTTTCCGAGGACTGTAGACGTTGCTCACAAGTGTGAGGTGCTCTGCAGGTGGACACACCAGTGTTCCCACACCAACCCCTCCACCACACCTCCCCTGAAGATGCGCAGCTGGAGAAGACCACCCAGAGGAGCATCAGATCATCACTCCAGCGCCCGGCAGAGATGAGTCATTTCAGCATCAGGAAGACCAGGGAAGCGGGGCTGGGTCCCCAGCAGCCCACGTCCTGCCATCTCTTCCTAGTGCACACACTTAATTCTTTCATAGATAGAAATATCCCAGAACCTAGCACTGGTGTGACACACCATCGCCTCCCATAGTAAAAGGACCCTTGGGCTAGTGGAATATGGATGACTTCACACATTTTTCCTGCACACTCGCACATGACACAGCACTCCAAACTTTCCAGGGGTGTAGATTGAGGGGTGGGCTGTAGGCTTGTCAAAGGTGACTCCGTTCATACTTGGGGGCATCACCCTGATGCTGGGAAAGATTGAGGGCAGGAGGAGAAGGGGACGACAGAGGATGAGATGGTTGGATGGTATCACTGACTCAATGGACTTGAGTTTGAATAAACTCCAGGAGTTGGTGAAGGACAGGGAGGCCTGGCGTGCTGCAGTCCACGGGGTCGCAAAGAGTCAGACACGACTGGGCGACTGAACAACAACAATACTTGAGATACCAGGGCCATGTTTCCCTCGGTCTACACATGCTGGGAAAGACATTTTCTGTACCATCCAGGGCCCTCATTCCTCAGAGTCTGCTTGCACAGCATGTTTACTGTGAGTAGATGGTTCCCCAAGTTATGATGACTCTCCATATTGGAAATACCTCCATTTGGGGTTGGGGCAGGGTCCCCCACCTCCCCAGCAGATGATTCTCTCCTGGGAGAATGCAAGATGATCTCGTAACTGTTCAGGAACTTTTCCCTGGAACTGCTCTATGGACAGACTCCCCAGTTGCCCTCCACCCCCTGGGGTAGAGGCATGGAGATGCTGGTTGTGGCCCACGGGGAAATCCTCCTCTCCAGGAAGCTGCCACACCCCACTTCTCCAGACTGGGCTTCAGGCAAAGCAGACCACCCCCTTATGTAAGATGTGCCAGTGAGGCAGGGTTTTGCTCGGCTCAGAACAAACCCACCCACAGGGCCTGGTTCACACCTGCACCCTTGGGCGCCCACCGCAGGCTCATCCAGCAAAGCCCCGTACAGATGCTCCCTGGAATGTTCTGGGAACGACTGTCCTGGGACCCTCCAGGGCTGCGTTTGTGAGCCAGGCCTGCTGCAGCCACGCTGAGCTTACACACACCTGCTCACTCACACTCACACATTCGCACACACACACTCACCCAAACTCAGGTCCACGCCCTCAGACACGCTCCTAGATGCCCAAACAGCCTCACAGGTGCCCACCCCATCTTTGCCAGCGGCACTTCTACTTCTCACTGATTCCCTTTAGCCTTGAAGGTGTCTACAGGAGAAGAGGGCCCTGCACGGGGCTGGTGAGGACGGGGGGAGGGTGCACGGGGCCCAGCCATCAGGAGACAGACAGGCCTCTGGAAGCAGCCGTGGGCAGGTGAGCTGGGCAGCGGCGTGGCTGATGTTAACCCATCACACGGAAGGACCAGGTGTGTCGCCCCGGGGCTTCCTCTCGGGCTCAGCAGTGAAGAATTCGCCTGCAGTGCAGGAGACACGGGTTTGATCCCTGGGTCGGGAAGATCCCCTGGAGGAGGAAATGGCAACCCTCTCCAGTATTCTTGCCTGGAGAATCCCATGGACAGAGGAGCCCGGTGGGCCACAGTCCATGGGGTCGCAGAGAGCTGTCTGAAGGCCGTTCCACTGCCACCTGCCCCGGCCCTGCCTCCAGACACAGGAATCCAATCCAACCCTCTGCCCCAGCCTCGCCCCCTGAGACACGCAGCAGGCAGGTCAGGGAATAAGTAAGGGCTTTTGTGCCACAAGTTGCTGAAAAAATCATGATTGCTCACATTTCGAGGGTTCCCCATGGGAGGGAAGAAAAAATGTGTGTGCCTCATTCCTGAGAATGTGCTAAAATTCAGAGAAGTTAGCATTTTAAAATGAAAATAGTCATAATGTGAGAGGGGTGCATTTGGAGTTTCTTCATTTATGTCTTTAATGTGGCCATCGTTTCACAATTTTAAAACACTTTTAATAAAGGGGAAATATGAGTCCATTTTCATTTCTCTGACCTTTCAAGTGGGCCTTGGGATTCCTTCCCTCATCTGCTGACCTTCATTCCTTCCCTCATCTGGTGACATGGTCACCAAGCAACACAGCTTCAGGGGGGTCTGGCCCTCACATCACCCCTCTAGGTCACCACACCACACTCTCCACGAAAAGGAAACTTCCAACACAATTAGTAACATCCAGAGATTCGCATTTCCTGGCTGGCCCTGGAGGGGCACCCCCAGCCTCCACAGAAATCTCGTGAGCCATCACCGACGTGCAAGCAAAGGAGAAGTGAGCAGTCTGCCCACTGGGGTGGTTTCTGCTTTCTTGGAAAGTTTGCTCCATAATCCTTATGCTTAAGTCATCCCCCGATATTAGTAAGCACAGTTTACTCAGAGCAGCGTAGGATTCCTGAGCTGCGGGAGTCCAGTGAATGTCAGGAAGCACATATCCCTCCTGGAAGGAATCTGTCCATCTTCCCCGAGTTAGGGCTGCCCTACTGGAGCTAGTTCCTTCTCATTCAGCACTGAGAGGTTTTCCACCCACTGTCCAACTGGACTGTCCGTCTCTGAATGACACAGACTCAGAATCTAGTCTTTTGTTTCCTTCCAACCTTTGGAGTGATGTTGGAGAGGACTCTGGAGAGCCCCTTGGACTGCAAGGAGATCCAACCAGTCAATCCTGAAGGAAATCAACCCTGAATATTCATTGGAAGGACTGATGCTGGAGCTGAAGCTCCAATACTTTGGCCACCTGATGCGAAGAGCTGACTCATTGGAAAAGACTCTGATGTTGGGAAAGATTGAAGGTGGGAGGAGAAGGGGACGACAGAGGATGAGATGGCATCCTCTTATCAGAAGATGGCATCACTGACTCAATAGACATGAATTTGGGCAAACTCCTGGAGATAGTGAAGGACAGGGATGCCTGGTGTGCTGCAGACCATGGGGTCACAAACAGCTGGACACAATTGAGCAACTGAACAAGAACAACAAACCTCTGGAACCAGCTGCCTCCTTTTGCAGGGCCTCTGGTCTCTCTAGGGTGGACTGGACTCCTTTCTGGAGGTTAACTAGTTATCTAAACCCACATGTCCTGTGCTACATGGGCTCTCCAGAGCTGCTTTTTTGGATATCCACCAAAAAAAAAAAAATCCTCCTAAGATGAACTTTTTACCCCATGGAAGGAGCCTGTGGTGCTTCAGTGAAACTTAGAGATATCCAGGGTTCTTTTTCCTCCGTTTTCCTACACTTGGTAGCATGTGGGTGACCAAGTGGGAGTCAGACAGGCAAGGCTTCACTTCGGATCCACCGACACACAACCCCTGGGCCTGAGTATTTGCCTCCATTCTTAGAGAACACAGGATAAAAGATACCTGTGATCAACCACTTGCACTTTGCACACTGCAGTGTTGCATGAGACACACACTGCAAATTACTTTAGGAAGTTATGCTTGCTAAGTCGCTTCAGTAGTGTCCGACTCTGTGTAACCCCATAGACGGCAGCCCACCAAGCTCCGCTGTCCCTGGGATTCTCCAGGCAAGAACGCTGGAGTGGGTTCCCATTTCCTTCTCCAGCTTAAAAATACTCTTTCCAGATGGTGTGTGGTGTGTGTGTGTGTGGGGGTGTCTGTGTGGTGTGTGTGTGTGTGGGTTGTGTGTGTGTATAGTTTAAGAATACCAAAAATATACAGTGGGATAGTACTCGGCCATAAAAAAGAAATGCAGGTCCTCCAACTTTGATGAGGGTTTGACTGTTTTTCTTTCATATGCCTAAAGGGAAGTGATCACGAGGGAGCTTATCCAATGGAAATCCCACTCCCAGGGATGCTGTGGAGAGAAATACACACACAACAGTTGGACACAATTGAACAACTAAACAAGAACAACAAACCTCTGGAACCAGCTGCCTCCTTCTGCAGGGCCTCTGGTCCCTCTAGGGTGGAAGGGCTACCAGCCTCGAGGGGACAGGAGCTGGGTAAGTATAGTGCGGGCAGCGTGATGGGCAGCGTGACAGCAAGATGCCGCTCTAACTACAGGGTGACTCTGCGCCAACATCCAAACAAAGATGATAATAGGCTGAGAGGGCAGGGAGTGCCTGTCCTGGGCGAGCTCCCATCGCATCGCAACTCTGTGCAGCTGCTTGATTTCTTCAGGTCTCACTTCAAGACTTTCTCGGAAAAGCTTCTCAGCTTCTCCCTGCCCCTCCTCTGCCACTAACTCCCACCTGACCAGCAAAATGCTCTGAAGAGGTCCTCCAAGACACACGCTGCAAATTACTTTAGGAACTTATGCTTATCCAGCTTAACAATGCTCTTTCCAGATAGTGTGTGTGTGTGTGTGTAGTATAAGAATAACAAAAATATACAGTGGGATAGTACTCAGCCATAAAAAAGAATGAGATAATGCTGTTTGCAGCAACATGGACCTAGAGATTATCATACTAAGTGAGGTCAGACAGAGGAAGACAAATATTACACGATATCACTTACATGTGGAATCTCAAAAATAATACAGATGAACTTATTTACAAGACAGAAATAGACTTACAGACATAGAAAACCAACTTATGGTCACCAAACAAGGACTGTATATAGCACGAGGATCTATATTCAATATCTTGTAATAACCTATAGTGAGAAAAAACCTGAAAAAGAATATATACACATATATATGTACGTGTGTGTGTAACTGACTCACTTTCCTGCACACGTGAAACTAACACAACACTGTAAATCGACCATGTGCGTTGTCATGCTCAGTCACGTCCAGCTCTTTGTGGCCCCATGGACTGCAGCCCGCCTGGCTCCTCTGTTCGTGGAATTCTCCAGTTAAGATTACTGACATGGGTTGCCATTTCCTACTCCACAGGATCTTCCTGATCCAGAGATTGAACCCGAGTCTCTTGCATCTCCTGCATGCCTGCATGGCAGGTGGCTTCTCTACCTACTACACCATTTTTTAAAAAAGTAACCTTCCACAAGGGTAAGTAGGTACAAAAATACTGTATCAGGACCTGAAGCTGATGACCCAAGGGCAAGGCTGGCAGACTTTCTTTAAGGATCAGCTAGTAAATATTTTTGGCTTTTTGGACCATTTGGTTTTTCTGTATTCACTGAGCTCTACCAGTGGAGTGTGCAAAAGCAGCATTGACCATAGACGTGATCGGGCGTGAATATGTTCCAATAAATCCTTATTTATGGATGATGCTAATGTTTAAATTTCATAATTTCCATGTGTCACAAAACATTGTTCTTCTTTTGATTTTTTTCCCACTAAAAAAATGTAAAAACTATTGTTTTTACCTGTAAACCACTTAAAAATGTCAGAACAGTTGTTAGCATGCGGGTGATACCCACAGAGGGCAGGCTGGTTTTGGCCTGTGGACGAAAGATGTCTGATCCCTGGTCTAAGACACTTCAATCAGTAACAAAACTGTTATGCTCACCTCTGCTGGCACTCACGCACACTACATTGTCCATGTTATAAAACACCCTCAAAAAATCAACAAGGTGAAATTGAAGAACACATAAATCAACATTCTGGAATTTTCTCTCTGAACTCCTCCAGCGGATCATCTGACAGAGTCTTGGACGTGCGTGCACCCATTTTGGAGATATCTGATCTAGCAAATGAGACAATTTTCATGAGACCTATGTTTTCTATTAACCTACTGTTTCGAGAGATCAAGGATTGATGTTGCGTTCAACATCACATTCTGAGACAGTCTGGTAAAATGAAGACGGGCCAGATTATAATCACCAGTCTTGAAGAGAGAAATGAAAAGGAACTCAGTATTTCACAACCCGAGTAGGGCCATGCTAGAATCACTTGGCTCCAAATTGGCAGGAGGACTTTGGTTTGCTCAAAACCGGTTAATCTTGAGCTACAGGGACAATAAGTCTATTATTTTGTCTCAACTGGAGAAGGACCTAGCTGCCCTCCTTCCACCTTCTGCTTTGCTCTCTGAAGGACTTGAAAGCACCCCAACTTCTTTTTCAAGGTCTGATTGTGACTCTAAGGGGTCAGCCTAGCCTTGGAATGAGCCATTATTGGATGTCCATAGAAACAGTATACGTGGGATGAATCCTTGTTTATCTTCTGTAGCCCATGGGTCCCAACTTAAATCTGGATCAGCCAACAATCTGAACCGCTCCATCATCTCAGGTTTAAATCTTTCCCCCAGAACTAGAAGCTGACTCAAGAATGGTCTAAAGAGCCCTTCCTCGATGCCCCACACCCAAGGGGAAACAATGTCAGGATTGAAGTTAGCAATGAAACAGGTCCAATCGTCATCACTGTTCCTGAGTGTCTGTTGAAAGTGTTAAGTCACTCAGTCATGTCTGACTCTTCACAACTCCATGGACTGTAGCCCACCAGGCTCCTGTCCATTCTCTAGGCAAGAATACTGGAGAGGGTAGCCATTCCCTTCTTCGGGGAATCTTCCCAATCCAGGGATCAAACCCAGGTCTCCTGCATTGCAGGCAGATTCTTTACCAATTGAGCCACCAGGGAAGCCTGGTATTTCTGAAATTGACATCAGGCAATCTACAAGATCCCGAACACTCTGAAAATCCAGCTAGGCTATTAAGACATTCCGAGGACTATAGACATTGCTTACAAGTGCAAGGTGACCACATGGCCTGGACTTTCCAAGTTAGTGTCCACTGTAAATGTTCCAACCCCTTGGCTTGTATATAATTGTCTTCTCAGACCAGGAAAACGGGCCTTGGTCAGAACCTGTGTCTGGATTTCAGGGTGAAATACAGTCATAATCTCTTAGGAGATGAACTTTAAACATTTCTACAAACTTTGGCAAAGGTATGTTCAATACACTGGTCACTAAATGCTTTTTTCTACCTCTTATTTCTCATTCCATGGGGATGGTAAGAAGCCTCAGTCGTCATGTCTGAGAAATTTTGAAGCACTCAAAGTCACCACCATATCATAGCTCATGGGTCATTAGGAAAATTTGTGCAAAGGATAAGTGAACCAATGTACCTTTGGCCTCTAAAGGCTTAGGATGAAAATCCTGGTGAATTATCTACGTTTTCTAGGAGACAAAAATCAGAACAGCAAAGTGGAATGGTGGGGGGCTTTCTGCACCCACTTCCCATGCTGTGCGCATGCTTGCACATGTGTGTGTGTGTGTGTGTGTGTGTATACACAAGTGGAAGGGGGTGGGGCTTTCCTCCCCTGCTCTCTGTCAGCAGTAACCCCCACCCATTTAGGGCTGATGCCTCCTGGCCGATCCTTGTCTCTCCAGCCCGGAAGAAAATCACGAGTCTTCTGAACCTCCATCGCCAGCTCAAGTGAGACCAAGGTGCAGATCAGCTCCCAAATAAATTCCTCTCTGTTGTCCCAAGATATGCTAATTGCCTGTAATGAGAAAATTATAATAATTATGGACAGTGACACAAAATCTTAAGTAGCAATCCTTTACCCGTGAATTGCCAGGCCCTTCCTAAATGTTAATTAAATGCCACACCAGCTGCCTGAACTAAGGCCATGTTGTCCCACTTTCAGTTCAGTTCAGTCGCTCAGTCGTGTCCGAAGCTTTGCTACCCCATGAATCCCAGCACGTCAGGCCTCTCTGTCCATCACCAACTCCCAGAGTTCACTCAGACTCACGTCAATCGAGTCAGTGATGCCATCCAGCCATCTCATCCTCTGTCGTCCCCTTCTCCTCCTGCCCCCAATCCCTCCCAGCATCAGAGTCTTTTCCAATGAGTCAACTCTTCCCATGAGGTGGCCAAAGTTCCGGAGTTTCAGCTTTAGCATCATCCCCTCCAAAGAAATCCCAGGGCTGATCTCCTTCAGAATGGACTGGTTGGATCTCCTTGCAGTCCAAAGGACTCTCAAGAGTCTTCTCCAACACCACAGTTGAAATGCACCAATTCTTTGGCGCTCAACTTTCTTCACAGTCCAACTCTCACATCCATACATGATCACTGGAAAAACCATAGCCTTGACCAGATGGACCTTTGTTGGCAAAGTAATGTCTCTGCTTTTGAATACGCTATCTAGGTTGGTCATAACTTTCCTTTCAAGGAGTAAGCATCTTTTAATTTCATGGCTGTAGTCACCATCTGCAGTGATTTGGGAGCCCAAAAAAATAAAGTCTGACACTGTTTCCACTGTTTCCCCATCTATTTGCCATGAAGTGATGGGACCAGATGCCATGATCTTCGTTTTCTGAATGTTGAGCTTTAAGCCAACTTTTTCACTCTACTCTTTCACTTTCATCAAGAGGCTTTTTAGTTCCTCTTCACTTTCTGCCATAAGGGTGGTGTCATCTGCATATCTGAGGTTATTGGTATTTCTCCCGGCAATCTTGATTCCAGCCTGTGCTTCATCCAGCCCAGTGTTTTTCGTGATGTACTCTGCATATAAGTTAAATAAGCAGGGTGACAATATACAGCCTTGACGAACTCCTTTTCCTATTTGGAACCAGTCTGTTGTTCCATGTCCAGTTCTAACTGTTGCTTCCTGACCTGCATACAGGTGGGGAAAACTGAAGTGCCGAGTGGCACCTTTCTCATTCTGTCTCGTAAGACATACTTGTATGTTTCAATTTATTCAAATCAAAATTTCCAAATTTGCCTTAGGCTTTCCGTTGAGCAGAAGGTAGCTGTCAAAAATTCACATTTTTCAAAGATACTCGGGGAGACTTCCCTGGTAGCTCAGGGGTCAAGAATCTGCCTGCCAATGCAGGAGACACGGGTTCAATCCCTGGTCTGGGAAGATCCCACAGGCCCCAGAGCAGCTAAGCCTATACACCCCAACAACTAAGCCTGAGCTCTAGAGCGTGGGAACTGCAACGATCGAGCCCAGGTGGCACAGCATTTAGGGGAGCCCGTGTGCCCTACAGCCTGTGCTCCAGGATGAGAGAAGTCGCTGCAGCGAGACACACACGCCCCACAACAAAGAGGAGCCGCTGCTCGCCACCACTAGAGAAAGCCGTCCACAGCAATGCAGACCCAGCTCAGCCAGAGACAAACAAAACAGAAAATTAGGCATAAAAAGAACTGTGCTTCCAGTGCAGGGGACACGGGTTCAACCCCGGATCGGGGAACCAAGAGTCCATGTGCTGTGGGGCAACTACGCTTGTAGCCACACTACCGAGCCAGTGTGACAGGAGCCTGCGCACCGCAGGAAGAGAAGGCCACACATCGCAACAAAGACCCCCCCGGTGCAGCCTGTATGTTTCAAAGACACTGGCAAAAATGCAGGTGGTGGAATTTTACAGGGAAAGAAGAGGCTGCATCCTGTATGTGCAGGATGGTCTCATATGTGTGCGAAGGGGTGTCTGTTTATGTGTCTGTATGTTTGTTTGTTGATCAAGACTAGACCATAAGCTTACTAAGGGTTGGTTATCAGTTTCTGGTAGAATTCAAAATGAAATTTTTGGCTTTATCCCAAAACTTCACTGTCACTTCTAGATTTTCTATAATAATCTTCTAAAATAAGAAAAAAGAAAAAAAAAAGCAATGTTACTTTTAAGATCCTTTCAACTTTGGAAAAATTACATTTCTTAAAGACCTGTTCTTCTGTTTTAAATCACGCTCCTGAACTCCGTAAATGCATCTCAGATTCTTCTTGTTCAACCCTCTCTGTGCAGTAACATAGCCACCCAGTTCCTTCCCTCTGCCGTGGATTTGTTAAGCATGAACCCAGGGTGGGCCTCTTGCTGAAGCTGCCATGTGGCTGGAATTCACGTGGAGAGGCTGGAATTCACCTGGAGAGGCTGGAAGTGGCCACAAGGGTTGGAGATGAGGCTTGGAGCCACATCTCGGGGCTTGGAGCAGGGCCCCGCGGGAGGAGCTAAGGAGCCCTCTGTCCCTGTTCAGCCTGCATGATGTGACCTTCGCCGAGGCTGCCTTCCTGGAAACGGATGCTCGCCTCTGCCTTCCCTAAGCCCTCCACAACCCCGAGCTGTCCAGCGGTCGGGGAGAGAGGAAAGGACAGCTGACATCAAAGACATAGCAAGTGCTTGGCGAAACCCTTCCCCTGCCAACCCGGAGGTGTCGCTTCCTGCTGTCAGCAGCAGCTGCCCCCTCCTGCCCTTCAACTGCGGGGCGAAAGGTTCACAGCATCTTGTAAATGTCACCTCTGGGACTTTAACATCCTCGCCCTAAGCCACACTGCAGCAGGGCAGGTGTCCTGGGTAAAGCTGACATCCCCCGGGAGGGGCGGGGTG
>NW_011494609.1:47759-48072 GCF_000754665.1 Bison bison bison | reverse complement strand
CCCCGAGGGGCCAGAGCTGCAGCTTGGCCTGTCTGCAGTTTGGGACTCTGCAGGGTGGTCCAGGCAAGTGGGTGAGCCCTCGTAGATACAGGACGCTCCGAGCAGGGCCTGCTCTGTGTCCGCTTTCTGCAGCACTCTGTTTTCAAGGAACAAGGACACAGAGCAGGCCCTGCTCGGAAGTCCCATCTTCATGAAGCTGGGCGTTAAATGCAGTTTTTAGTAGGACAGTTCTCCCAAGACCTGCCAGGGAGCTTGGGGCTGGAGGCAGGCAGGGTGAGCTGGAAGGGGATGCTGTGAGGGGGCCGTGGGTGGG
>NW_011494609.1:45379-47659 GCF_000754665.1 Bison bison bison | reverse complement strand
GCTGCTGGAAGGGCGCCCTGGATGGGGAACACCAGCTTGCCCAGCACCCCCAGAGCAGTCGGTTCATCCCCCTGAGCAGGCCTTGGGACGGGAGGTGGGGTCAGGGCTCTGCATCCAGAAGGAAGCCCTGAACACACACTGCAGTGAGGAGGGAGCAGAGAGGGGACCGCCCACGCTGCAGAGGACAAGCGGGCAGGGAGCCCGGGGAAGAGGAAGGAAGGGAAGGGACAGAGCAGCAGGGAAGACCGCCTCAGGGCCGAGCAGACTTCCGGTTCTAGCTGTTGTTCAGCCGCTCAGCTGTGTCTGACTCTTCGAGACCCCATGGATGCAGCACGCCAGGCCTCCCTGTCCATCACCACACTCGGAGCTTGCTCAAACTCATGTCCATCGAGTCAGTGATGCCATCCAGCCATCTCATCCTCTGTCGTCCCCTCCTCCTCCCGCCTTCAATCTTTCCCAGCATCAGGGTCTTTTCCAATGAGTTAGCTCTTCACATCAGATGGCCAAAGTATTGGAGCTTCAGCATCCATCCTTCCAATGAAGATTCAGGGTTGATTCCTTTAGGACGGACCCGTTGGATTTCCTTGCAGTCCAAGGGACTCTCAAGAGTCTTCTCCAGCGCCACAATTGAAAAGCATTAATTCTTCGGCACTCAGCCTTCTTTAAGGTTCAACTCTCACATCCATGTTACATGACTACTGGAGAAACCATGAAGTGTTAGGCCCTCAGTCTTGTCAGATTCTTTGTGACCCCATGGACTATAGCCCACCGGGCTCCTCCATCCATGGAGTTCTCCAGGCAAGAATACTGGAGCAAGGAAATGGCAACCCACTCCCGTGTTCTTGCCTGGAGAATCCCAGGGACGGGGGAGCCTGGCAGGCTGCCGTCTATGGGGTCACACAGAGTCGGACACGACTGAAGAGACTTAGCAGCAGCAGCAGCAGCAAGCCACTCCCTTTTCCAGGGGATCTTCCCCACCCAGGGAGCTGTCCCTGAAAAACTCACATCTCCTATCTACTTTCCAAGTCATCTGTCAGCAGCTCCTGGCTGTCCTTTGTGGGAGGCTCCAAAGCCGAGTGAACACAAGCTTTGCACCCACAGGGCCTCAGTCCAGCTGGCCAGAGCCTTCACATTTGGAGGGCAGATGAGGGTTGGAGGCTAGTATCCTGCCCTGGGTGGGGGGTGGCCAGGCCCCTGGACTCAACCCCTCCCCTACGTGCTCCACCCCCCACACTTGGCTCACTGCCCAGTGGTCCCTCCCCTCCAGCCATGATCTCCAGCACCTGACCACAAGGGCTGTCCTCCTCCGGGGCCATCTGCGCCCTGTCTGCAGCCCTACACATGGCGTCCCCAGGTCAGCTCAGGCTTCTGGAAGCAGTGGCACAGGGGAAGCCCCCACCCCGCCTCAGGGGGCGGCCCTGGAGCTGTCTCCAGCCACGTGCATGGACCCCTGGGGAAAGGCAGTGTCTAGCGCCTCCCGCACTGGACCGGCTCCTTCAGTGGCCACAGGAGATGTCACAGTCACAGTGACTGTCGTCAATCACACACACTGGGGCTCCTCTGTCCTGAACAGGGCACCAGGGAGGGCTGGAGACTCGTGCGACACACCTCTCTGCCTCCACTTCCTCATGGGTTCCGGCAGTGACCAGACACTCACTTGGAAATGTGTTCCAACTGTAGAATCAAAGAGTTGATTGTGGGGGTACTTTCTTGGTGGTCCAGTGGTTAAGAATCTGCCTGCCAATGCAGGGAACGTGGGCTTCGAGCCCCGATCTGAGGAGATCCCATGTGCCGTGGAGAAACTAAGTCTGAGCATCTCCTGAGCATCAGCAACTCCTGAGCCTACGCTCCACGTGAGAGGCCGCTGCGTGAGCAGCCCGTGAGGTTTCTGCTCACAGCAACTAGAGAAAGCCCTCGCACAACGAAGAGCCGCCACAACCAATAAAAAAGTGATGCTGAGGGCGGGACCCGCGAGCTCTCAGGAGCTGCCCTGGAAGCTCACACACTCACCCACCTCCAGTGGCCCGCTCCCCATCTTTCTCCACCCTGGGGAGGGGGCTGGGCCAGTGGCCGGGTTACACTGAGGCTGGGTCACCAAGCAGATGGGAGGCTGAGCCAAGACCCCACCCAGAGCTCCCACCCTACCTCCCCACCCATCGTGCCTGCAAGAAAAAAGCCTCTAAAAAGCCATTTTCAAGATGCTGGAAGAAGAAGGAAACCCGAGCGGAGCCACACACCCGTGTCCCAGCCCACAGGCTCGGCTCCGGACCCCCGTGCTGA
>NW_011494609.1:42257-45279 GCF_000754665.1 Bison bison bison | reverse complement strand
CCGTGCTGAGGACACACAGCCAAACCCAGGCGAGTGACGTGAGGCTGGCCCTGCGGTCACCCCAGCGGGCCTTGAGGAGCCCAGTCCTCAGAGTGGCCAGCCTTGGAGAAGTCGAGGCCCGCGCCCCGTGGAGCCCACTGGAGGCTGACCCACCGCTCCTGCCTCTTCCCAGGGTGCCCGGACCTGGGCCAGCCCAGCAGGACACGGTCATGGGATGCGGTGGCCATGGGGAGCCTGTGACGGAACCTCAGATTCAGAGCCCGTGTTGACTCCCTGGGGCGACCCTCAGCAAGCGCTCCCGGCTACAGGAAACGTCTTCTCTCAATGTCCAGGGGCCGGAGCGTGGATCAAGGAGTCACAGGCTCTTGTTCTTTCTGAAGGCTCTGGGCCTCTCCCGGCTTCTGGAAGGCGCTGCTGCTCCTTGGCTCGCAGACCCATCTCTCCGGTTTCTGCCTCTGCCGTATTTTCTCTCCTTCTAAAGACTCCAGTCATTAGATTAGCACCCTCCTCAAGGACCTCAGCTTAACCTGAAGATGTCTATTTAAGTAAAGACCCTATTTCAAAGGTCATCTGTGGGGAGGGAGGTGGCAGGGGGTTCAGCATGGGGGGACACAGGTGCACTCGTGGCTGACATGTGGACGCATGGCAAAAACCATCACAGTGTTGTAAAATTATCCTCCAATTAAACTAATTTTAAAAAGATCATCTAAAAATATACAGGAATAACTTCAAGGCACGTTATTTGAAATTTTTATTTGTTGGACTACTATGCAGTCACTAAAAATGATTATTGAAAGACAAAATAGTTCTAACCATGGTGAGTCATACTTCTTAGTACAATTGAGTGAGATGCCTGTCACCCGAGCAAGTCCTGGTGTGGAAACAAAAAGAGCTGTGCTGGAGGAGAGGAATTATGGACTGTTTCCATCTTAGCATTTTATCTTAGACATCTCTTCATTTCTTAATTAAAAACAAGGAAGAAACAATGGGTTTGCATCATCTCTACCATCCAACAGGTTGTGAGATTAGGGGAAAGTGTTTAAGTCTGCATACCATGAGTTTCTCCAGAGAAAGAAATGGCAACCCACTCCAGTATTCTTGCCTGCCATGGAGAAAGGAGCCTGGCGGGCTATAGTCAGTGGGATGGTAAGAGTCGGACAGCCTCAATGACTAAATTGCCATCACCTTGGGTTTCTAACTCATTGCAGAATGGACAGAATATGCACCCCTTCAACCTCTGGGAACAGCTGTGGGGCTCACACTAGCCAGAATGACCTAAGGATAGGGAACCCCCTTGACAGCCAAGGCCACCAAGCTAAACATTCCTCCATTCCTGCTATTGCAGGGCAAAGCTTTCTTTTTAAAGGCCCCAGGGTGCTCTGTGACCAATAGATACTCTTGGCGACAAAGGAGGAGGAGGAATGAGCAGGTGTAAAATGAGCCCGACCAGCACACACGAGGGGTGTGGCAGAAACTTTCAGACACTTGGTTCACCCCCACGTGATTTCCTCCAGCCACGGGAGACCTCACCACGTGTTTCATGGGCGCGGTCACTGGAGCCCGCCCAGGCCAGCCCCTCCGCCTCCCCAGCCCTGCCACCACTGAGTGATGTATTCCCTCTGCACCTACCTGCCGAGAGGTCACGACCTGGGAGCACCCCGTGTGATGAGGGCCGGGCGGCAGTCCACACAGAATCTGGGGCTAAGAGGGAAAAGTTAGGCAAGATGAGCAGACATTTGGATGAAGCCGTCAAGAAGTGAGGGGGTGAGCACCCCTTTATCTGGGGGTGGTGGGAAGGAAGGTTTCATCTGGGAAGACCAGCCGGCAAGTGCAAAGCCGGATGGGACTGGGATGTATCCAAAGGGCAGAGAGGGGACCCGTGAGTCTGAACCAGGGACAGTCAGGGGTGGGAAAGGGGTCAGGGAGCCACCGTGGCCAGACCACCTAGGGCCCTGAAAGCAGGGGAAGGACTCGGAGGTTTTATTCTGCATGAGGAGGGGAGATGCGAGAGGGTTTTGAGTGAGGAGTCCTGTCTTTAAAGGTTTGCTCTGCTGCTGTGTGGGGGACGGTAGGGGGTCAGCACAAATGGGGCTGGGGGCTCATCAATGATGGTGGGCGCTGGGACTAGGGCACAAGTTATGTTTTGCACCCATCACCAAGATGCTGTTGAAAGGAGGTCAAGTTGCAAGCATCCCCAGAGAACGGTCTCTGATGGGGCTACTCTTCACACCAAGAGGAGGGGAGGGAGTTATTGGAATTCCTCCCAATGCGATGGAGTTTGTTTCCTTCCCCCAGGAAAGGGATCCTGAAGGTCAGAGAACAGACGAGGAGTTTAGGTACCATGCAGATGCCACTGGGCTGCCAAAGTCAGGTGTGTTTTCTGGAGAGCTGGGGGGGCCGACAGGGGCACCGTGGGTCACAGTGAGAATTCACCTAACACCAGGTGGGGAGGGCTGGAAGCCTCACTTGGGGGCACCGACTTGTCCAGCTGCCAGGGGGGACCACCAAGGGGGAGCTTGTGACCAGGAAGCTGTCAGCAGAGCCAGCAGCAGGGAGAGAGCCCGTGCAGAGCTGAGAATAAGAGGGAACCCGTGGGCACCTCTGTGCTGTCCCCTGCCACCTCTGGCCGCAACTGCTTCTGAGACCCAACATGAGTTCTTCAGGCAGGATTGCCGAATAAAATGCAGAATTTCCCATTCAATTTGAATTGCACATCAAAACTGGATGGTTCAGTTCAGTTCAGTCGCTCAGTCATGTCCGACTCTTTGCAACCCCATGGACCACAGCACGCCAGGCCTCCCTGTCCATCACCAACTCCCAGAGCTTATTCAAACTCATGTCCATTGAGTTGGTGATGCCATCCAACCACCTCATCCTCTGTCATCCCCTTCTCCTCCTGCCTTCAATCTTTCCCAGCATCAGGGTCTTTTCCAATGAGTCAGTTCTTCGCACCAGGTGGCCAAAGTATTGGAGTTTCAGCTTCATCAGTCCTTCCAATGAATATTCAGGGCTGATCTCCTTT
>NW_011494609.1:38939-42157 GCF_000754665.1 Bison bison bison | reverse complement strand
TCCTTCCAATGAATATTCAGGGCTGATCTCCTTTAGGATGGACTGGTTGGATCTCCTTGCAGTCCAAGGGACTCTCAAGAGTCTTCTCCAACACCACAGTTCAAAAGCATCAATTCTTTGGCACTCAGCTTTCTTTATAGCCCAACTCTCACATCCATACATGACCACTGGAAAAACCATAGCCTTGACTAGACGGACCTTTGTTGGCAAACTAATGTCTCTGCTTTTTAATATGCTGTCTAGGTTGATCATTGGAGAAGGCAATGGCACCCTACTCCAGTACTCATGCCTGGCAAATCCCATGGACTGAGGAGCCTGGTAGGCTGCAGTCTATGGGGTTGCTAGGAGTCAGACACGACTGAGCAACTTCACTTTACTTTTCACTTTCATGCATTGGAGAAGGAAATGGCAACCCACTCTAGTGTTCTTGCCTGGAGAATCCCAGAGACAGGAGAGCCTGGTGGGCTGCAGTCTCTGGGGTCGCACAGAGCTGGACATGACTGAAGCGACTTAGCAGCAGCAGTAGCAGGTTGGTCATAACTTTTTTTCCAAGGAGTAAGCATCTTTTAAAATCCATGGCTGCAGTCACCATCTGCAGTGATTTTGGAGCCTCCCCAAAATAAAGTCAGCCACTGTTTCCACTGTTTCCCCATCTATTTGCCATGAAGTGATGGAACCAGATGCCATGATCTTAGTTTTCTGAGCTAAACTGGACACACACACCAAAAAAACTGGACAATTTTTTTTAGCTTAAATGTATCCTATGCAGTATCTGAGACATGCTTATACTAAGAAAGTATTTGTTGTTGATCTGGAATTCAAGTTGACTGGGAGTCCTGTTATTTTATTTGCTAAATCTTTGACCAGCGCCGGCCAGAACTCTCGAAGGAATGGGAGTCTGGGGAGGCCTCCTGCCCCCAGGAGTTGATAACAATTGTGGCCAGGACTGAGTGTGTACTGCACAACAGCCCTGCACACACAATAACTCCCACAGCCAAGGAGGACAGGTTAATTACTACTGCAGATGAGAAAACGGAGGTTCAGAAAGAAGAAATTAACGTATAAAGAAAAACTTTATAAGCGGAAATCATAATAATAGCTAACACTTAAGCAGCAACAATTAGAACCAGACATGGACCAATGGACTGGTTCAAAATTGGAAAGGAATATATCAAGGCTGTATATTGTCACCCTGCTTATTTAACTTATGTGCAGAGTACATCGCGTGAAATGCTGGGCTGGATGACTCACAAGCTGAAATTAAGATTGCCAGGAGAAATAGCAACAACTTCAGATATGTAGATGACACCACCCTTATGGCAGAAAGCAAAGAGGAACTAAAGGGCCTCTTGATTAGGGTGAAAAAGGAGAGTGAAAACGCTGGCTTAAAACTCAACGTTCAAAAAACAAAGATCATGGTATCCAGTCCCATCACTTCAAGGCAAACAGATGCGGAAACAATGGAAACAGTGACAGACTTTATTTTCTTGGCCTCCAAAATCACTGCAGATGGTGACTGCAGCCACGAAATTAAAAGACGGTTGCTCTTTGGAAGAAAAGCTATGACCAACCTAGACAGCATATTAAAAAGCAGAGACATTACTTTGCCAACAAAGGTCCATCTAGTCAAAGCTATAGTTTTTCTGGGAGTCATGTACGAATGTGAGAGTTGGACCATAAAGAAGGGTGAACACTGAAGAACTGATGCTTTCAAATTGTGGTGCTGGAGAAGACTCTTGAGAGCCCCTTGGATGGCAAGGAGATGAAACCAGTCAAATCTAAAGGAAATCAACCCTGAATATTCATTGGAAAGACTGATGCTGATGCTGAAGATCCAATACTTTGGCCACCTGATATGAAGAGCTGACTCATTGGAAAAGACCCCGATGCTGGGAAAGATTGAGGGCAGGAGGAGAAGGGGATGACAGAGGATGAGGTGGTTGGATGGCATCATTGAGACAATGGACATGAGTTTAAGCAAACTCCAGGAGATAGTGAAGGACATGGAAGCCTGGTGTGTTGCAGTCCATGGAGTTGCAAAGATCTGGACATGACTTAGCTACTGAACAACAGGAACAAAGCAGCAAAGTTCAAGGTTAAGCAAATTTCAAAGAGGTCTATATATAAGGTCTCACTTAATTCAACAACTCTAGGAGGAATTTTGGACCCATTTTTCATACAACAAAATAAAGTCACATTGCGAGTAAGTGGCCATGACACATACATACAATGGAATATGACTCAGGCATAAAAAGGAACAAAATTCTGCCATTTGCAGAGCGGTGGATGGACCTAGAGGCTGTCACACAGAGTGAAGTAAGTCAGAAGGAGAAAAACAAATATCATACATTAATGCATATATGCAGACTCTAGAAAACAGTACAGATGAATCTATTTGAAAAGCAGAAAGAGACACAGACATAGAGAACAACCCTATGGACACCAAGGTGGGAAGGAGGGATGAGATGAATTGGAAGATTGGGATTGGCGTATAC
This sequence comes from Bison bison bison, assembly GCF_000754665.1. Taxonomy (NCBI): domain Eukaryota; kingdom Metazoa; phylum Chordata; class Mammalia; order Artiodactyla; family Bovidae; genus Bison; species Bison bison. The sequence goes on along the minus strand of NW_011494609.1, from coordinate 39,662 downwards.
ACACTACTCTGTGTAAAACAGATAAGATGAGAACCTAGTGTGTAGCACAGGGAACTCAGTGCTCTGTGGGGGCCTAAATGGGAAGGAAATCCAAAAAAGAGGGGATATATGTACTCACCTGGCTGATTCACTTTGCTGTACAGCAGAAACTAACACAATCTCGGTAAAGCAACTATATCCCAACAAAAATTAAAAAAAAAAAATAGTAAGTGGACAATTTTTTTTAGCCTAAGTGTATCCCACACAGTATCTGAGACATGCTTATACTAAGAAAGTGTCTGTTGTTGATCTGCAGTTCAAGGTAACTGGGAGTCCTGTTATTTTATTTGCTAAATCTTTGGCCAGCGCCGGCCAGAACTCTCAAAGGAAGGGGAGTCTGGGGAGGGCTCTTGTCCCTAGGAGTTCCCGCCCCCAGTAACTTACTATGTGAACCCAGAAACGTGTCTCTAGTCTGCATCTGTGCCATCATCTTAAACCACCACCTGCTGCTCTTGGTGACGCAATATTCGCGGGCAGGAAACTCACAGAGTCCAAGCTCACAGGGAGCTTGTGGGGTGCAGTGAAATGGACTAACTGACCACAGAAGAGAAGAAACCATCGTGGTCTGCCGGGGAGGGGGCTGAGGGAGGGCTCATGGGGCAGACAAGCGGGGCCCTGAACACGGGAAGATGCGGCGAAGGGGAGGTGAACAGCCACCCACACGAGGAAGCGAACACATGTGGC
>NW_011494609.1:36775-38839 GCF_000754665.1 Bison bison bison | reverse complement strand
TGTGGCATACACATCACCTGCCACTGAGTGTATCAGACCCACGTGCTGTGCGTCACAGGACCCAGGCGCTGCACGGAGTAGCATAAAACAGCCTTCCTGGGTCCTGACGGCCACTCCCAGAGTGTCGGCCGTGTCCTACAAACCGGAAACTGGAACTTCAGGGGCCCAAGCGGCTTAGCTGAGGTCACACTATCAGGAAAGGGCAGAGGCAGGACTGGAACTGAGGAATTGACCCCAAAGCCAGAGCATCTTTCCTGCCCCCTTCCTTCCTGTCCTGCTGGTGCAGGTGGACAGATATCCTTCAATTCAGAACACACAGGTGCGTGCGGTACAGCTGGACCCAGTGGAATGAAGGTCACCTCTGCTTCTGGGAGCGACGGAGGGAAGGGCTTGCTCTGAGAAGCATGGTCTCCGTCTCAGAGCCCTGCAGACACTCCACTGGGTGGCCGAGCAGGCTCCTGCCGCCAAAAGACAGAGGGAAGGTGAGCCTCCTGCACTGGGTCCCCGAGAGCTGCGATCCCCTTTCCCAGGCAGAGGCTACCATAGGACCGCACCTCCCCCAGGAGACCACCTCCAAGCACCTCTGCCTTCACAGCATCATTCATTCCTTTCTTTGTGAACCCACAGGGTTTCCAGGAACCCTGGTGGAGGTTTCAGGGCTCTGGCCGTAGGCGGAGAGCCGGGGGCTCAGATCCAGATTCTCCACCAGGGCAACTTGATGAATCAATTGGTTTCTGAAAAAATCCTGTGAGGACGGGAAAGGCAGAAAAGATATAGGAAGGTGGGGAGAAGGCGATCTGGAGAATACTCACCAGCCTGGGGCCGAGAATGGGCGGACCTCCTCACCACACCACCCAAACACATGATGACCAGGGCAGCTGTGAGTTGCTAATTCCAGTTAGGATGAGGTGAGCATTCATTTGGGACTCAGAAGCATCCATGGGTCTTCACAAAGCTGGGTTTCTGGGAAAACATATGGATATAATTATAGATGTAAAAATAGATATAGAAATAGACATAGATGTCCATGTAGATATAAAGATACAGATCTGAGGTCCAAGACCCAGGAGCACCCTCCCTGTCTTGCTGTATCTTCTGCTCGTCAGCTTCCATCAAACCCTTGTTCAAAGCAGGTGAAGAGGACCTGGGAATGCTTTAGCCAACACCCTGCCCATCATCACATCAACACGAGACTGTTGCGTCTGTCCACGTTCTTCTCTGCACTCCTTCTAGACAGCAAGTCCTAACTAAGGCAAGACCCTGGTGGCTCAGTTGGTAAAGAATCCACCTGCGACGTGGGAGACGGCCTTTGACACGGAGATGTGGGTTCAGTCCTTGGGTTGGGAAGATCCCCTGGAGGAGGGCATGGCAACCTGCTCTAGTACTCTTGCATGGAGAATCCCACGGACAGAGGAGCCTGGCGGGCTACAGGCCATGGGGTCGCAGAGAGTCAGACACGACTGAGTGAATTAGCACACAGAGCTGAGAGTCCAGCAGCAGTGCAGATGCGGTGAGCCAGCTCCCAGTCTCCAGAGCAGCTGAGAAAAGCATCAGGTACCAAGGAGCAGGTGAGCACAGGTGCCAGGCCAGCTCTGTCCCCTGGTGTCAGCGCCGTGGCAGTCGGACCTGTGCTGCTCTCCTTCGTAATTTTTGAACCTTGCATCAGTTTGTATTCCATTGGGAATATGTAAAAAGATCTTGTAACGGAGGTGGATGAACCTAGAGCCTGTTATACAGAGTTGCATAAGTCAGGAAGAGAAAAACAAAATTTGTATTAGAACGCATATATATGGAATCGAGAAAAATGATGCTGAAGAACCTATTTGCAGGGCAGGAATGGAGACACAGGCATAGAGAAAGGACTTTTGGACACGGGGGCGGGGTGGGGGGGCGAAGTTGAGAGTATATTTACACTACCACGTTAAAGCAGATAGCTAGTGGGAAGCTGCTGAACAGCACAGGGAGCTCAGCTCTGCACTCTGTGATGACCTGAGGGATGGGATGGGAAGGGGAAGGGAGGCTCTAGAGGGAGGGGATGTATGTATACATACAACTGATTCACTT
>NW_011494609.1:34636-36675 GCF_000754665.1 Bison bison bison | reverse complement strand
GGGTCGGGGGAGGGAGGCTCTAGAGGGAGGGGGTGTATGAACACATACAACTCATGCCCTTCCTTGTACAGCAGGAACAGACAAGACATTGTAAAACAATTATCTTCCGATTAAAAAAAATTAAGTTATATTAAAATGTGAAAAAAAAAGAAAAATTTTAAACATCAAAAAAAGATGGGCATGTTGAGAGTGGCCATTGGCAAACCTGACTCTGAACTGCAGACTGAACGCCATCCCTGTCTCTCACAGAACTTGTGATGCTTCCTTTTTTACTATAAATGATGACGCCCTTGGTGATAAAACACGAGCCACACTGCCGCTGGGACGTCGACCCGAAGCCCCTGCAGAGTCCTGGAAGCCCGGGATCAAGTCCGGTCCCTCCATCCCGTCTGTTGAAGGAGGCTTTTTTGCTCTCCGGTTTAAAATAGCTGGCACTTCTTTTCAGGAATCCTTCGGAGCGCTCATTTTTCGCCCCCGCAGAGGCGGGCACCGAGGGCCGAGGGGGCGAGGGGGCGCAGCCTGCAGCCGCAGTGCGGTATCTTCTGGAAGGTTTCTCTGCGGGGCCCCTCGTCCTGACTTGCTAATTCTATAAGCACCTTCCCCCCCCCAACCCCCCACCATCCCCAGAGGAAAATCGCTGTCAATACCCGTCTCCAGGCTGGGGTAGGAGGCACCCCTCCCTCCAGATGCAGCTCACAGGCATTCCGCGCTAAAGAAGGAGCAGGATATGGTCCCGGTGGGGGGGCGCCGGGGGCGGGGCGTCGCCGAGCAGGTAATGTACAGAGTGTAGACGGGTGTTTGCGGGGTTGGAGGGAGGGGAAGGTGGGGAGACACGGCTGATGGGTTAGGAGTTTCTTTTCCGGGTGATGAATTGTTCTGGAGATAGACAGTGGGGAAGCTACCCATCATGACTATTCTAAAAGCCCCTGGATGACGTACTTTAAATAGGATGGTGAATCTTGTTTTATGCGACCTTTATCTCCATTTTTTTAAAAAGAAGTCAGGCCATAACATTCCATACAGTCCTGAATCTGGAGGCTTCCCCTCCCCAGCTGAGTATACTGGCACGCTTCCCGCTGACCCCTGACCCCTCCCTGGGCCTTCCGCCCTGGCCACCTGCCTGCCCACACACCCGCCCACACCTCCTGGCACTTCCCAGTGCCCGCGCTGACCTCTCTCCTGGACCTAGACCTGCCTCGGGGCCTTGGCACAGCTGCTCCCTTTGCTGGAGGAACCTCCCAGGGTCTCCCACAGCTTGCCGCCCCCTTCCAGGCAGGTCTGGTCTCTGATGCCACCTTCTCTTACACCTTGAGCTAAATGCCTCCAAGCCCCCAACCCATTCATCTCGTGTTTGTCTCTGTCATTTCCTGGTGTCACATGTACTGAAACCACACACTTACTCTTTAATGTATTGTCCATATCCCCTCTGCCTGCATCTATGGCCCCTAACAGGAGGCCAGGACTTAGGGAACCAGGCCTATCCTGTCCACTACAGCAGCCCCAGCGCCCAGAACAGGGCCTGGGACATAGCATATTCAAGAGAGGTATTCGCTGAATAGATCCAGCAACATAATGCTATTTATTTCTAAACTATAACAAACCATAGTTATTTCTGGCATCAATAGGAGCCAATAAAATAGCTCATATTACCTAAGGGAGCCATAGATGAAGGTGACGGGGGTTTAGACTAAGGAGAACTTGTTTCTACCTGGGTTTGGGGGAGAAAGAAACACACACCCACGGCAGAATGGGAGTTGAGGCACACGGCCGGGAGGTCACCAGGTTTGGGCAGGGGACAAACATAAACTCGTTACATTCACGGCAGGAGGGCAGGAGAGTGCTGGGTGGAGAATTCAGCCCTGGCCAGGCCTGCTCATTAGCATTTTTAAAAAATTGGAGTGTAATTGCTTTCCAATATCATGTTAGTTTCTGCTGTGCACCGAAGTGAATCAGCTACGCATATATATATATATATATACCCACTCCCTTGGGCCTTCCCCACCCCTCTCAGTCATCACAGAGCACTGAGCTGAGCTCCC
>NW_011494609.1:20540-34536 GCF_000754665.1 Bison bison bison | reverse complement strand
GTCTGCTCTTCGTCTTCATCTCTACTCCTGCCTTGCTAATAGGCTCCTCCGTACCGTTTTTCTAGATTCACATATAAGGGTTAATATGAAGATTCAACCGGTCCATCCTAAAGGAAATCAGTCCTGAATATTCATTGGAAGGACTGATGTTGGAGCTGAAACTCCAGTACTTTGGCCACCTGATGTGAAGAAATGACTCATTTGAAAGGACCCTGATGCTGGTAAACATTGAAGACAGGAGGAGAAGGGGATGACAGAGGATGAGATGGTTGGATGGCATCACTGACTTGAAGGATGAAAGTTTGAGCAAGCTCCGGGAGTTGGCGATGGACAGGGAGGCCTGGCGTGCTGCAGTCCATGGGGTCGCAAAGACTACTCGACTGAACTGAAGTGATATTTGCTTTTCTCTTTCTCTCTCACTTCTCTCTTTTTTTTTACATTAAAAAAGAATAATTATCAAAGATTGTAATTGTGCAATATTGAGACATACGGAACAAGACACGACCGAGGGCGGACAGTGGCTTTGCAGTGTTGTGGTGGTCTCTGCCACGCATCCTCGTGAATCCGCCGCAGGTAGACGCACGTCCCCTCCCCGCCGAACACCCCTTCCCTCTCCCTCCCCAACCCTCCCTCTAGGCTGTCTCAGAACAGGGTTGAGCTCCCTGTGACTTCACTCATTATGGCAGACCCCGGGCCCATCCACATCTCCATAAACGACCCCATTAGCATTTTAAAAAATCTTTGCCGATACATTGGGTGAGAGTGGCCTTTTGTATTCATAACATTTTGTTGATAGCTAGTGAGGCTGAGTGCTTATGTGTATTCATCATTTCTGTCCCTTCTTGTGGATATCTGTGTATGTTTGGTGCTCATTTTCCCATAAGGTGTTTTGGCTCCATTTCTGTTGAAAGGGCTCCGTAGTAAAGAGATGGACACTCTGTCTCACACACACATATATAGCGTATCTATCTAGATTTGTATCATATTTTCTCACACACATGTACACAGATAGATACAAATACGATATAAGTGTACAGCAAATAGAGATTCCTAGTGTACTGTTTAGATTTTAGTCTTGTTGATGTCACTTTGGGATATGTAGTTAAATCCTTTCATTTTCTCAGGATGCTGTTCCTTTGCTTCTATGTCTAGGAATTCCTTTACCCAAAGAACGGTATTTCCTAACTCTTCTACGATTTCATTGTGTGTACACATGGAATTTATTTTGATGGCAATATGAAGCAAGAACTTCTGAAAAGTTCCCACACGTTAATCTTCCAATTCCATTTTTGCATCTCTTCACTGAGGTGTGTTTCTCAGGCATCTTGACATAGTCCACTGTAGAGAAGAAGATAAACTTCTCATAACATTTTAAGGGAAAAAAAAAAAAGATGAAAACCTCAAGTTTGCTATTAGAGTCACTTTAGGAATAGGAAGGAAAGTTGGAGAACCACCATCCAAAGCAAGGAATCTGAGATACGCACTCGTATTTATTTGTCTGGGAGTTCATTGCAGGATCATCAGTTACAAAAAAATTAGAAACAGCCCAACAGTGCTAAACTGGTATTATCAGTTACAGTAGCGTAGGAGATAATATGGTGAAAAAGGATCAATTATAATCATTTTCATAAAGATGATTTTCATTAAAACCAGTGTTTCAAAGTTGAATGAAATCACATACAAAGTTGAAAATGGGTAAATCAAACCTGTATCCAATTCTGTAAAACTATGAAAACACATACATGCAGGAAAACCTTGGGAAGGAAATATGCCAGAACATTAACAGTGGCAGAGCAGTGTGTGGTTTTAATTTTCTTCTTTGTATGTCTCTGAATTTCCCATCTGCTCTCCAATGATTTTATGATTGTCTTCTCAGAAAAATAAACTGGGGTTTGTGGTTGATGCTCCTTGGTTTGGCAAGTTGGTTAGTACTGTTTTTAAGAAAAGAGGCAGAAGGCACCACCCACATCCATAAATGAATGACCCCAGGAGTCTCCAGGAATGGGATCCCTTGTACTTCTTTTCTGCATGTGAGGAATGGAGGTTTATTAATAGTTTCGCATCTATTTTAGCATCACCCTTGCCCAGACCCTAGTTTTGGAAACAGGCCAAGCAAGTATTGTGTTTCAGAGACAGGCATACCCCCTCAGCACTCTTGTGACAATCACGAGGCGTCATGGGTTGCATTTGTCTGCTACGAGCTTTCCATCCGCTGCATCTCTGAAACAGATCACTCACCAGGGCAGTTTGTGTCCGTCAACGTGAGATGGGTCTTCAAAGTCACTCCTCTGTCAGGAAACCTTCAAGAACATCAAGGCCACACCTGCTGTCTTTCTGCTGGGGGCGAGACCTCCTAGACATCACCTGTCTGCTCTCCCCAAACACGGGGCCATGACAGCCCAGGAAGGTTGCCCACCCCGAACCCCGACCTCAGGGACAAACACCCTGGGACCTGCGGGATCGCAGCAGAGCTGGAGGGAACATGAATCCCATTCCATCCTGCCTCCCAGGCTTCTGGGAAGCACTTCTGGTTTGTGGAACCTTAGAGTCCTGAGTAAATGTTACATGATTCTCTTCTCCATAAAAACAGACAAAAACCCAAAAGGAAATGGGCAATATAGAAAGACAAGAATCAAGAAGATGATTGTCCAAAGGTAACAGGATATGAAGAAAAGGGCCCCCAAGAGGATCTACTGAAACATTTTAAGTCATTGGAACAGAACAACCCCTCCTTCTCATCTCTTAGCCTGACACGCCCCCTGTCTTCTCCCAGCTTCATACTTACATGGGGGGAATGAGGAAAACAATGAGAATCGCTCCCTCCTCCTGGACCCCTTTGTTTATAATTCCTGATTGTTGTTCAGTCGCTCAGTCATATGCAACTCTTTGCGACCCCATGGACTGCAGCTCGCCAGGCTTCCCCGTCCTTCACTATCTCCTGGAGTTTGCTCAGATTCATGTCCATTGAGTCAGTGATGCCATCTAACCAGCTCATCCTCTGCCACCCACTTCTTTTGTCTTCAGACTTTCCCAGCATCATCTTTTCCAGTGAGTCGGCTCTTCACAGCAGGTGGCCAAAGTATTGGAGCAAGGAGATCAAACCAATCCATCCTAAAGGAAATCAACCCTGGATATTCATTGGAAGGACGGATGCTGAAGCTCCAGTAATTCCTGATCCTCCCAACTCTGCCCCCTGACTTGACACATGAGTACTCTTTGAGTGTTTAGTGTAGTGGATGCCAAGCACACAAACAGAGAAGCCGTGTAGGTGAAGGATGTGGACGCTGGAAACAGATGGCCGAGTGCACCCAGTACCTCCTCTTACCAGCTGTGTGACTTCGGGCCAGTGACTAAGCATGTATGCATGCACCTCATAGCTATTGTGAGGGTTAGATGAGTTGATGCAGGCAAAGTACTCAGAGTTTGGTCCATAGCGAGAACCGTGACATACTAGCTACTGTTACGGTCTTGAAAAAAGGGAAAGGGAAAGTGTTCATTGCTCAGTTGTGTCTGACTCTTTGCAACCCCTGGACTGTAGCCCGCCAGGCTTCTCTGTCCATGAATTCTCCAGACAAGAATACTGGAGTGGGTACCCATTCCCTTCTCCAGGGGATCTTCCCGACCCTGAGACTGAACCTGCATCTCCTGCTTGGCAGGCGGATTCTTTACCACCGAGTCACCTGAGAAGCCCAGGTTTGGAAACTGGGATGCTGCAAATGTGACTAGCTGAGAATCTCAAGGTCAAATCATCCCAGATTTGGGGCGGGTCTTAAGGCCTGTGACTGGCGTCTGTATAAGAAGAGGAAAGAGACTTGAGGCACAGAGAGACACACAGGGGAAGAAAGCCAAGAAGATGGAGGCAGAGGCAGGAGGGACGTGGCCACAAGCCAAGGAGTGCCTGGAGCCAGCAGGAGCTCTGAGAGGCCAGGAAGGACACTTCCCGAGAACCTTCAGGGGGAGCAACAGCCCTGCCGACACCTGGACTTTGGGCTTCTTGCCTCCAGAACTGGGAGGGAGTAAACCGCTGCTGTTATAAGCAGCTCGCTTTGTTATGGCACCCTGGGGACTCTAACCCACCACTTTGTTGACTACTGCAACCTGCCCCTCTCCTTCCCACCCGCTCTGCTTTTTCTTCCTTCTAAAAAATATGTTTGTACATCCATACATACAGGCGTACCTCAAGGATATTGTGGGTTCAGTTCCAGACCAGAAATAGGGTGAATATTGCAATAAAGCAAGTCACACAAATGTTTTGTATGTGAGCTAGTGTGTGTAAAAGTTACACTATGTGGTAGTCTATCAAGTGTGCAATAGCATTATGTCTAGAAAAGTAGCGCACTTACTGTAATTCAAAAATCATTATTGCTAAAAAATACTTTATTGCTAAAAAACGCTCACCATCATCTGAGCCTTCAGCAAGTCATAGCAGTAACATTTAAGATCACTGGTCACAGATCATCATAACAAATGAAAAATTTAAAATATGGTGAGAGTTACCAAAACATGACCTGGAATCCCAAAGTTGGCAAATGCTATTAGGAAAAATGGCACTGATGAGATGATCTTATTTGCAAAACAGAAACACAGACAGAGAGGAAAGGAAGAAACATATGGACGGCAAAGGAAGTCAGGCGGGTGGGATGAGTTGGGAGGCTGGGACAGACAGTATAGATGACTGATACAGGAATAAAATAGATAACTAACGAGAGCCTACTGTGTAGCTCGGGTAACTCTACTCAGTTCTGTGGTGACGTAAATGGGAAGGAAGTTCAAAAAAGAGGGGATATATGGATAGCTGATTCACTTTTCTGTACATCAGAAACTAACACATCATTGTAACTCTAGTCCAATGAAACGGTTTCATTGGAGTATATATTCCAATGAAAACTAATTAAAAAAAAAATAAAAGAATGCAACCCAAAAGCTAAAAAACAGAAAAGAAAAATGGCACCGATAGACTTGCAGGGTTGCCACGAACCTTCAATTGTAAAATCCACAGTATCTTTGAAGCACAATAAAACAAGTGCCTATATAGGTACATGCACACTGAAACCTATTATACACGTGTTCTCATTTATACATGTTATACACATATTATTTATTTTGTCTGAACCACTGGAAAGGAGGTTATAGAGATTGTGGCCCTTTATACCCTAATGCTAGAGTAGTAATTTCCTACAATATTCCCTTACATCACAGAAAAGCTACTAAATTCAGAAAACTTAGCTTTGACACAGTGCTTTTATCCAATCTCCATATCCCATTCCATCAACTATTCCAATAGTGTATTTTGCAGCATTTAATCCCCTTTAATAAAGGATCTGGTCCAGAATTCAGTTTTCATGTCTCTTTAGTCTTCTTTAATCTCCTTTAGCAGCTCAACTTTTCTTGTTTTTCATGACGTTTGTAGAACACAGGCCAGTTATTGTACGGAATGTGCCTCTGCTTGGGTTAGCTCGGTGTTTCCTGTCCGTCTTTGGTTGCTCTGGGTCTTGCCACTCCGTGTGGGTTTTCTCCACTTGCGGGTCATGGGGGCCACTCTCTAGCTGTGGCTCCCGGTGGCTCATTGCAGTGCCTGCTCTTGCTGCAGAGCATGGGCTCTAGACACATGGGAATAGGTGCCCTGCAGAATGTAGAATGTGCCCGGACCAGGGACTGAACCCATGTCTCCTGCATTGTCAGGTGGGTTCTTAACCACTGGGCCAGGGAAGTCCTGATGTTTCCTCTTGATTAGATTCAGGCCGTGCTTCCCAGCTGAATATGTCCTATGGAATGCTGTACCCTCCTTGGGGTGTCCCATCTGAAAGCAGCCGGTGTCATCTGCCCTCATCTGGGATGTTAATCCTGTTAAAGGTGCTGCCCGGCACGTGTGCCGTATCATCTCTATTTCCCGTTGGAAAATAATGTCATCTACACAATTCTAGTGGAGACCATGTAAACTTGCTTCTCAGCAGATTCACATGTGCACACACACACACGTGATTCAGCATCGATGTATCTGCTTCAGCCAATGTTTACCACAGTGCATGCAGCATGATGATTTTTACAAAGGCAACACTTCCATTTCATTTATCCACTCAGCATCCTGCTGTAAGAAAGCCTTCCTTTCCCCTCATTTATTTATCACTTTATTGTCAGCTTGCCGAAAGCCTAGCCTCTGAGATCATCATATCCACTACAGACTTAAAAATATCTCAACATTTACAGTGGAAGCTGAGCAGTGACTTTGGTTCTCAGTTCCATTTGCACTTTGATGGAAGAAATTGATGCCTTTGCATCCATAATTACTGAGACCAAAAAATAAGCCAGGTAACCTTATTTTATTCTACTTCTTTTGGCTGCACTGGGTCTTCCTGGCAGGACACAGAGTCTCATTAGTTGCCCCTCAGCATGTGGGATCTTAGTTCCTCAACCAGGGATCGAACCAGCATTCCTTGTACTAGAAGGCAAATTCTTAACCACTGGACCGCAGGAAAGTCCCCAGGCAACCTTTTAAAGTATTAGTCCATGATGACTGTATTCCAACCCAGAGGACATACATTTGTAACCAAAGTAACATTAAAGTTTTAAGAGAAAGAGGTATAAATTATGCATGCGTGCTGTCACTTCAATTGTGTCCAACTCTTTGGGGCCCCATGAACTGTAGCCTGCCAGTCTCCGCTGTCCATAGAATTTTCCAGGCAAGAATATTGGAGTGGGTTGTCACACCCTCCTCCAGCGGATCTTCCCAACACAGGGATCGAACCTGGGTCTCCTGCATTGCGGGCATATTCTTTACTACCTGAGTTACCAGAGAAGCCCTGGCAAATATTACTCATTTCTAAAACTAGATGGAAACAATTGATGATCAGAGTAGCAAAGAAATAGCATGTACTGTGTACATCAAGAAATCAAGAGAGGAGAAGAAAGCACGAACACAGTTGGGGGTCATGGACAGAAATGTATGGGGTCTTCAGGATATTCAGCCAAGGACAACATCAAAGATGACAGAAGCAAGGCTGTTTTGGGGATATATGACAGGCCACCCAGCCTGGGAGAAGATGGGCAATGTTTCCAAACACAGATGGAAAACCTGGCTCAAAGGCCAGATCCTGTGGTGATGGGGGCTGTCGACAGACCAGACGTTGGCAGGAAGCCTGATCCTAATTGAAGCAAAGCATGTGATTAATTCTTGGCTTGCCTCCTTGGAAATTCCATCTCTTACAAGTTTGAGGAAACCCTGGAACAAGGGGCTGGTGGGTAGCCCTCGTCCTATTCACCAGGCAACCATAAAAGCCAGGAATGCATTGGGTCCCTTGAGAATGGAATACAGAGGTCCATACGGAGGCCTGGTGTGTGATCCAGACCACGCCCCTGGTGACTACAGGACAGGGTGAGATCCAAGCAAAGCCTCTACTGGGGTCTATGGAATCGCCTCTGCCTGTTCGCAGGGCATTCTACAGGCACCAGGAGACCTGGGTTCAGTCCCTGGGTTGGGAAGATCCCCTGGAGAAGGGAATAGCCACCCACTCCAGTATTCTTGCCTGGAAAATTCCATGGACAGGGGAGTCTGGTGGGCTACAGTCCATGGGGTCACAGAGTCGGACACAACTGATATCTACATACAAATACATATTCAAATGAGTTGAAAACCTATGTCCACACAAAGGCAGATGTTTACAGTTGCTTTGTTCACAGTTACTAAACCTTGGAGGCAACCAGGATGTCTTTCAGTAGGTGAACAGATAAACAAACTATGGTAATGCATGCAGAGGAATATCGTTTGGCCATATTTTTAAAAGAGTTATCAAGCCACAAAAAGATACAAAAGAACTTTAAGTGCATTATACTAAATGAAAGAAGCCAATCTGAAAAAGCTACATGTTATATTACTCCATTCTCCAATGGTAGGACATTCTGGAGAAGGCAAAACAGTAGAGACAGTATCAAGATCAGCTGTTGTCAGGGATTCAGGGTGGGTAAGAGGGGGATGAATAGGTGAGGTGCAGATGACATTCGAATGTAAACTGAGGACTTGAGCTAATAATAATATCAATACTGTGGTTGCTAGGGGGGAGGGAGATGGGGGAGGGATGGGTTGGAAGCCTTGGATTAACATGCAAACTTTTATACATGGAATGGATAAACAACCAGGTCTTGTATAGCACAGGGAACTATATTCAATATGCTCTGATAAATCATAATGGAAAAGAATATATATCATACATGTATAACTGAATCACTGTGCTGTACACCAGAAGCTAACATAGCATTGTAAATCAGCTATACTTCAATAGGGCTTCCCAGGTGGCGCTAGTGGTAAAGAACCTGCCTGCCAACACAGGAGACGCAAGAGATGCGGGTTCGATCCCTAGGTTAGGAAGATTCCCTGGAGGAGGAAATGGCAACCCACTCCAGTGTTTGCCTGGGAAGTTTCACAGACAGAGGAGCCCAGAGGGCTACAGTACATGGGGTCACAGAGAGTTGAACCCGACTGAGTGAGCACACACAGACATACTTCAATAAAAAGTGTGTTCAAAAATAACGATCAATATTGGCTCAACATTTGAAGCAGATGTCCCACTCTTAATATAAGATGTTCGGAACAGGGAAGTGGGGCGTTAGGAGGAGTGAGGTGGTGCATAGGAATTCTCTGTACTTTCCGCTCAGTTTCTCTGTAAACATAAAACTGCTAAACGAAAAAGAAAAACCGTCTAATATATGATATATATATATTAGATTGTCAAATTATAAATGTAAACATTATAAAATAGTTCCACTGCTGTGTAGGTCTTCTGTGCTCCACCTATTCTTTATATATATATCATATATTTATATATATATCATATATTTTTATATATATATGATATATTTTTATATATATATCATATATATCTTTATATATATATCATATATTTATATATATATCATATATATTATATATATATATATAAAGAACAGGTGGAGCACAGAAGGCCTACACAGCAGTGGAACTATTTTATAATGTTTACATTTATAATTTGACAATCTAATGTAAAAGCCACCCTTAAAATTATATAGAACTCATATGATATTGTATACGTTATAATTCATAGGCTAACTATGTCCACATCATCCTCCAAATTTGGAGCGCACCATTTGCAAGGCGGTACACTGAGCAGGAACACTTGGAACATTTGGACCTAAGTCGGAGGTTATTCATCTTCCAACCCGCAGAGGGAGGCTAAGGGAAGATGATAGGATGAAACAAAATAACATCAATTTTAAACTTTTTGAGGAAAAATTCATTTGACTATTTAATGAATATTTAAGTCTTTCTTAAATGATTGAGTCACAACCATAACTGTTTGGGCCATTATCCCCGACACATCCTAATGAAGTAGGAAGTCTGCACCACAGCACTGCTCCCCCGCCAGGGTCCTGCTGTTCCCTTAGAATACTGAAAGTGAAAGTCGCTCGGCCGTGTCTGACTCTTCGTGACCCCATGGACTGTAGCCCGCCAGGCTCCTCTGTCCATGGGATTCTCCAGGCCAGAACACTGGAGTGGGTAGCCATTTCCTTCTCCAGGGGATCGTCCCAACCCAGGGATTGAACCCAAGTCTCCCACATTGCAATCGGATTCTTTACCGTCTGAGCCACCAGGTAAGCCCGCTTAAATAGAAACCCTCTGCTTTAATTTTAACATATCCTTGGTTAGGCTGATGGTTAACCCTGCAGCTGCAGTAGGACCTGGCATCACGTTTTTATCACCACATACAAACCCTTCTCAGCTGAAAGAGTGAATGAATCGTTGCCCAACATGCTCTTTGAAATGGAAACTTCATGCATTCCAAGAAAAAAAAAATAGAAGGATTTTCCCCTGGTATCTCTATTGATTGCACTAAAAGTTCTTCTTCAAATCAAACCTAAACGCACACCCGGTGATGATGTCAGAGCTGTTTAAACACTCAGTGCCTATAATAGACCAACTCCATGGTGCCAAGTTTCACTTACCTTGGACAGGGCTCTCTTTCTCTGGCTCCCAGGCCCCACCTATCCTAAGAACAAACATCTCATTCCAGGAAAGATGATGAACTAATTATCAGGAATCATTGCACAAACGACTCCTGAGTAGAGTCTGGCCCTTTACAGAAAATGAATCTATAGAGTGCATTTAAAATGAAATACAGTTCAAGAAAAGCAGTCCTCTGTTTTAAAGCATGTTCAACCCGATACATTTATTTTTAAAGCGATAGTGGAATTCTGGTTCCAGGTACAATGAGTTAAGTGCATGATGGCTGTACAGTTTTGGGGCCCACTACAAGGTGAAAATATGAGGACCTCCATTTTAAAAATTGGATTTTTAAATGGAGATTACAACAGAGAGTGAACCAAGAGCAAAGCCCTTCTGAGTGTGTGGACACAGCTGGGACACAAGTGTGACGTCAAGGAGGCTGGGACAGGTCGACGTGGCTTGGATTTATCCTAATAGTTGACTTTATCGTTTGTGATCGCTGAAAGAAGGTTTGAGAAAAGGGATGTGCACGGGTAAATGTTTAAAGCCTCTGTCTCCTCGTTAATTAAGCAAAAATTCTGATATATGCTCACTATGTAACAGGATGAGAATCATGGGGCTTTTGAAACATTTTGAAAATGATCGTTTAAAAAACTTTTATTCTGTCTGGCAGTTTAATTGATTTACACTGTTGTGTTAGTTTCAGGGCATACAGCAAAATGATTCAGTTACATGTGTACATACATCCATTCTTTCTCAGATTCATTCCCCATATCAGTTATCACAGAATACTGAGTAGAATTGCCTGTACTATCCAGTAGTCCCTTATTGCCTGTTTTACGTAGAGTAGTGTGTATGTTAATCCCAACCTCCTAGTTTATCCCTTCCTGCACTTTCCCCTTTGGTAACCGTCAGTTTCCTAAGTCTGTGAGTCTGTTTCGTAGATAAGTTCCCTTGCGACACTGATCATTTTTGTCAGGACCCAATCCTTTTCTTTCTTGCGAAGATCTGAGATGCCCCCAGAACCCCACCATCCCCACCCCATTGGCACTGGAAGTGCCTCTGACCTTCTTCAGCTTCTGATCGTAGAGAGCCTCCCCAGAGATGCAGCAACCCAGTCGGCTCAGTCCCCGCTCCCCTTCACACAGCCTCTTTCCTGTGAAGGGGCTAAATGCCGGGGTGCTTGGGGGCCAACCTAACGGCTTTGCACACTCAGGCTCTCTCTCCAAGAATGTTCACAGCCCCTGAAACCTGTCCAAAGAAAACGGTAAAAATTCCACCCTCCGTCCAGCGTTTCTGAACACTGGGTGTGTGTTCCCTTCCTAAAACCCAAGCCAGTAAGACGCCATGCAGATCCATAAAGGTTGGCTCTGCTGAGCCAATTGCTCGGCCAATCTCAGCACATGCCTTTTTGCGTTTATCACAATGGTGCAGTCAGAAAGTCTGGCATCCGTTGAAACTAAAAGGTCATGGCAGCTGCGGGACAGCCTCGGTTTAGAGAGGGACTCCTCCTTGTCCAGATCGAGAAGGCAATGGCAACCCACTCCAGTACTCTTGCCTGGAAAATCCCATGGACGGAGGAGCCTGGCAGGCTGCAGTCCATGGGGTCCTGAAGAGTCAGACACGACTGAGTGACTTCACTTTCACTTTTCACTTTCATGCATTGGAGAAGGCAATGGCAACCCACTCCAGTGTTCTTGTCTGGAGAATCCCAGGGACGGGGGAGCCTGGTGGACTGCCGTCTATGGGGTCACACAGAGTCGGACACGACTGAAGCAACTTAGCAGCAGCTTAGCAGCCTTGTCCAGAAAAACCAAGGGGCTTTAGTGAAAAGCACTTGGGTTGCTTTCTATCTGCATTTTATTTTGGATTTTTAATTTATTTTTAAACATAGTTAATGTTTGACTTAATATGCTGTCTAGGTTGGTCAGGTTGATGACCTTATTTGCCAACAAAGGTCCATCTAGTCAAGGCTATGGTTTTTCCAGTGGTCATGTATGGATGTGAGAGTTGGACTCTAAAGAAAGCTGAGTGCCAAAGAATTGATGTTTTTGAACTGTGGTGTTAGAGAAGACTCTTGAGAGTCCCTTGGACTGCAAGGAGATCCAACCAGTCCATTCTGAAGGAGATCAGCCCTGGGATTTCTTTGGAAGGAATGATGCTAAAGCTGAAACTCCAGTACTTTGGCCACCTCATGCGAAGAGTTGACTCATTGGAAAAGACTCTGATGCTGGGAGGGATTGGGGGCAGGAGGAGAAGGGGACGACAGAGGATGAGATGGCTGGATGGCATCACTGACTCGATGGACATGAGTCTGAGTAAACTCCAGGAGTTGGTGAAGCCTGGCGTGCTGCAATCCATGGGGTTACAAAGAGTCGGACGCGACTGAGTGACTAAACTGAACTGAATGTTTGACTAGGTAATACTTTCACACTGTATCAAAAAGTGTAAGAAGCTATACAGTTAGAAGGTGGTTTTATATATTACTTTCTATCTAGTAATACTCAAAGATTATTATGCAAATATAAGCAAATAGATACTCCTCTTTTACACAAAGGGAAGCATACTCTGAACCCTACTCTGTACAGCAAGTCCCCTACATACAAGTGAGTTCTGTTCATGGAGCATGTTTGTAAGTCCCATTTGTTCATAAGTCCAACAAAGTTAGCCTAGGTACCCAACTAACAGAATCAGCTATATAGTACTGTATTGTAATAAGTTGATAATACTGTTCATGCAAATAATACATAAAATCAAGCACAAAAAATAAAGAGATCATTTGTAAACTTACAGTACAATACCTTGAAAAGGAGGGTAGTCCAGTACAACAGCTGGCACCCAGGGGCTGGCATGGAGTGAACAGGCAAGAGCAGTCACTGACCGGAGGAGGGAGAGGAGGCGGGAGATGGCAGAGCTGAAGGGCCGTCAGCCGTGGGGGACGGAGGGCGAGCCGCACTGTCACTCCTACCTGACGTTGATGGCGCAGGTTCTGGGCTTGAAATAAAGATACTGCAGGACTGTCATCTGCACAGCTGTTGCTGTTCAGTCACTCAGTCGTGTCTGACTCTTTGCAACCCCATGGACTGGAGCACACCAGGGTTTTCTGTCCTTCACTGTCTCCCGGAACTTGCTCAAACTCATGTCCATTGAGTCGGTGATGCCATCCAACCATCTCAGCCTCTGTACAGTACTTGTACTGTAAAACATACAAAAGCACAACCCCTTGTAGAGGATGCACACACGTGACAAGGTGTGCCAGACGTGAACTAACTTACCTGACAAATGAACACACATTCATATCTCTGAAAGCTTGCAGCTTGAAGGTTCATATGCAGTGGACTTACTGCAATTTCCTTTTAATTTAACACTCTGTCTTGGACCAATCTATGTCAGGATGTAAAAGGCACACCCCTTGTTGAATTTCACTGTATGTATGGATGTCCCATAATATACTTAATCAGTCTTCTTTTAGGGCAGGGGCCCCCAAATTCTGATGATCTGAGATGGAGCTGATGTAATAATAATAGAATTAAATGCACAATAAGCAAGGTGGTGGTGGTTTAGTCGCTAAGTCGTGTCCGAGTCCTGCAACCCTATGGACTGGAGCCCGCCAGGCTCCTCTGTGCTTGGAATTCTCCAGGCAAGGATACTGGAATGGGTTACCATTTCCTTCTTCAAGGGATCTTCGCGACCTAGGGATCAAACCTGGGTCTCCTGCACTACAGGTGGATTCTTTACCACTGGGCCACCAGGAAGACAATTAGTTCAGTTTGGTTCAGTTGAGTTCAGTTGCTCAGTCGTCTCCGACTCTTTGTGATCCCGTGGACTGCAGCACACCAAGCCTCCCTGTCCATCAACAACTCCCAGAGTTGACCCAAACTCATGTCCATTGAGTCGGTGATGCCATCCAATCATCTCATCCTCTATCATCCCCTCCTCCTCCTGCCTTCAATCTTTCCCAGCATCAGAGTCTTTTCCAATGAGTCAGTTCTTTGCATCAGGTGGCCAAAGTATTGGAGTGAG
>NW_011494609.1:17771-20440 GCF_000754665.1 Bison bison bison | reverse complement strand
CCATCTCAAGAGTCTTCTCCAACACCACAGTTCAAAAGCATCAATTCTTTGCCACTCAGCTTTCTTTAGAGTCCAACTCTCACATCCATACATGACCACTGGAAAAACCATAGCCTTGACTAGATGGACCTTTGTTGGTAAAGTAATGTCTCTGCTTTTTAATATGCTGTCTTGGTTGGTCATAACTTTTCTTCCAAGAAGCGAGCATCTTTTAATTTAATGGGTGCACTCACCATCTGCAGTGATTTTGGAGTCTCAAGAAATAAAGTCTGTCAGTGTTTCCATTGTTTCCTCATCTATTTGCCATGAAATCATGGGACTGGATGCGATGATCTTAGTTTTCTGAATGTTGAGTTTTAAGCCGGAAGACAATAAATGTAATAAAATAAATCCAGTGTGCTTGAATCATGCTGAAACCATCCCCTACTCTAAGTTCACAGAAAAGCAGTCTTCCATAAAACCAGTCCCTGGTGCCACAAATGTCAGGGACTGCTGTTTTAGGGAACTATATTGTTGCCAACCTTTGCTGTTACAAAATTACCCAAATCTATTTTTCGATGTGATTTGTTCATTAGAGCCTGAGGAGGCCATTGTGTGATGAAAAGATCACCACCAGTCACACCAGGGCCCCAAGACAAGGCGTCTCGGTTATAAAAAAGTGCATTTCCAACAGCGAGCACACACTTTTACCCACAGAAGTTTGGAGCTGAAGGTTTTCCCCTCTCCTCCTAAATTCCTCTAGAAATTTTTCTGAGAATTTGCCTGCAGTCTAAGGATGTGAAATCCTCTTGCTCTCAGTACACAAACAACCGCGGGGTATTACAGATTGAAACAGGACCAAAGACACCACACAATACAGGGCCCCCAAGCACCTTTGCATTTCTGCTCACCCGGCATGCTTTGATTCAAAGCCTTTGCATGCTAAGAGATGTGCAGAGGTAAACTAATTTTAGCAAGAGAAAGCATTCAGCAAAAGACTACCCTATAGCAAGTGCTCAGTAAATAACAGGTAAAAATCAGTGAGCCGCCTACCACACACTCCCTGTGGTCAATAATATAAGAACCAGTTAAACACTCTGGCTTCCCAGATGGATCAGTATTAAAAAAAGAAAAATGTCTGCAATGCAGGCGATGTAGGAGACCCAGGTTTGATCCCTGGGTTGGGAAGATTCCCTGGAGGAGGGCACATCTATCCACTTTAATATTCTTGCCTGGAAAATCCCATGGATAGAGGAGCCTGGTGGGCTAGAATCCTAGGGGTCGCAAAGAGTCAGACACGACTGAAGCAACTGAGCAGCAGCAGCAGACACTAGGAAGAGACGAATAAATGCTAAAAGGCAAGTTTCATGCCTGCAGCCCACCGGAGCTTCCCCTAGTTTCTAGGTTAGTGTCTGAGGATCTAAGCCAGACTTCAGCCCTGGATCACATCACAGCACTGGATGTCTGGATTCTGGGATAAAAGCACCAACGAAGGCCAACACTGTGGTTGTCTGTGTGGTCTAGCCAGAGAGCTCTGGGAGTCTTAGACCCTTCTGGGGCCTCCATGAGGTCACAGACAGTCTCGTAGTAACACTGAGACCCATCTTTCTCACTCTTGCTCTCTCAATACACCATGGAGTTTTCCAGAAGTTTTGTGACATTTGATACCGCGCCAGATTGAATACAGAGGCAGGAATGAGAACCCAGCTGTCTTCCAGTAAGCCAGCCATGAAAGAGACTTGAAAAAAAAAAAAACTGCAAAATAATGTTAATTTCCCCATTAGACTACTTTGCTTTGGAACATGTAGTTGTTTTTTTTTTTTTAAGTATATATTATTTATGCCAACCTGCAGTGGGTTTATTATTTTTAGTCAATTAAATGACTTTTAAATATCTCGCTTTTACTCTTTTACTTTCTAATGCAGTAAAAATTCTCTAGTTAGCACAGTACACAAAACCAAAAGCTCTTGGAGGTCTGTAGCAATTTTTAAGAGTGTGAAGGGTTTCCAAAACCAAAGAGTTTGAGAATCTTGGCCCGTCCAACAAGAGATGTTGGTTATCAGTTCCTCCACCTTAAGTTCTAGGGGGCCAGCCCACTCGCGGACTTGGTCAAGCTTGCGTCCCCAGCAGCACTCACATGTGGCGGAGGCCCGTGTTTGGTGGGGGGGCAGGCGGGACCTACCTGAGGACATTTTCATTAATTATCGCTAAATAGTGCAGCGAATGCAAACATAGGAAATGGCAACCCAATCCACCATTCTTGCCTGGAGAATCCCATGGACAGAAGAGCCTGGTGGGCAACAGTCCATGGGGTCGCAAAAGGTCAGACACAACTGAGCGACTAACACTTCACTACACTTCAGTGCAAAGGTAGGCAAACGCTCCAAGAGGAAATGGCAAGTCATTTGGGGTGAATGGCTTATCGTGAAGAGAATAAGCAAATGGACAAAGACTTGGAGATCCACGTTGAAAGGGAGGGAAAGAGGGAAACATAAAGAGATGCGT
This sequence comes from Bison bison bison, assembly GCF_000754665.1. Taxonomy (NCBI): domain Eukaryota; kingdom Metazoa; phylum Chordata; class Mammalia; order Artiodactyla; family Bovidae; genus Bison; species Bison bison. The sequence goes on along the minus strand of NW_011494609.1, from coordinate 17,956 downwards.
CCCAGCCAGGTGTGTCCAGCACAGCGGTCCCTCCCCTCTTCCCACAGCTGCTCCTCCAGGGGCTCCCCTGCACGTGCCCTCCCCAGTCCAGGGCTGGGCAGCCAGGGGTGTCCAGCTTCCCAAGACCACCCTTAGCCCTGCATCGCCCAGCCTCACCCACACGCCCCTGGGGCTCTGATGAGACT
>NW_011494609.1:5420-17671 GCF_000754665.1 Bison bison bison | reverse complement strand
TGATGAGACTGCACCTGAATTCCGGCCTGGGAGCCCCGCCACCAGCACTACTGGGAGCCCATCATGGAACCTGCCCGGGAGTCCGCTTAGCTCAAGCACTGCCACCGTATTGCCCAGCAGAATCCAGAACCATGAATGCCCCACGTGCACGGCCCAAGGGCTCCTCCATCCACTGCCCCGCCAGCATTTAGCGCCAGAAGCCTTCCCGATCCTGCCTCATAGATTTAAGGTGGCATCTTCTGCTGTGCATTTTTCCCATCCCTCTGCCTAATGAAGGTCTCCTCCCATGCTTCAGCACCGTTGGGGGTCGACTTTTCCTGTGAATCACCTGTTTTTTCCTTCACCTTTTTTCCATTAGAATTTCTTCTTCTTTTTAAATTGAAGTACTGTTGATTTACAATGTTGTGTTAGTTTCTGGTGTATAACAAAGTGATTCAGTTGTGTGTGTGTGTGCACACGTGTGTGTTCATTTATATACATACATATTTTTTCATTATTTTACATTATGGTTTATTACAAGATATTGAATACAGTCCCCTGTGCTCGACAGTAAGACCTTATTGTCTGTGTATTTTATATATAGTAGTATGATTATGTTAATTTCTAATCCCTAATTTATCCCCCACTCCCTTTCCCTCTTTTTGGCCATAGTTGGTTTTCTATGTCTGTAAGTCTGTTTCATAAATAAATTCATTTGAATCAGATTTCAGATTCACATATAGGTGATATCAGATGGTGTTTGTCTTTCTCCTTCTGAGTTACTTCACTTAGTATGATAATCTCCAGGTCCATTTATGTTGCTGCAAATGGCATTATCTCACAGAATGCCTTTTCTATCTTACTGGTTTGTAGGTGTTTCTTGAGTATTCTTTATTGGTTTCATTTGTGGACATATCTCTCTGTAACCTGACTCCACCAATCTGTCATCTTTCTCTAATCTTGTCCATGAGGTCCTAAGGGGCAATAAGGTTTTATTGATTTTTTTTTTTTTTTTTTTGCCTGTAATGTGAGCTTTTAAATTTTGGCTTACTAATCCTTTTCCCTCCGTAAGGCCATAGATGTCTTCCTACATCTTCTTCAACTGAATTTATGGTTTTAGCTTTCACTTTTTAGATCTTTAGCCCAGCAGAAGTCAAAGCTGATAATGAAGTTATCTTTAGTTTGCAAAACAAGCCACACAGTGCTTGCATGCATGCTAAATTGCTTTAGTCATATCTGACTACTTGTGATCCTATGGATTGTAGCCTGCCAGGCTCTTCTGTCCAGGATTCTCCAAACAAGAACACTGGAGTGGATTGCCTTGCCTGGAGAATCCCATGGACAGAGGAGTCTGGAAGGCTGTAGTCCATAGGGTTGCAAAGGATCAGACACGACTGAAGCAACTTAGGTCACACGGCATGGCTTGTTTTGCAAAGTAAAGATAACTTCATTATCAGCTTTGACTCTTCCTGGACTAAAGATCTAAAAAGTGAAGGTAAAACCATACATTCAACTGAAGAAACTGTAGGAAAATGTAAACCCAGGCATTTCCTTGCATTGGCCAGATGGTCCCTGTCTTGAGCCTGCACCTCTGGGGACAGCTCAGCAGGTATACCCTAATTCCAGGGGCTGAAGGCATTGGGGAGGCTCCTTGAAATGGAGTGGCTCCATCCGGAGCCCTGGAGAAGAACACCTCTGCCTATCTCCCCAGGACAAACCCCACTGAGCCCCAGTATGTTGGAGTCATCTTAGTTCATAGTTTTCAAGAAAATCCAATTTGGGTTTCCAGTGTGGTAGGAATAAGCTTCAACAGAGTAGCACTTGAAATACGTTCATGTTCCAGTAACCAGCACCTGCTGTCTGCCAGGAACTGTCATAAGCACTTAGCATCCTTCATCCCAGGATCTTGCTTGGGTATAAGGTCTCAGCGAAGCCTCGATGGAGACACTCCGTGTGTTGAGATGCAGCTGGTGAGAACTCATCGGGTGTAGAATACGGAGTGATGCACATCATACCCCAAGAAACCAATGTCACTGGCCAGTCTTCCAGCGTCTGCTACAGAAAGCTATTCTTGTACACCTTGTGAGCCCAGGCCTTTGCTCAAGGGTCCTTGTAACAGTGTGATTGATTGAAACCCAGCTGAGGCAAAAGCATAACCACGGCAAGAAATGCTTGCAGCTAAAGTCATAACCCAATGTGGAAACTAAAAAATTAAAAAGTCGTAGTCATAGGAACAGAGAGTAGGATGGTGGCTATCAGGGTCTGGGTAGGGGAAACAGGAGAGGCTGGTAAAAGAGTACAGACTTAGCTATCAGGAAGGTCTAAGGACTGAATGTGTAACTTGGTGACTGTCAGAATACTGTGTTGAATAACTGAAAGTTGCTGAAAGAGTGGAACTTTTCACAAACTGGGACGCTGTGGACTGCAGCCAGCCAGGCTCCTCTGTCCATGGGATTTCCTAGGCAAGAGTATTGGAGTGGGTTGCCATTTCCTCCTTCAGGGGATCTTCCCGACCCATGGATCGAACCTTGGAGGAACCTTCCTTGAAGGACTGATGCTGAAGCTCTAATACTTTGGCCATCTGATGTGAAGAGCCAACTCATTGGAAAAGACTCTGGTGTGGGAAAAGATTTAAGGCAGGAGGATAAGGGGATGTTGGATGGCGTCATCGATTCAATGGACAAGAGTTTGAGCAAACTCTGCGAGATAATGAAGGACAATGAAGCCTGGTGTGCTGCAGTCCGTGGGGTGGCAAAGAGTCAGACACAACTTAATGACTGAACAGCAACAAGAGGTAGGTTCTCTCTGCCCCCAGACCTCAATGACCTGAGTTTGGCCCCCAGTTCTATGTCAGCTGTGGCAACATGAGTTCCTCTCCGCTCATCCTATGGTTCCCTGAGGTGGTGGCCTCCAGGCTCCAGCCCTGGGGAAGTTCTCCAGCACAGGAACACAAAAGCCCAGGTGAAGAGCTGAACACAGCAAACGTGTGCACACGTGGGCAGCAGTGTGCATGGATATTCATGTGTGCATGCATGAACACACCTGGAGAGGTATACATGTATGAGAGCATGTGTACATAAACAGGCGTGCTCACTCTCTCACAAAACTAACTCTCACAGAACACACGCTAGGGTTACCGGCTTTACTGCAGACTGGTGGCTGAGAGATGCTGTTTGCGCTCAGTCACTCAGCTGTGTCTGACTCTGGGACACCATGGCCTGCAGCCCGCCAGGCTCCTCTGTCCATGGGATTTCCTAAGCAAGAGTACCGGAGTGGGTTGCCATTTCCTCCTTCAGGGGATCTTCCCGATCCAGAGATCGAACCTACGTCTCCTGAGTCTCCTGCGGTGGCAGGGGGATTCTTTACCCCTGAGCCACCCGGGAAGTCCAGAGATAGATGGACAAGGGTTAAAACTGAAGTTCATATGAAAACTCTCTCCAGTTGCAGACCCACAGCCCCACAGGCCCATCAGCTCCATCCCCTGACCTGTCTGTCCTCCTTCCTTTTTTCTCAACCTTCGCTTTTCATCTCTGACAACACAGGGAGTCTTTTCCCTACCCTAAGCATTCAAGGTGTTTTCCAAACAATACAGTGATTTGTTTTCCTCCTTGAGAATTCTGCTACCAGTTGTTCAGATGATAAATTCTTATAATCCTCTTCATGTGGTAAGAAGAGATGTATAATCTCAGGAAAGTCCTCTCCTGGGCTAGCCTTCCCCTGTGGATTCTTGAATGATGCTCTGTCACCTGACATGGAATGCTGGTGGTGCCTCTTAGGTATTTCACCCTTCATGTCTTTTCAGGATCAGAACCAACCTCAGGATCCCAGGCATAGGGTCAGACCAAGTTGTTTGCACTCTGCCCGACAGAGTCTAAAAGAAAACAACACTGCACTTGCCACATTCTCAGTGAACAGACAGGTGATTCACTGAGGTGCCTGATAAATGTTTTTAGACCTTCGGGATATTTTTTTACCAACCACTTTCCCCACCTCTAGTTTAATTGTCCATGAAGTTCATCAACCATGGCAATGACACAGAAAATCTGGAATTCCCAATAGCCGATAGCTCAAGACATCTACAGTTGATACAGACTTTCAGGGAGGTAGATAAGCCTATAATTTAAGCACTGAACAAAAGTCTCCATGACTAATGAGGAGAAGCATAATCAAAGGGCAAAGGTTGTCCGAGGAAGAAAAGAAATGAAGCTAGATTCCTCATGGGTTGTCCCAACTGTTTCATGGTCAGTATTATTTATTATACAGTTTAAAAGGGTGACATAAATTCTCCAGTTTCACATTTTGCCCCATTGGAATCCAAACTAACAAAATCACAAAGGAATTTCTGGTCTCTTCCCACATATTCATCTGATAAATTGATAATGAGGGCATCAGAATATGTACCATGCTTGGAAAGCAGTGACTATATCAAAGCCACAAAAACTCAGGCTCAACAGAAGTGCTAAACCTAAGGATTTGTGCAATGTTGAGTGACAGTTTTCCAACATTTGCAGAAGCAATTTTGAGACTACCTCTAAAATGTCAGCTTTGGCAAAGACCTCTCCACACACTGCCTCCCACGATCCACACAAAAATTGCAAAAACCAGATATTGGAGCAGCGTTTAAGTGTCTGATTCTCAGTATTTTTGACACCTCCACAAAGACTCACCTTAGAATTAGCAGTTAGTGTTTAGTTAAATATTGGTGATGTGTGGCTGGAATTGAAGGCGCTCACCACATTTTAAGTAAATACTCAGGCTCTTTTAAAAGCTTTTCCCTTGGAGTGAAGATGCATTTCTCTTGGCCAGGTCTAAGGGAAGAGATTCTATTTGTAAGCTTCCAGCTCCTCAGAGCCTCACTGGGGAGTTTAGAACAGGAATGACCGCCTGTGTGGTCATTAATAGTGGCATGAACTGCTTTCTTCCCAAGAGGATTCTGTGCCAATATCTTAGAACAGAAAGAATAAATACAGAAATACATATTGCATTTGGGAAAGCATTCCCTTTGCTGTGTCAATTACAACAACACATATCCTCCAAGTGACCAAATATTCAGTGTCTCATAATTCAATGACTAGGCAAGGATTGGCTTTTAGGAAAGAAAACTGGCTTAGAGTATATACTACAACTGAATTAGACCCTATTGAGTATCTGCCTGTGTGTGTGTGTGTTTAGTCACTCAGCTGTGTCTGACTCTTTTGTGACCCCATGGACTGTAGCCTGCCAGGCTTCTCAGTCCATGGAATTTGTCAGGCAAGAATACTGAAGTGGTTTGCCAATTTGAACTCCAGGATCTTCCCAACCTAGGGATCAAACCTTTGTCTCTTCATCTCCTGCACTGGCAGGTGGGTTCTTTATCACTGAGCCATGAGGGAAGCCCCACTGAGTGTCTCAGTTCAGTTCAGTTCAGTCACTCAGTCATGTCTAACTCTTTGTAATCCCTTGGACTGCAGCACACCAGGTTTCCCGGTTTTTCACTATCTCCCAGAGTTTGCTCAAACTCATGTCCATTGAGTCAGTGATGCCATCCAACCATCTCATCCTCTGTCACCCCCTTCTCCTCCTGCCCTCAGTCTTTCCCACCATCAGGGTCTTTTCCAATGAGTCAGCTCTTCACATCATGTGGCCAAAGTATTGGAGCTTCCACTTTATCATCAGTCCTTCCAATGTATATTCAGGACTGATTTCCTCTAGGACTGACTGGTGTGATCTCCTTGCTGTCCAAGGGACTCTCAAGAGTCTTCTACAACATCACAGTTCAAAAGCATCAACCCTTCAGTGATCAGCCTTCTTTATGGTCAAACTCTCACAACCATATATGACTACTGGAAAAACTCTACGGATCTTTGACAGCAACATGCTGTCTCTGCTTTATAATATGCTGTTCTTTCTAATATGCTTTTCTTCCAAGGAGCAAGGGCCTTTTAATTTCATGGCTGTAGTCACTGTCTCCAGTGATTTTGAAGCCCAAGAAAGTAAAGTCTCTCACTGTTTCCATTGTTTCCTTATCTATTTGCCATGAAGTGATGGAACCAGATGCCATGATCCTATTTTTTTGAATGCTGAAATTTAAACCAGCTTTTCTACTCTCCTCATTCACCTTCATCAAGAGGCTCTTTAGTTCCTCTTCACTTTCTGCCCATTAGGGTGGTATCATCTGCATATCTGAGGTTATTGATATTTCTCCCAGCAATCTTGACTCCAGTTTGTGCTTCATCTGGCCCAGCATTTTGCATGATGTACTCTGCATGAAAGTTAAATAAGCAGGGTTACAATATACAGCCTTGACGTACTCCTTTGCCGATTTGGAATCAGTCTGTTGTTTCATGTCCGGTTCTAACCGTTGCTTCTTGACCTGCATACAGGTTTCTCAGGAGGTTGGTAAGATGGTCTGGTATTCCCATCTCTTGAAGAATTTTCCAGTTTGTTGTGATCCACACAGTCAAAGGCTTTATCATAGTCAATGAAGCAGAAGTAGATGTTTTTATGGAATTCCCTTGCTTTTTCTATGACCCAAGGGATGTTGGTAATTTGATCATGTCAAATGTTATCTCTAACAACAAACCTACCAACAAGATACATTGATCCTGTGTTATTTATCAAGTTCAGAAAAATGAAATAATTTGTCCAAGGTCAACCAGCAAAGTGGAAGAATCAGAATTCCAACCTAATTGTGTTTGATCCCACACTATTGGTCCACTATTAGTCTTCTCAGGCCGCCATAACAAAAATATCACAAACCAGGCAGCTTGAACAATAGAAATGTGTTTTCTCTCAATTCTGGAGGCTGGGAAGAAGTCCACAGTCAAGGTGTCACATGGTGGTTTTCTGATGAGAGCACTCTTCCTACCTTGCAGACAGCAAGTCCATTCTTGTCTCTTCTTGTGAAAGTCACCCGGTCTTGTCCAATTCCTTGTGACCCCATGGGCTATACAGTCCATGGTATTCTCCAGGCCAGAATACTGGAGTGGGTAGCCTTTCCCTTCTCCAGGGGATCTTCCCAATCCAGGGATTGAACCCAGGTCTTCCACATTGCAGATGAACTCTTTACCAGCTGAGCCACAAGGGAAGATCTTGTCTTCTTGTCTCTTCTTACAAGGACACTAATCCTCTGGGAGCAGGGCCCCACCTTTATGATCTTGCTTAAACTTAATTAATTCCTGAGAGCCCCCAATTCCAATACAGCCACACCAGTGGTCAGGGCTTCAACACTGGAATTTGAGGAGACACTTTCAGACCATAGGTCTTCCCCAGTGGCTCAGCGGTAAAGAACCTGCCTGCCAGTGCAGGAGATGCAAGAGACCCAGGTTCGATCCCAGGGTCGGGAAGATCCCCTGCAGAAGAAAATGGCTACCCATTCCAGTGTTCTTGCCTGAAAAATTCCATGGACAGAGGAGCCTGGCAGGTTACAGTCCATGGGGTCACAAAGAGTCGGACACAACTGAGTATGTGGTGTGCACACACACACACACACACACACACACATTCTTTCTACTACACTGTGCTTCCTTTATGTATCAATATATCAATTAGAGAAAATCACATTAAAATTTTAGATATTTTTAGTCACAACATTGACATTAAGACTCAATTCCTTTGTGACTTGATTATTTTCTGCCATCAAACTTTATTTTTACCATTAAGTCAGGAAGTGAGAACACAAGTTAGCAAGATCGAGTCAATATTTTTCTAATTTAATCTTCTGTCAGTTTTAATATTACAAATATTTTCTCTTAGTGTGAAAATACTTGCGTGTCTGTCTTATCTTGTTTACTGAAGGGAAAGTCTTCTTTATTGAACAGAAATTCTTCCTTTTTTAAAAAAATAATTTTTATTGTTGTATAGTTGCTTTATCGGAGAAGGCAATGGCACCCCACTCCAGTACTCTTGCCTGGAAAATCCCATGGACAGAGGAGCCTGGCAGGCTGCAGTCCATGGGTTCGAGAAGAGTCGGACACAACTGAGTGACTTCACTTTCACTTTTCACTTTCATGCACTGGAGAAGGAAATGGCAACCCACTCCAGTGTTCTTGCCTAGAGAATCCCAGGGACGGGGGAGCCTGGTGGGCTGCCGTCTATGGGGTCGCACAGAGTCGGACACGACTGAAGCGACTTAGCAGCAGCAGCAGCAGTTGCGTTATAATGTTGTGTTAATATCCAGAGCACAGCAAAGTGAACCAGCCATACATATATATCACCCCCCTCCGTTTTGGACTTCATTCCCGTTCAGGTCATCACAGTGCATTAAGTACAGTTCCCTGGCTATATGGTATATTCTCATTAGTTATCTATTTTATACACACTATCAACAGTATATACGTGTCAACACCAATCTCTCAATTCCTCCCACCCACTCCTTGCCCACTTGGTATCCATACGTTTGTTCTCTACATCTGTGTCTCTATTTCTGCTTTGCAAATAAGTTCATCTGTACCATATTTTTAAACTCCACATATACCCGTTAATAAACGATCTTTGTTTTTCTCTCAGAAATTCTTCATGTTAATGTGATGGGCAGAATACTATTGGTGCAGACGCATTTGGAAGGACAAAGGAGACCTTGGCATTTTGCTCCACTGGGCTCAGAGGACTTTCCCCAGTTCAGTAATCAGCAGGAGTTTATCTAACTGCATGATGCCAGCCATGCTGACTAAATCTGTTTCCTACTCAGAACAACTGTGGAAGTAAGATATTCCCAAAAGAACACTGAAGCACAAGTCAATGAAAGACAGGAAGCATAGAAAAATTGGAGCTGCTCCCAGCTTTGAAAGACATCATCTTCCTTTAATATTTTGATTCCCTAGCAGAGCAGAAGTCATTTTTCTCCGTGCATCACACACAGAGGGATTGCAGGCGGCATCATGCACATAGCTAAGGCTCCAGGGATTCAGAGAGGTGGGCCAGATTTTTACAGTGATTCAGAGGGACAGGAAGCAGCTGTGATATTGATCGCTGCCAGGCCAGAGATGCTTTCATAGAGAACAGGAATCACAGCTGAGGGTCGAAAACCAAATGGCCATAATGGATAGCAGTTAAGACCACAGGCCTTGGAGTAGACTTGACAAGCATTCACTTTCCGCTTCCGGCACTTCCTAGCTGCAGGATCTTAGACAAGTCACTTACATGACTAGTGTGGAGCTAGCGTGAGCCTTGGAAGAGAGATGGAAAGCGCTTGGAACAGCCTGGCACTCGGTTTTCCACTTGGAACAAGTATTTGCCAGTGAAAGAGAATGTGCTGTTGAGAACAGATTCAGCATCTCTTCATGCTGCAGATTTGCATAAGTGCAAATTCAGCATCTTGACCTCGGGACAGATAGGAGACTTGCTCTAACTTCCAGGCTCAGCAGGGAGGCTGCAGAGTCCAGCTGAGAAGGTACATGAAGAGAAGACCTTCATCATGGTGTGTCCAGCACTTTGGAAGAACCATCTCAAGTTCTTCCCATTGAGGGTGGGGGAGCTATTCCTCATGGCGTCTTTTTTTCACCTTTTTTTTTTCATTGTGGTAGAATATACATAACACAAAATTTACCATCTTGATCATTCTTCAGTTAGAGGTCAGTGTCATTAAGCACATTCACATGGTTGAACAACCTTCAACCACCCTCCAGTCATCATCCCAAACATCATCCCTGTCCCCATTAAGCAGTAAGTCCCTATCCTCTGCCCCTCTCCCCCCACACCCACTATTCCACTTGTGTCTGTGTGAGTGTGACTACTCCAGGAACCTCCTATCAAGTAGAATCTTTACAGAATTTGTCTTGCTGTGATTGGCTTATTCCACTTATCATCACGTCCTCAAGGTTCACCCCTACTGGAACGTGTGTTAGAATTTCACCCTTTTGAAGGCTGAATAATATTAGTAATAAGCAATGAGGCTGAACAATCCTACGGATGGACCACACTTTGCTTATCCACGCATCCATCGATGGACGCTCACGTTGCTTCCACCGCCTGGCCACTCTGAGTGATGCTGATGAGCAGTCGTGGACACACAGAGCTGTCTCCATCGCTGCCACCACTCACAGTGCTTTCTACCTGCTCCCAGCCTGGGAGATCTTCCCTCTACCGGGCTCTGTGATGACACTAACGCCCAGGCTCCTTCCTCCCAGCAGTGAAAGCAATGCTGACGTCGTGCCTTCCCTCTGTATTCATCTGGGGAAGTGACTGTTCCAGGACAAGTTCCAGGACACTTCTCAGAAGGCAGGTGGTGGGGCCCAGAGTCCCCCCTTGCTGTGCAAGTGCAAATGACCACTGTCAACCCGCCCGCTGAATGGCCCAGAGAAGCACTGTCTTTCTTGCCAGGAATATCTGGGGACCTGCCTGAGTAGGTGGTTTTTCTCGGTGGCTATTATCAGGTTCTATGCAATGCAAACCTCAGATAATTGTATCGCATGCCATACATTATTTGTGTGTATGTGCATGTGTGTGTGTGACTGATATAGATCAGGACCCAAGAGCACTGGGTAAAGAAAATGACCTGGAGTTTCCAAAGGAAGACCTCCAAGCAGGAGGCCTCCACACAAGCCTGGTGACCTCAAAGATGACTCTCTGGGGGCTGTGTGTTCTAAGCCAGAGCTCAGCACTCCTCCAGCTGGGTAATTCCCATCCACCCTTGGGTGTGAGCCAGGACAGCCTCACCACGCATCTCTGGAGCAGAGGTTTGACCAGAAGATCTGAGGGCAGGGACAGAAACATGGAGAAGGGGATAAAAAAGTCCAATATTTAGTTGGTGACCAGTGTACCTATTTTAAGAATAGAGCAGTCAGCTACAAAGTAAGGTACAATCCAAAAATTCTCATGAATTTGTACAGAACATGAAAAGGTCTAATTGAAACACTCTCTGAGACCAGCTGCACATTGGTACCAGAAATGTATTAATACAACCTGTCCTGGGTGCACCACTCCAGGGAGAGGTCAATGCCATAGTTAGGAAGGAATTGATAGAGCAAAGAAGGAACCAGCCCCCTCCCCTGGTTCCCTTTCCCCCAGGCTGGGGGAGGAGGGAAGGAAGGAGTTTTCATGAGGACAAGGGGCTGGACATGTCCTAATTACTAACCCGAGACTTTGCAGGGAACAAGGGGCCCAGAGGATTTTCACTGATCTGAGAGCAGCCAGAAGAAACAAGAGGCTTCACAGGTGATGTGGTGGTTAAGAGCTCACCAGTACAGGGGACACAGTTTTGACCCCTGGTCCAGGAAGATTCCGCATGCCTGGGGCCCCTAAGCCTATGTGCGGCAACAAAAGAAGCCACTGCAGTGAGACGCCCAGGCACCTCAGCTAGAGAGAGTAGCCCTGCTCGCCGCAGCTAGGGAAGGCCCACAGGTAGCAACCAAGGCCTCATTTCAGTTCAGTTCAGTCGCTCAGTCGTGTCCAACTCTTTGCGATCCCATGGACTGCAGCACGCCAGGCCTTCCTGTCCATCACCAACTCCTGAAGCCTACCCAAACTCATGACAATTGAGTCGGTGATGCCATCCACCCATCTCATCCTCTGTCGTCCCCTTCTCCTCCTGCCCCCAATCCCTCCCAGCAACAGGGTCTTTTCCAATGAGTCAACTCTTCGCATGAGATGGCCAAAGTATTGGAATTTCAGCTTCAGCATCAGTCCTTCCAATGAATACCCAGGACTGGTCTCCATTAGGATGGACTGCTTGGACTTTCTTGCAGTTCAAGGGACTCTCAAGCGTCTTCTCCAACACCACAGTTAAAAGCATCAATTCTTCGGTGCTCAGCCTTCTTCACAGTCCAGCTCTCTGATCCATACATGACCACTGGAAAAACTATAGCCTTTACTAGATGGACCTTTGTTGGCAAAGTAATGTCTCTGCTTTTGAATATGCTATCTAGGTTGGTCATAACTTTCCTTCCAAGGAGTAAGGGTCTTTTAATTTCATGCCTGCAATCACCATCTGCAGTGATTTTGGAGCCCCCCAAAATAAAGTCTGACACTGTTTCCACTGTTTCCCCATCTATTTCCCATGAAGTGATGGGACCGGATGCCATGATCTTCATTTTCTGAATGTTGAGCTTTAAGCCAACTTTTTCACTCTCCTCTTTCACTTTCATCAAGAGGCTTTTTAGTTCCTCTTCACTTTCTGCCATAAGGGTGGTGTCATCTGCGTATCTGAGGTTATTGATATTTCTCCCAGCAATCTTAATTCCAGCTTGTGTTTCTTCCAGTCCAGCATTTCTCATGATGTACTCTGCATAGAACTTAAATAAGCAGGGTGACAATATGCAGCCTTGATGTACTCTTTTTCCTATTTGGAACCAGTC
>NW_011494609.1:4538-5192 GCF_000754665.1 Bison bison bison | reverse complement strand
ACAGATTCCCATCTCTTTCAGAATTTTCCACAGTTTATTTTGATCCACACAGTCAAAGGCTTTGGCATAGTCAATAAAGCAGAAATAGATGTTTTTCTGGAACTCTGTTGCTTTTTCGATGATCCAGCAGATGTTGGCAATTTGATCTCTGGTTCCTCTGCCTTTTCTAAAACCAGCTTGAACATTTGGAAGTTCAAGGTTCACGTATTGCTGAAGCCTAGCTTGGAGAATTTTAAGCATTACTTTACTAGTGTATGAGATGAGTGCCCACCCTTATGGCAGAAAGTAAAGAGGAACTAAAAAGCCTCTTGATGAAAGTGAAAGTGGAGAGTGAAAAAGTTGGCTTAAAGCTCAACATTCAGAAAACGAAGATCATGGCATCCGGTCCCATCACTTCATGGGAAATAGATGGGGAAACAGTGGAAACAGTGTCAGACTTTATTTTTGGGGGCTCCAAAATCACTGCAGATGGTGAATGCAGCCATGAAATTAGAAGACGCTTACTCCTTGGAAGGAAAGTTATGACCAACCTAGATAGCATATTCAAAAGCAGAGACATTACTTTGCCAACAAAGATTCGTCTAGTCAAGGCTATAGTTTTTCCTGTGGTCATGTATGGATGTGAGAGTTGGACTGTGAAGAAGGCTGAGCACC
>NW_011494609.1:0-3034 GCF_000754665.1 Bison bison bison | reverse complement strand
TCACCCATTCCAGTACATTTTAGTTCGCTGATTCCTAGAATATCGACGTTCACTCTTGCCATCTCTTGTTTGACCACTTCCAATTTGCCTTGATTCATGGACCTAACATTCCAGGTTCCTATGCAATATTTCTCTTTACAGCATTGGACCTTGCTTCTATCACCAGTCACCTCCACAGCTGGGTATTGTTTTGCTTCGGCTCCATCCCTTCATTCTTTCTGGAGTTATTTCTCCACTGATCTCCAGTAGCATATTGGGCACCTACTGACCTGGGGAGTTCCCCTTTCAGTATTGCCAGAGTCCAGCCCCGGCTGATCCAGGGTATTCGAAGCAGGGACAGCGCTGGTGAGGATCAGGATACAATAGCTTCAATTAGATATCGTTTCAAAGGTAGGTCCCCAACCCTTTCCCCCAGTGTTGAATTTTAGGGATGGATAGGACCCCACTCAGGGTGCCGCGGACCCCCCTGTAGGGTAGACAGGACGAGTAGGAGTGGAAAGTGTTGAAAGTGTTAAAGAGTTAGAGAGAAAAAACAGTTTCTGAAGTTAAAAGGCCAAAGAAAAGCCTGATCTTTTGAAAGCTAAAAGCTTTATCTTCTATTATACTTAATTTTCTGACATGGCTAACACTGAAACTAAGAACGGCAACTTTTTATACAAGTAATCTTGAAACTGTTAAAGAGGCTACTGTTAATTTAGATACTTGGGTGAAGATAAAAAAAAAACAAACTAAAAACTAAAAACTTATCCTATAAATATGATTAAAAATGTTGTGGACCCCCATCATGAGGCTGTGGGTTAATCTATGGGAGAGGCTATAGCGGTGGATGGTAGTGGGTCTCCACCTTCTGCACAGATCATATTTTCTGCCATTGACGAAGAAAAGGAGGGAGACTGTGCTCTACCTCCCGAGGAGTGAGAGGGCTTATAGGACGCTGCGGCCAGGCGCCCTGGCAAGCCCCCTCTCCCTCTACACAAACCTTCAAAAATTTGTCCAACAATTTCTGATTTAAGGCGACTACCCCACCTCCGCTTGCGCCTCTCAGGGCCTAGGAATTCTCCAGTTTACAGCCAAAGCCTCCCAGAACATTGCCTAAGGCTGAAAAAGATAAAAAAGTTTTCTTTTAAACAAAGGAGCTTTTAAAAAATACACAATATACAGAGCCTGCTCCTTGCAGAAAAACCCCCTCGGAGGGGGCCTCACCCAAGCAAAAAAAAAAAAAAAAGAGAGAGAGAAAAAGAAAAAGAAAAAAGTGAAAAAGTGAAAAAGAAAAAAGGAAAGAAAATAGAGAAAGATCTAAAGATAGAAAAAGAACTAAAGAGTGAAAAGGAGAGAGGAACGAAGGAGGAAGGAATCAGGGAACGCAGCAAGATAGAAAAAGGAAGAAAGGAAGTTAGAAAAAGAGATACAGAGAGAAAGAGAGGGAGGAGAAAAAAAAGAGAGAAAGAGGGTAAAGGGAAAGAAACGAAGGAAAGAGAAGGTAGCGAGAAAGGAAGGGGGAGAGAAAAGTGAGAAAGTCAGGAAGAGAGGGAGAGAGAGAGACAGTAAGAAGGAAGAAGGGAGAATGAAAGAGGGAAACAAGAAGGAAATGATAGTAAAAGAGAAAAGAAGAGGAAGGAAAAAAGATAGAGTGAGGGAAAGAAAACTTGAGAAAGATTTAAAGAGAAGGAGGAAGAAAAAATCAGCAGAGGAGAGAGGAGAGGACTTACAGGACACTGTGGCCAGACGCCCTGGCAAGCTACCTCCCTCTGCGCAAACTTTTAAAAAAACTTATCCACCACTTTCTGATTTGGGGCGATAGTCGCCGCCTCCGTTTGCGCCTTCGAGGGCCCAAAAGTTCCCCACTTTGCCCCCAAAGCCTCTCAAAATGTTGCCTAAGCCTGAAAAAGACAAAAAGTTTTTTAAACAGTGGAGCTTTTAAAACGGACTGTGTACACAATATGCAGAGCATGCTCCTTGGAGAAAACCCCCTCGGGGGGTCTCACCCAGGCTGAGAAAAGCCGGAGGGTAAGGGGATTTAGCAACAATATTAACCCCTGACGAGCTGGTTACTCCAATTCCAACGGGAGTGGCTGGCCCCCTACCTGAGGGCATTGTAGGACTTGTGCTAGGGTGTAGCTCGCTTTCTTAGAAAAAAAAAAGAAAAAGAAAATTTCGGTGGTGCATGGTGTAGTAGATTCTGATTATATTGAGAAATTAAAGTTTTGACCTCACCGCCTACTAAAACTGTGCAAATTAATAAAGGTCAAAGAGTAACACAGCTTTTGCTTTTACCTTAGTATCAGACAGGAAAAATCTTGACTTCTCAGGCTAGGAGCCACAGAGTATTTGGATTTAGCGATCTAGCCTTTTGGGTGCAGGAAATTACAGCTCCAAGGCCTTTAAAAGATCTTTTAATTCAAGAAAATAAAATGTCAGGGCTATTAGACACAAGAACAGACGTCTCTTAACATTGCTGGGAAAGACTGGCCCAGTTCCTGGCCCACGCATACTACTGAAAATGAGTTGGTGAGATTAGAGAAAGTGGTATGCAGAGTGGGAATGCTGTAGAGAAAAAAGTGAGGGAAAGTTTAAAACCTTGAAGAGTAGTGAGTTCTCCATTGCTGGAGGTACTCAAACAAAGATTAGATGGTTGCTTGTCATCTAAAAAGCTATAGACCAGATTTAGGTTACAAAACAATAACTGGAGAAGCTTATAAAGATGTTGTGCAACACCTCTTTACTTGCTTCTCATATTTAGGTGCCAAAAGTTTTGAAAACTGACAACGCCCCTTTGAAGCTGCAGAGAGATTGTTTACTAACTTTAAATAATTTCCAAAAATTATTAGGGAACATTAATTGGATACGCCCACATTTAAAACTGAGTACTGCAGATTTAAAGCCTTTGTTTGATTGCTTAAAAAGCGATCCTAATCCCAGTTCTAAGAGAAAGTTGACTAATGAGACAGAGTTGGCTCTTGTTAAAGTAGATGAGACTTTAAATGATCAGTTAATTAAGATTAATATTACCAAAAGATGAGATTAAATTATTCTT
>NW_011494608.1:6459103-6459925 GCF_000754665.1 Bison bison bison | reverse complement strand
CCCCACCCTGAGAAACCACCTCCCAGACTGCCCAGCACAGGTGGGCTGGATAATACGGTGGCTGCCCAGAGGGGCTGGGAGTGCCCCCCTAACCCCGTGCAGCTGGCATTACTGAGCCTGGGGTCACCGCAAAGAGACCTCACTCCCCCAGTGCCTGTTTCCCAGGCTGTCACCTGCAGGGTTAGAATGTGGCATTTTCACAGTGCCACCTGTCACTGGGCTACCAGGTCCCACCTGGACCACACCGGCCAATGGCCCAGCCGCCCCTCCCCTGGCTTCCCCCAGGGGAGCACCACCCCCCTGCAACTGCCCCCTTGCCTCCGGGGGTGGACACTGGGGGGGGTCAAAAGTGAGCAAACCTCCACCACCCCAGGTGGGGTGGGGGTCGGTGGCAGGACCTACAACCAGGTAATAGACTGAGTTAGAAAGAACACTGGTCGGGGGGTGAGGGGGTAGACACAAGGTCTCTCAGGACGTGGCCTTTGGGCAGAGACTCAGGACGCACATGCACTGCACAGGTCCCCGAGAGGGGTCACATCAGACCCCCTTGAGCCCCGCGAGAACAGCATGCCCCGTCTAGCACTGCTTGCCAGTCCAGGACCTGCCCACCACCACCATCGCCATCGCCTTCACCCTACACACGCCCCACCTGAGGTGGAAGACTGAGTGCCCCGTTCCACATGGAGGCCAGACGGAGACGCAGAGCGGAGCTGTCTGAGACCCGGGTTCCTTCTCTTCGCCCCAGTGAGTCTCGGGAACCTCATGGCTGGGAGCCCGGGCCCGGGGGCGTGCTAACACAGACGAGGCCTTCAGTGCAGCCGC
>NW_011494608.1:6457009-6459003 GCF_000754665.1 Bison bison bison | reverse complement strand
CAGTGCAGCCGCAACAGTGGCCCAGCAGCAAGCATCAGCGTCAGCAGCTCCGCGTCCTCAACTCAGAGCCCAGCAGCTCTCGGGCTCAACACAGTTAGCACCAACCCCTCAGGGGGTTATTAAAACCCAAGGTAATGAGGGCTGACAGTCTAAGCTGCCACCCGTTAACAGTAAACATTAACGATGTAGTTACCGCTTGTTGAGAACCTGCTTTCTGAGGAAGCCCTAAGATAGCTGGAGTCAAAGACCAGGAGGTCCTCACTTCCGGGCTGGGGGTTCCTCCTCCCTGATTCATTTGGTACAAGGGGGCTGGATGAGGCCCAGCTGGTCACTGTGAGGCTGAGTCCAAATCCGCATTAACGGCCGCACCAACCACGGTGGGTGCACGCGGGTCAGGCTGTCGCCAGCCCCAGAGCACCCCCTAGGGCACCTGCTGACTGGGTGACCCCAGACAGCCCCCTTCACCCCGGCTGGCAAGGACTGCCACCTCCTTTCACTCGCCAGCATGGTGACACGTGACCAACCACGTGGCCACTGTGTCGTGACCCTCGTCTAACAAGAGAGGACATGGGTGCAGGGGGTCTTGGTCACTACCCAAGGGGCAGAAGAACCAGGCTGTACACCGCCCCCCCACGCAGCTGGCCCTGGGGCCCTGCTCTGCACCGTGACCCTGTCCCTCTGCCGACTGTGTGACCAGCAGTCCCGCTCACCCTCACCCTGTACCACTGAGACAGGGGTGCCACGCCCCAGAGGCCCAGGGCGCACAACAACATCACAGAGCCTGGAAGGACAAGGCCCGCCTCGCCCCATTGGACGGAGGAAACCACTGAGGCTCCCCGCTGAGCCACAAGCATGAGCAGGAAGGCCTGGGGATCCCGGGGGCCCTGTGCTCTCTTGGGCTCTGCCCCCACAGTGCCCACATCCCAGTCTCCACCCACCTGAGCCTGCCGGGAGCCCCAGACACTCACTCGCTGTCCCGCACGTCCTGAGTCCTGGAGCCCTGCAGAGGCCGCGCCCCCAGCCCAGCTTTATCCCCGGCCTGGCCTCCCGCCCTCCCCACGTCAAAGGCCCTGGGACCGCCCGCCAGCCCAGGAGGCGGGGGCTCAGGCAGGGGCAGCCCGGGAAGGATCCGGGCTCCCAGGGCAGTCCCGGCAGCCAAGCAGGGAGGCGGGGTGGGCCAGGACACAAGTCAGAGTTCACGGCGGGCACCCCGGTCTCGGTCTCGGGAAGAGGGCAGGAGAGCCCCTCCCCTGTGGGCCAGGCTCTGGGGCCACTGGGGCCAGGACAGTCCCCAGGGCCCTGTAACTGCCGGCAGGCAGAGCTGAAGGAGACAGGCGGGGCAGGTGGGCGGCAGCAGAGCCAGTGGGGAGGGGTCAGAGGCCCAGCCTGGGCCTGTGGCTGGCAGGGTGGACGCTCCCAGACACAGCCTGGGGGCTTCCCAGGTCTCTGGCCTGGCTCCCCACTGCCTGCTGTGGGCTGGAAAGGGGCCCCCGGGGCCCTTTCCTTGCAGAGGGGAGCTCGCTGCAACTTCAGAGAAACAGCCCAGCCCTCTGCAGTCTGCCCCCCACCTAAGAAGTCCCCCAGGAACCCCCGAGCCTACTCAGGGAGCAGCCAGGTTTGCCCAGAGCCCCCTCTGAGCTCAGTGCAGTTCCTCCTGTTGTCCTGTTTCCTCCGCAAGGAAGTGGGGGAGAAAGCCCACAGGCAGGCTAGCCCACCCACCCAGGCCTGGGAGCCGAGCCCACAAAAGCACTAGGGAAGTGGGAACCCCCGCCCGCGGGGGAAGGGCTGTTCCTGCTTCCCAGGGTCAGGGTCACTCGCCCCTCCCCCACCAGGATGTTGCCCCAGTCGTGGTGACATCAGGAGGGGTGGAACCCACAGGGCTGGGGTGGGGTGTGCATTTCAGGCTCACCCAGCCCCTAGCCCTGTACTTCTTGGGGGCAGAGGGAGGCCATGCTCTGCTTGTACCCCGCCCAGTGAGCAATGGGGGCAGTTCC
>NW_011494608.1:6456090-6456719 GCF_000754665.1 Bison bison bison | reverse complement strand
ATGCATTCAGCCACCCATAACCTCCCCCTCCCTGCCCCATCGCTAGGTCCCCGCTGGTCCCCACCGGCCACCACCCCAGACGGAGGCCCTTCCCCAAGGGCCTGTCACCCAGGTTCAGCCCATCGTGACTACCCAGTGCCTCAGCCAACCCCCAAAGCCCTCTTCAGCAACCCCCCAGCCCTCTGGCCTGACGCTGCCTGGGTCCCCCACACAGACATGGGGTGTCCACTGTTCTGGGCCCAGGCCTCCCACCCCCCTGGGGACCCTGGCATCTGTATTCACACAGGCAGCTGGGCTGACCTGGGCGGCTGGGAGCGGTGTTCTGTAGGTCCTGCCAGGCCCCCAGACTCTCTGCTTGGAGAGCCCCCAGCCCCGGGGGGAGGGGGGTCTGGTTGTCTGGGATGCAGAGCCCATCATGCTGGGATTCTAGACAGGAGGAAAAAAGCTTCAAGCCTGCCCCGCGCTCGGAGTTAGACCTGCACCCACAGCCCTGGCACGCTCCCCCTGGGCCCCATGGGGCTGGCACCGACTCCTGGCACCATGCCACCCCGTTTCCAAGGCCCCTAAAGGCCGATGCCCAGAATGGGCCTGGCCTCCGGGAAGGGCATAAAGTTTCACGGATCCACTTG
>NW_011494608.1:6441921-6455990 GCF_000754665.1 Bison bison bison | reverse complement strand
GGCCTCCCGAGAGCTGAGCACTCCCCAGGCAGAGCCCCAGCCCCTCCTGTTTCATGAGCACATCACTGGGACCCTCAACAGGCAGATCCGGGACCCCTGGGCTCCCACGCTGGGGCCTCAGAGAACAGGGGTGGGAGCCGGGGCCTCACAGACGGTCCACGTGGCCTAACAGGCCTCACTGCCCGAGAGGAGGCCGCCCTCGCCCGCCAGGATCAGCTGGAGACCCCACAGGGGTCCTCAGCCGGCAAGGGGACAAGGCGTGCATGGGTGCCTATGGCGCAGAAGTCCTCCCCCCATGGCTGCTGAGTGCCCTGGGCCCATCTCCTCCCCTCTGGGCATTCTGAGCCAGCAGCCAGGCACAGGATGAGAAAACAGAACTGCACCACATAAGTGCCCACAGAGCGGCCATGCAGCCTGCCGGGCGGGGGTGGGGTGCGCACACACGATTGGGTTCCAGCAAAGCCCACCCTGCAGGATGGATCCTGATCAAGCTGGGCGATGGCCCCCAGCCCCTCTCTGTGGAGAAGTAGCTATGGCTAACTTCTGGGGACAGTGAGGGGACAGGGTCCCTGAGGGTGGGCAGGAGAGCCTGAGGAGAGGAGAGGGGCTGTGAGCAGCAGCCAGCACGCGGCAGGCGCTCCCCCTCCCAAGGGAGAGCAGGGTCGGCCGCCCCCAGTACCCTCAGGCAGGGCCGCCAGTCCCCTGTGCCCACCCGAACCCTCTACACCCACCAGGGAGGTCGGGAGCTGAGCTGGCCCCTCCTCCTCCAGGACCCCAACAGCAGGGTGCCAGGGACCTTGGGGGCCCAGGGGTGAGGGACCTTGGAGCATCAGGGTGTGATGGTCACTTCTGTCCACTCCCACACCCAGGAGCCTGGCCAGAGCAGGACCCCCTGCCTGGGTCACAAGACAGGAGCCTGCAGCCCGGCTGAACCCAGATCCACGGGCCCCCCGGCACCCCCAGGCCACCCTCAGCCACTGCCCAGCTCACCCCTCCTCTTACCTCCCACGCACATCCCGACCCTGGACCCAGGGTCCATCCCCATAAAGGGGGAGAAGGCCGGAGGCCCCTTCCACGTACTGGCCCCACATGGGGCCCTTGTCGCGGGGCCCTCCCCACATCCATCCCCAAACTGGTGCTGGAAGGCACCCAGCCCCTCATCATCTGAATCAGGAAACCGAGGCTCAGGCCTTGCAGGGCAGCTCTGAGGGGCTGAGCCAGCATTCCCGGCCAGCCCAGGGCGGGCATTTCTGTGTATTTTCTCCTCCAACCAGGCCCCGGAGGAGAAACTGGGGCCCAGCCTCCACAGATGTCGGGGCTCCAGGAGGCCTCGTCACCCGGAGCCTGCCCAGTCCCCCCCCACCCCACCCCCGCCCCGTGCCCGGAGCGCAAGGCCGCTGGGGGTCAGGCGGGCAGGAAGGGGGCGCGAGATCACAGAGGTGGCCAGGGCCACTGGCCAAGGCCCTGGTGGACGCACGTCAGAGGGGCCTGCAGGAACCGCGGGAAAGAGCGCTGACCTGGCCTCAGGAGGCCACGTCCAAAATAACCAGCCCTCAGCCAGGCGCACGTAGGCCTCTCAGCCTGGGCACTGCCAAGCTGGGTGCAGAAGGTCATGGCTATTTCTGGGCCGGGCTGGCAGCGAGATGCAGCCCCCCAGTGCCCCCAAAGAGCTGGTGCAAGAGGGGCGGCCGAGGCAGGTCCCAGCCGCAGGATGCGTGGCCTCTATCTGGGGCAGGGGTCCTGCCGGGGGACCCCACGCTGCTCCCTTCCAAAAAGCCCATTGGCATCATCAGCATGTCCGGGTCACGTTGGTCTCATCGGGCGGTTCCGGGCCTTCTCAGCCACGAATCCCTGTGCTGGGCCCTTGGCCGCACAAAGCGCCACAACCGCCCACAGCACGCGGGGGCTCTGCGCTCCGCTCTCCAGCAGCTCCGACTTCAAGTGCACAGGGGAGGCTTTGACTGTGGCAGGAACCCCCTGTGCCCACACGGGCACCCCCTGCCCTGCCAGGCCACATCCCCAGAAACACCTCGTCACACAGCCTCCAGCCTGGGGCTCCGCCTGCCTCATGCAGGTCAACACTACCACCCCCATAACTTTGCAGGTGCCAATGGTCATCTGACCAATGGGAACCTGGGGCCCAGAGAGGATGTGAGGCCCTGAGGTGCAGTCTCACTCGAACTCCCAGGCCAGGCAGGTTCTCTGTGGGCCGAGGGGAAGGGGACGGTTCCCTTTCATCACCCCAGACCCAGGCTTCTGTCCACAGAGCCTGCCCCTCCCAGCAGAGCATGAGCTTGGGAGCCTGTCCCGGTTCCCACCCTGGCTTCCCCACTGCAAGCTGTGTGCTGCTGGGCACATCTCTCAGCCTTGCTGTGCCTCAGTTTGTTCATCTGTGAAACGGGTTCACTGGAAGCTCATCCCGCATGGAGGTGCCGCTGGCTGTTCTCCTGGGTCTGGAAGGACGATCCCCTCCAGAGCAGCCTTGCCTGAGTCCCTGGATGCTCCCACTGCACTGGGCACCCACGGGGGCTCTGATGGGACTCTGGGATCCCCGGGAGGGTCCACATTCAGGGTCCTAATTCTCCCAGTGGGTTCCTTGGACACCTGAGGGGACTTCTTCCTGCAGTGTGTCTCAGAGCCCTCATTTCTCTACACACAGGGCTATCTGATGGCGGGCAGTCAGCAGCGTATTTCCAGAACTTTTCTGAAGCCGGGCACTAGCAACGAGGCGCTTCCCAGAACCCACCTCAGCAACAGCAGGCTAGGCCAGAGAAGGGCCCCAGCCGCAAGGGTCCGAGGGCCTCCAGGTCTGGTACCCTCCTCCTGCTCGCCTGTGTGTCTGGGAGCATCTCTCTGAGCCTGGGCCCTGTCTGTGAGGATGGACGATGAAGACTGCGGGCAGGGATTTGAGGGGTGCGGCGGGCGGGCCACACTGGCAGTCACTGCGTGGCCATCACGGCAGGGCGAGGGCCGAGCACGCACTCCTCCCCTCCCCCGTGTCCCCACCTGGGCCATGCCATGGCGACAGTGACCTGAGGGTGGCAGGATTAGCTCCTGGATGCAGGGGTCCCCTGCCACGAGAACGGCCCGGATACCCAGCCAGGGAGGGCAACTGGAAGCCTCCAGCCGAGGGGAGCTCAGCGCCACCCCCCAACAGCCCCGCCAACCCCAGCAGCGCGGCTTCCCCAGACAGAAGGCAGCAGAGGCCGGCACCGCATGTCCGGGGCAGCCAGGCGTCAGGACCCGGGCGCCTGTACCCCCAGCTTAAGCACCTGCTCAGCTCCCGGAGAGCGAGCGGGGACCCATGGGGACAGAGGACCTGTGGGAAACCCTCTTCTCCGGGGCTGAGCCTCCTGCGGGGCTGAGGTGCCTTCCAGCCTGGGGTCTGCACCAGGCCCCGGCTCCCTTGAGGGGCTCTGGGCATGGCTGCGGGCCGCCTCAGCCACACCACCCCTCCCTGCCCAGCGGCTGACTTCAGCCCCTCTCTCTGAACCACACAGCACAGCCCCACAGCCTCCAGGAGGGGCTGGGGGCAGAGGCCAGGGGAGCTGGCCTGAGGGTGGCCCCCAGGGCCCAGGGACTTGTCTCCACCTGGCAGCATCATGCCAGCCATTCCCTCGGTCAGAGGAAGCAGCGGCCTGCAAGCCTCCTCCAGAGAGCCAGGCCAGGACTCAGAGGGGACGCTGCCGGCCAGCACCTTGGAGGCCGGGAGGCCCCTGGCGACACCTTCTCCACGCCAGGCATGGATGCTCAGAGTCAGACAACCAAGTCCTGCTGTACAGCACGGGGAACTCTACTCAATATCCTGTGCCAAACCATAAAGCAAAAGAACACAAAAGAGAACACGGATGCGGCGGGCTTCCCTTGTGGCTCAGTGGGTAAAGAATCTGCCTGCAATGCAAGAGACCCAGCTTCGATCCCTGGGTTGGGACGATTCCCCTGGAGAATGGAATGGCTACCCACTCCAGTATTCCGGCCTGGAGACTTCCACGGACAAAGGAGCCTTGCAGACTACAGTCCACGGGGTTGCAGAGTTGGACATGACCGAGTGACTAAAGAATACATACATATGTATTAAGAGCCACTTTGCTGTACAGGAGAAATTAACACAACACAGTAAATCAATTCAGTAAAAACGCCCAGGGCCAGATGGGTGTGAGTGCCGGGCAGCCGCTCCTCACCAGACCCAACAAGGCCGATGTAAAAAGAAATATATGCGCAGAGACAGACCAGGCAGGGGGCACGCTTCAGAGGCCCCCAAACGGGTGCCCTCTTTGCTCCATCTAACCCCTTGGCGACACTGAGCCCCTGCAGGGGACCTGGGGGGCAGAGCACAGCGGGGGCTGCCCAAGTGCCCGCCCGGCTCTGTGCCCAAGCCCCTGGGGCACCCTGCCGCCTGGGCTCTGGGACCAAAGCGGGGGAGGCACCAACAGATCCCAAACAGAGAACACAGGCCCCACGCCGCGGGGGGACAGGGGTCCCGGAGTCGGGGAGGGGCCTTTGTGTGCAGGCATCGACCTGCCCCGAGGCCATCAGTCCCCTATCTGCTCAGACCAGGGGCAAGGATGCCTACCTGTGGTCCCGCACCTGCTGGGCCCGGCGTCCTGACAGCGAGCAGGTGCTGCTTCACTTTCTTCTGCAAGAGCGGACCGAGCCCCTGCCTGCTGAAGCCCTGGGCCAGAGCTGGGTTAATCCTATTTGCCAGACTAACTGTGAGCCTGCTCAAGCCAGGCTGTGTAGGGCAGGGGAGCCGTTTAAATTTATTTTTTTTTAATGGAGATAAAATTCACCTAACATGATGTTCCTCCTTTTAGCTATCTGGAAGTGCACGCTTCGGTGTTTTTTTTAGTACATTGAGTGTCGTGTAGTCATCACCACCACCAATTCCAGAACATTTCCATCACGCCCTAAAGGTACCCCCCGCCTGTCAGCAGGTACTGCCCATCCCCCTGCCCCAGGCCTTGACAACAGTGAATCTGCTCTCTATCTCGATGGATTTGCCTGTTCTGGACGTTTTACACAAACGGAGTAAATCACGTGTGGTCCTTCACGTCGGGGTCCCTTCACTCCGGACAACGCCCCCCAGGCTCACCCACACTGTCAG
Organism: Bison bison bison; assembly: GCF_000754665.1. Classification (NCBI taxonomy): domain Eukaryota; kingdom Metazoa; phylum Chordata; class Mammalia; order Artiodactyla; family Bovidae; genus Bison; species Bison bison. The sequence continues at coordinate 6,450,886 of NW_011494608.1, read as the reverse complement.
GTAGACCAGGACGCTGAGTGATGTCCGCAGTGTGGAGAGAGGACGTCTGGGTCGTGTCCAGGCCTGGTCTCACTTCACCCACGGGGACTGAGCTGCAGCACGTTGCCAGGGAGCAGGGCTGCACGGGAGGGTCTGGGTGGCACGGGGGCCACATGTGGCAGTGTCTGGTCAGCTCCTTCCCAGGCCCACCAGGCTGCCCAGGTCCCAGGCAGGTCCCGGGGGGACAGAGGCCCCAGCAGCTGGGTGTGAGGGAAGGGGCCTCCAGGGTTCCAGGCAGGACAGGGCTGGCCTTCAAGGAAGGGGAAGGTCGGTCAAAGCCTTTTTAGAAGTTAAAAACATAACTGTCACACAAGTAGTGACCACGGGTCTGAGACCTATTCCACCTGTGATGGCACTGGCAGGTGGCAGTGCTGGTTCAGAGGAGAATCCCTGGATTCCAAGCGTTAAAACCAGAGAGGAGGAGACAGATGGGAGGTGTTCGACAGGGCAACGCCACCATCCGTGCCAGACAAAGCGGCACGTCCAGGCGACTCCCCCACATCCAGGGCAGGTACAGACGTCCCGAGAAAGCTGGACGGCACCCAACAGACACAGAAGGACACACCGTCCCCCTTCTGCCTTAAGAGATCCAAACGGGCGAACGGGGGTGGGTGTCTGGGCGGAGGGCACGGCCTGAGCAGAGGCCTCAAGGCAGGCAAGGGCAGGGTCCCCAGGGCGGGCGGGCTTGAGATGGGCACTGGTTCTCGGAGTCACCAGAGGGATGAGGGGGTCTCTGCGATCACAGATCCAGGCATGTCACAGAGCCAAGCGTGAGGTGAGGGTGAAGCAGTGGAAACTCCCCAGAATCCCCGGTCGGGGGCGAGAGGACTGCCACAGGCGGTGAGCTGGCAGCACCTGGGCCCAGTAACTGAGGCCACCTGAGGTGACCCGGAATCTGGGGAGCATCTACCCAGAGCCAGTCCCCCGCTGGCATCCCAGGGCTCCCACGCCACCCCCACTCCCTACGTGGTGAAAGCTGAATCAGTCCTGTCCGCCTCAGCCGAATCACGCCGAGGGAAACACAGCATGCTTACGGCTGGAAGGAAGGCCCCCGCCGTTTCCTTCCTCCTCTTCTCCAGCCTCACCTGTGTGCTGCCTGGAGGCGACTCTCTGCAGCCCCATGGACTGTAGCCTACCAGCCTCCTCTGTCCATGGGATTCTCCAGGCAAGAATACTGGAGTGGTTGCCATTTCCTTCTCCAGGGGATTTTCCCGACCCAGGGATCAAACCACGTCTCCTGGGTTGCCTGCACTGCAGGCGAATTCTTTACCGGCTGAGCTCTCGGGGAAGCCCACCTCAACTGCCCTCCCGCTATTACTGGATCACACCCTCAGATCCTGCCTCTGGCTCTCTGCGCCCACTGTGAGTCTGTCCCCGCGCCATCCTGCACCACCACCAGGCCTCTGTCTGTGGGTGCCACTTCCCCAGGACTCCCTCCTGGCCCTCCTGCACCTCTGCAAGTCCCACCTCCTTGGAAGCCCACTCACCTGCTCGCAAGCTCTCGCTGAGCTCCTACGGGTGCCCTGGCTGTGCTGTGGACCCAAGGGCACTCTCAGGGAGCAAAGCTCAGTTCCTCGCACAACAGTGAGTTCGGCCACAGCAGCCGGGGGGTGACCCTAGAGGCCAGACGCCCCCAGAGCACAGCCCTAGCACAACGAGACAAGAAGAGAGGCCCTCAGCTGCCAAGGAGCCCCCGCAGCTGGACTCCCAACACACTGAGAAGCCCCCATCTCTGATCCAGCTTCCACCCAGGCCCCTCACCGAAGGGCAGGGGCCTGGAGCCCCGCTTCACAGGCCATCACAGAGCGCACCGCACCCAGGAAGACACAGTCTGGGGCTCTGGGCTCAGTGTTCCCCAGCACCCGTCAAGGCTTCTCCCGTTTCAGAAACCTCTCAACAAGCAGCAGAGAACCCAGCCTCAGCCTCTGCCACCTCCCCAACTCCTGGACGTGCGCGCCGCCAATGTCTCTTAAAGAGAGCACCCCTCCTCCCCCTCCCGTGTTCTGCTGGACTCAGTGTCTCGTTACGAGGCAGTGGGGCAAGGCCAGCGCTGCTCAGACCTGGGTCAGCCGCACTCCACCTCTGGGAGGCACCCACATCCCCAGGGCGGCTGCAAGGCTGGGTCACAGACTAGCAGGCCTAGCATGAAGTTCGTGCTCGGGAAGAAGGGTCAGGGACCCTCCTGGGCCAGGCCCGCGGCTGCCTGTCCTCGGCCCATGGATGCCCCTGGACCATCCACCCTGGCCCAGGGCTGGCTGGTGGCCACGCCTCCCGGCAGCGGGTCCTGCATCCCAGATCCGCCCGAAGCCCTGGTTCTCACGCTCGCTTCCTCGGGGTAGGGAGTGGGGGCAGGGCACAACACGCTCACCCAGGCCCTGAAACCCCAGCCCCCTCTCTGGGAGCCTGTGCCCACAAGGACCCGGGGCCAGAGCCTTTCACTGGGAGGGGGGCTGGGGGAGAGGGACAGGGGAGCACAAGGCGGGAGACAAGGAAGAGGGGGTGAGAGGAGGGCAGGAGGCCCGGGGGGGGATGCTCCCTCGCCTCCTCAGGGCTGGCCAGACAGGGGCGTCTAACCCTGAGCCCACCAGGGTCCTTCTGAAAACAGGAGGCCAGGCAGGAGCAAGGCAGCCAAGAACACAGGACACGAGGGGTCAGCGTCCGTCCCGAAGCCGGGCAGGCCTGGCAGTGTCCGTGGGAACAGGGCCCGGGCTCGGCCGGCCACACTCGGGCCAGTCAGTGGGCATCAGGGCCATGGCAAAGGCTGGGGCAGCTGGGCATTTCCCGAGCGGCAGGAGCCCAGGCCCCGATCCTGCCCCAGCCATGTCCAGACCTACAGGCTGATCTGGGGCAGGGGGTGTCTCGTGGGGGCCCTGGGGAAGGCTGGAGGGGCGGCGAGGGGAGAGAGAAAGGGTCGGCAAGTCACAATCACCCCTATCGTCACCATCCACGCCCCCAGACCCCGCCGGCGCTCTCCCCGTCTCCTACCTCCCCTCGGCCCCAGCCCCTTCGCGGCCACTTCCGCCCACAGCCTTCTCCCCGCCCCGCTTAGCCACCTCCTCCCTGACCCTCAGCTGGCACCAAGTGTCTCCCTCTGGGTTAGGGGCTCCTCCTCCAGCTCCCTGGACCCCCACCACCCCTAACCGCACTCAGCCCAGCCCACCCAGGGCAGAGGCCACAGTGGCATCGTGCGTGTGTGGAGACCATGATTTTGTGGGCTGTGGCCACACTGGACCTCAGGCTGGGGACAGGGGCGGCTGACGAGGTGGACAGACGGCTGGACACTATGATGAGAGGCTCAGTCTGCACTCCAGCATGCATGCCCCGCAGGCTCTGCCCAGCTCCTTCCTCCACGCTCCCTGCCCCCCACACCCCACTCGGGGACCCCCAGCCGCTGGCTGTCCTCACAGGCCTGGGGGCCCCTCGGGACGGCCCTTCCGGTGACTTCCTGCCAGGGAAGCTGGGGGGAGGGGTAAACAAGGCCTCCAGATGGCTTCCTGCGGGCTGCCCGCGAGCGTGGGAACGGGCCAGCTCCAGGGCAATGGAGGAGGGGAGGGCTGCGCCCTCAACAGAGCACCTTCTGCCCCCTCTCCCCGGACGCCCCCTCTGACACCTCCCGACACGCGCAACTCCATCTAGGGAGCGGGACAGGCCCCACCCGCGGGCCAGAAGCAGGACTTCCTGCCCACCATGGCCTTTCCTTATCAAGCCTGCCCTCCTGCAGAGGCAGGGACCCCCGCCCCATCTGAGAGGCAAGGGACACTGAGGCCAGGGAGGAGAGGGTCTCCCAGGGCGCAGTGAGTCAGTGGCTGGGCGGAGGCGGGTCAGCCCCCACCTCAGCACACACCTGGAGGCTCCTCATCTGTAAACAGGGGGACGACAGTCCAGCTCCAGGCCCCTCGACAAGGACGGCACAGCCCCGGCTCGGGAGGCACCGGCGACAGCACATCTGGCCCCCACACCAGGGTCCTTGGTTCTGGGAGACAGGGCAGCGACAGCCACCGCCACCCAGCTGACCAGAGGATGATGGCTGCGCCTGGACTCGCGCCCCTCCAGCCCACAGCGGCCTCATGACGGCCACTGAGGAGATGCTCTTAACTCAGGCCCTGAGTCCCGGGGAGCCACCCTTGCCCAGCTCCCCTCCAGCCGCTTTGGTGACCACATCCTTCAAGCCCAGGTGGGATACCATTTCCTCTCAGAAGGCCTCCCTGATTTCCCGTCCCCACACAACCTCAAAGTCTGGGGGACGCACGCTGCAGGAAGGTGACAGCTGTCCCCTGCAGGTCCTCCTGTTCACCCGTGGTCCCTTCCAGGGTCAAGACCACCTCTCTCTGCCCTCTCCCATCCCCCACGGGGCCAATACAGGCCTGGCAGCCCCTCGAGGGGCACATGAAGGCAGGAGTAGGGGGCCTGTAACCTGCACCCCCTACCCCACTACACAGCAGCCAAGCTGGTGGTGACAAGGCAAGAGGGATGCACCTGGGGAGAGGAGGCTATCACGGGGGTGCTGATTCACAAAAGGGTCCGTCCAGGCCCAGGACCTAGGCCCCCGGGTGCCACCAGGAGAGAGGCCCGCAGTCAGCGGCGAGGGAGATTTCAAGTGAATAACTGCACGTTACTGTGTAATCCAGCACAGGCCCAGCAGCCTGGTGCTCGGAGCGGTTATGAACCTCCTGGGCTGTCTGATTTTTCATGAGGAGCCCCATCATAAGGAGCACCACCAAGTCTGTGCTGAACACTAACACGGAGCATGGTTAGGGTGACGCTCCACCCCCGACGTGAGCTCCTGGGGCGGGCAGTACCGTCAAGGTAGGGCCCCAGGACCTTTCTGCCCACGCCCTGCACAGGGTCAGGCCCAAGAGCACAACTTGACAGGTGAATGGAGGCCCCCAGACGGCCCCTTCCGAGGCCACAGCCTTGGAGACTTAAAGGGCTGGTCTGCGGGCGGTCACACGGGGCAGATGCACGGTTGCAAGTGGGTCGTTTGGCTCAGGTGGCTCCGGCTAAACCGCCAAGGCCACCAGCTTTGTCCTGACCCCCATCCAGTCTGCGGTGGGATCCAGGGTCTACTCCGAGCTCCCCATTCTCTAGACAAGAAAACTGAGGCCAAGGAAAGGCAGGGGCTGGCCCAGGGGCACCCAGAAGCCCAGCAGAGCTGGGGCCATGGCTCTGGGCTCCCTAGGGCCGTGTGGAGGGGACAGCGAGGTCTTGGTGGGAAGTCCCGGGCACCCTCAGGCACCCCCTGAGCTCCTCGTGGCAATTCCCAGCAGATGCGCCGGTGGGCAGCCGGCCAGAGAGAAGTGAAGGCCAGGAGAAGGCCCAGCAGCTGACCCCGTGGGGAGATGAAAGCGGAGGGAATGTTTGGCTTGGCAGGGCCCGGTCTAAGCAAGGGAGGAGGAGGGCCACCATGGCTTCAGCAGACGATACCCAGGGATGCCAGTGGGCGCAGCAGAAAGGCGCATGGCTGGGGGCAGGCGCAGGGCTGGCAGCAGGTAAACCCACTGCAGGAGGCCGCCGCGGAGCTCCGGGTGGGGTGGCGGGGAATCCTTCTGGCCCTCCCACGCCTCTTCCAGGAAGCCTGAGTCACAGGAGGGCCCCGGGGCCCAGAGAGCGGCCAGGAGCACCAGTCCCACGGGAAGGGGACAGGGCAGGGCCGCCCGCCTCCTCCAGCTGGGCCAGCCCCGGCTTCGGGGTCTGTGTGGCGACTAAGGCCATGGGAACAGGCTCAGGCCGCTCCCAGGAGGGGCTGGGGGGATGGAGGAGCTGGTGACAGCGGGTCAGAGCCCCGCTTCCACAGGAGGGGAACTGAGACTCCAGAGGAGAAAAGTTGGCTCAGAGCCAGACAGTTAATGACCTGTTATCAACCAAGGGGGGCTCTGGTCAGGCAGGCCTGGGTGCCGGGGAGACCCACAGCCATGCGCATCGACCTCCTGGCTGAGCCCCGTTCTAGCACATCAGCTCCCCGCCTTGCACCAGAGACCATCCCACCACCCTGCTCTAGAACACTCCATGGCTCCCGCCGCCCCTTCCCTCAGAATCTGAGTCAGGAAATGGAGCCAGGGCACAAGGCAGCCCAACCTTCCAGCTACCCGCACCCGCCACGCTGCTTCCTGCCTGGGGGGCGGGGGGGTGCACGCACAGAGCGCCAAGCATCTGGGGGCACCGCACCCATTGACAACCTCAGATCTGATCTTGGCCCCTCATTTGCGGGCACAGGATGGAAACCCAGGGCCGTGACATCCACCCCTGGATGCATCCAGGACTCAGCTCCAGGCAGGCACACAGTAAGTGCACAATAAAGGCGGTGGCCGGGAAGACCCAGGATAGAGAGCGGGTTCATGGCTCAGAGGCCCGAGAAGGGGAGACAGCGGGAAGAGCCACGCCGGGCTCAGGTCTGACCGCTGGTCGAGTTCCTCCTGCTGTGCCTCCCAGAGGCTGCAATGGCCGAGAACAGCAGAACCCCCGGCCAGTCATCCTGGAGGATCGCCACCTTCTAGAAATGACCGCTCTGGTCTCTGCAAGGCTTGAGCCGCCTCCCTGCCCGCCGAGGCCTCGGGTACTGCGGCTCGGTGCTCACGTCCAGTGTACACACCACCTGCCTTGTGAGGGCCGGGAGGGGACTCTCACTCCTAACAGAGGCTGGGGAGGGGCCGGACCCCAGGCCAGGCCGGACAGGGCCACTAGGCCGTGGAGGCGTCACTGTGACAAGTCCTGGGCCTGGCCGTGGCTTCCCCCCACCCCTGGCCTGGGCGGCCCTTCCAGATTCCCAACAGGAACCCTTTCCAGGCACCCAGGGGGACTCGTGGCACCAGGCCAGAAGTGGCCTTGGACAGAGGGGCTCCCCTTCCTGCGCCACCACTGCCTGGAGCCCCTGTGACCTCAGGAAGTGAAAAGCCTCAGTGAACTTTGGCCTCTCGCTGCAGGGCGGGCAGACGACGACTCCCGTTGCTGGCGGACAGACCAGGACGGATGGAAGGGGCCTGGCACTAAGCGGGCACCGACACACCCGAGGCTCGGCTTCCTTACCTGGAAGGGAGCCACCAACCCTGCCCCCCGGAGTCCCGGAGACAGGAGACGCTCTGGCCCTGGGGACATGGACAGAGTCTTGTTCCAGAGAAACGGACCTGCCCTCATTCCCTCCAGCCTTTGGAGGGCCCCCGGGCCTGGTGTCCTGGCCAGGAAAATGGCAGGGTAGAGGGAAAACAGCAGGCCAAGCCCTGCACCCTCCAGCCAGCCCAGCAGCACACCCCACAAGCCACCCAAACACCCAGCCCTGAAGGTCGGGTGCATGAGAGCAGGGCCACACGTGTCCTCTGGCCCTCGGTGCCCGCAGTGTGGCCCCTGGGCGTGTGCATTGTGGGTATACACAGCCCCATCGGCCACTTGGTATCACTCTCCCAAGTGAGAGAAGTGTATGGTGAGGCGGGGGACCTGAGGCGGGCTTGGGGGTCCACCATGCCCAAGACAGGACAGCCACGCCAGCTCCTCCTAAGGCTGCCCTCTGCCCCTCACCAGCCCCCAGCCCAGCTCCACTTCTTCCTGGCACTGTCGCCACCTCCAGGTGTGGGCAGTGCCACCTGATTGCCAGTTCCACGGGGCCGGGGCCAGGTCTGCCCTGATAACAGCTTATCAAGGCCCAGCACACAGTAGGTGCTCAAGCGTTGGTGACTCTGTGAGACGGGCACGCCATCTTGTGGCTCCACTGAGGACCACCACCAGACAGACCGGGGCACCATCACCCACCCCTCAGTCCAGCACCGCGCGGGGCACAGACTGCGTGGCAAGCACTGCGGGGCTGTTGGCGGAGGCCAGCTCCCCAAGGGGACAGTGGGGGGCATTCTCTCTTCTTGAATACCTGCAGTGAGGGAGGCCTGGGTGGCTGTGGAGAGACCCTCAAGCTCACCTCCAGCCCCCTTTACTCCACACAGCAGCCTGTCGGGCAGGGCCACCAGCACCCACTTCACAAGGGGGAAAACAAAGGCCCTGGTGAGGGGCTGGACATGACTCTACCTCTCTGGGCCTTTGTTTTCCTCATCTGAGAAGCGGGGTTAATAACCCCATGGACAGATCTGAGGAGGTCACTGAGGCAAGGCGCCCACACAGAGCTGCAGAGGTAGGGTCCCCGTCCAGGCAAGGCCACAGGCACCCTGTGTCCACTGACCCCCCTCTAGTCCACAGCCCTACACGGCTGCGGCCAGGGACCAAGGACCCACTGGAATCTACACACCACCAATGCTAAGCTCCCAGGCACTACTCACCACCACCTGCTGGGCTGACCACAGAGCCCACCAGCCAGCAGGGGAGGCTCACTGCCTGCCCGCTGGCCAGGGCCAGAGTGCCCAGCACACTGTGACCTCTGGCCTGGACCCCACTCACCACCCTCCACCCGGGGAAGGCCAAGCCCAGGGCGACAGCTGCTCTGCAGTCATGGAGCTGACATGCCACCCACCCCAGCTCCACCGGCCACCAGCTAGCTGCCCTGGAGAACACAGGAGCGTGTCCCTGAGCCGCTTGGCCAAGGCTGGGACCTGCTCTAAGCTGGGGTACTGATTGGACAAATGAACTGCTGCCGGGCTACCAGCGCCCACGCGATCTGAGAGCCGGGGCTTGCTCAGGTTCCTGGGACCTGGAGCTCAACCTGGGCGCCATACGCGGGGCCGGGAAGCCCGTGGTGTTTGTGGCGGGCAGGGGCGCTAGAGACCAAGTGCCCCCAAACTGTGCGGAGGAGCAAACTGAGCAGGGGGCTGGGGGACGGCACGTGATCCCCAGCGCTGCTTGGGGCACAGGGACTCCGGATGAGGGTCTCCCGCCCCCAGGATCGGGAGCAGGGACCAAGCCTCCCAGCCCGGCGTTCACCGCCGGCCACGCGGGGGAAGCGGCGGGCGGCGCCCCGAGCCGGCCCCCCACCCTACCCCGGGCTGAGAGCTGC
>NW_011494608.1:6441195-6441430 GCF_000754665.1 Bison bison bison | reverse complement strand
CCCCGCCCGGGCGAGAAGGGGCGTGGCCGTGGGCTCGGAGCGCGGTCCTGTCTCCCTAGCAAGCCGGCTGCGGCAGGACGGCGGGGCGGTTAATGGGAGGGGGGCGACTCGACCCCGAGGTGATGCCGAGGTCGAGAGATGGAGTCCGGCGTCCCAGGCTTCCAGGAAACTTCTGAAGTCCTGGACTTTCCCCTGTGTCATTTGGGGCTGAGCCCCACGCTCACAGGCCGGTTGC
>NW_011494608.1:6436433-6441042 GCF_000754665.1 Bison bison bison | reverse complement strand
AGAGAGCTCACGGCTCCATCAGTGGTGACAAACGGAGGGGACCCAGCACAGAGAGGGGAAGGAGACGTGGGCGTGCAACCGGCCGGAGGTCTCGGGACCTCACACTCTCCCCACCGTGTCCCCACACCAGTCCATGGACCCGCAGCCCAGCCAAATGCCCAGCCTCTCCTCGCAGACCCTGGTCCTGCCTCCATTCCCCAAGAGGATGCCCTCCTACCACCCACCCACCCGCAACAACACCTGGACCCCGGGAACCCCGAAAGACAAGAGTGAGCACCCATCTTTCTGTACAGAGTCCTGCAGGGCGGCTGCTGGGCCACCTGACCTGGCACAGCCTCCCTCCTCCAGCCTCCCTCCCCGCCCCCATCACTGCCACAGCCTGACATCTGCGTGCAGCTCCGCCCAGAGGGCAGGGTCCATCCACCGCAGGGCCCTTGCACTCGCTGTTCTTTCTGCCTGGGAAGTCTTGGCCCCAGACCATCCCTGGGGTGCTGTCTTTCGCATGTGGCCCCTCTCAGCTGTTGCCTCCTCTGAGAACTCAGTCTCTGCTGACCTCCCCGTCACTCAGCCCCACAGTGCCTCAAGCTCTGCCAGAAAGTCCCCCTGGGCAGCTGGTCCAGGCCTGCCATAAGAACCGCAGAGCTGGGGCTCCTGGTCCTTGGTGCCTTCGGGCAGGGAGCAGCGGGAAGACCGTGTTGTCGGGAGAGGCAACATCTGGCTGTATTCCAGCTGGGAAGTCCTGGGAGCCCTCCACTGCAGTGAGAGCTGGCCACCCACTAAGGCAGCCCATTTCCCATAGCACTGTGGGACTTTAGGGTCCATTTCAACTATTGATTTTCCTTTTAATGTTTATCTTGACCTCACCAGAGCACCTGCATCCCACAGGTTTCATAGGCTTCCTCCCCTCCTGTCCCAAGTCTCAGGGGGGGTTGCCCCCAATACCGTTTGTGTGGAGCCGTGGGTATGGCTTGTGGGCTCCCAGGCTGGGGTCCCTCTCACCTCCATGTTCCTGGCATCAGTGTGGGACCCTGAGGAGGAGGATCCCGGAGTTTGACTGCCCAGATGTCCGCTGAACACCGGCCTCTTGCGAGGCACTTACGCCGTCTGTCCAGCCAAGCCCGCACCTTGCCCTGCAGCAGAGGGACTGCCACCCTCATTCTGCAGGTGAGGAAGTCGAAGCTCAGTAAGGCAGAGCTGTGGGAATTCCCTGGAGGTCCAGTGGTCGGGGGCTTCGTTGGTAGCTCAGTCAGTAAAGAATCTGCCTGCAGTGCAGGAGACCCAGGTTCGAGCACTGGGTGGGGAAGATCCCCTGGAGGAGGAAATGGCAACCCACTCCAGTATCCTTGCCTGGAAAATCTCACAGACAGAAGAGCCTGATGGGCTATAGTGCATGGGGTCGCAAGGGTCAGACATGACAAAGCGACTAAAGCACCACCACCCAGGGGTCAGGACTTGGCCCTTTCACTGTCAGGGCCAGGGTTCAATCCTGGCTTCGTGATGTGGCCAAAATAAAGGCAGAGCCAAGATTCAGGCTCAGGTCCGGGGAAACCAGAGCTGGTACCAGTACTATGAGTGGAATGGGCGAGGCTAGAAGGGAGACAGAGCTGAACATGATTTGCAGGTGACTTTGTAGTAGGGAGGGTTGGCTCCGAACTGAGCTCCTTTACATGGGAACGGGGCCACAGAGGTGACAGGTGAGTGAGGGAGAGGCAGAGTTGAAATCTCAGCCTGAACTCCTAATGCCCAAATCCTCCCTGGGATTGAGGGTCCCACACTATCTACCCCCAGTCACTGGACCTGCCCCCCGCACCAGCATGGCTGCCAGCTGGGGTGGAGGACCTGAAGAGGAGCTGCGTTAGGACAGGAGAGGGGCCCCGGGGCTGCAGGATTAGCAGATTAGCTCCAAGGAGGACAAAGACGAGGTCAGTGCTAAGTGGATTTCCAGAAAGCAGCCTCCAGCCCAGCAGGCCTGGCCCCAGAGGAGGCAGGGCCCTGAGGAGGGGCTGGCAGCCAGCTGTGGTCAGTGGGCAGCCCCCACCAGTGGACAGATCACACGTCTTAACCTCTTCCTTCCTCCGTCCCCTCATCTGTGATAGGGTCAGAGGGACAGCTCCATCTCTACAGATGAGGCTGGATGCTGGCTTGCTGCTCCTGGCACTGAGCAGGTGCTAAGTGCCTGGAGCACATGTACAGGCATGTACATGTTCTTAGGACTCTCCTTCCAGAATCATCTTCAGGCCCCAGCATCAAATATGAGCAAAGAAAAAAAAAGAGCTTCTTGGGGTTTTTGTTTGTTTATTTGGCTGTGTCGCACAGCGTGTGGGATCTTAGTTCCCTGATCAGGGCTCAAACCCTGGTCCGATCTGCAAGGTCCTGCATGGTCCATGATCTGCATGTCCCCAGCAGTGGAAGCGCAGAGTCCCAACCACTGGACAGCCAGGGAAGTCCCAAAGAGCTTCTGGTTGAACATTAGGCCAGGTAGATGCAAACGCTGGGTGCAAGGTGCAGGACGAGAAGAGTAACTTCGGGACTGGCCTCTGGTGGCCGCATCACACCCACTTTAGCCCCCAGAGGCAGTGCCGCGTCCCGAGTCCAGTGGGACTCTCCCCCCACCCCGGGCGGTGCCCCACCCCCAGTGTGGACACCCAGAACAGCCCTCTCCTGGGGTCCTCCCAAGCCTCCTTCCTGCAGACAGACCATCCCCGGGGTGTCCAGAACACCCGCGAGGCCCCGGAGGCACCGAGAGATCTCTACGAGGCCCCTGTGTGACGGCTCTCCCACCCTCACCTGGGGCCAGCCTAGTGACCCTCCTGCACCCAGGTCCTCACCGTGGGCTCTGCTGTTCCGAATATGAAGACGAAGCCAGACTTGGAGAACAGGGCCTTGAGGGTTTGTGTCTCTCGTTCCCAGATTTCCAATAACACAGTCAAGTTGCTTAAATGATAAGACATTTTTGGGGGGAGAAAAATTAATGTTTTATTTCTGTTTACAGTGGTATAATATACTACTTAGTATAAATTATAAATAACTTATGAGAAAATAGAAGACATCCCTTATATCCAGAAAATAAAACATTAAAGATCTATTGTTTTAGTCACTCTTTGTGATCCCATGGCCTGTGGCCCACCAGGCTCCAAACAACGCAATGTTTAAATGGGCTTCCCTTGTGGCTGAGCTGGTAAAGAATCTGTCTGCAATGCTGAAGCCTGGGTTCGATCCCTGGGTCGGGAAGATCCCCTGGAGAAAGGAAAGGCTACCCACTCTGGTATTCTGGCCTGGAGAATTCCATGGACTGTATAGTCCATGGGGTCGTAGAGAGTCGGACACGACTGAGCACAGCTCAGCTGTAAAGAAAGCTGAGCATCAAAGAACTGATGCTTTTGAACTGTGGTGTTGGAGAAGACTCTTGAGAATTCCTTGGACTGCAAGGAGATCCAACCAGTCAATCCTAAAGGAAATTAGTCCTGGGTGTTCATTGGAAGAACTGATGCTAAAGCTGAAACTCCAGTATTTTGGCCACCTGGTGCGAAAAGCTGACTCATTGGAAAAGACCCTGATGCTGGGAAAGACTGAAGGCAGGAGGAGAAGGGGATGACAGAGGATGAGATGGTTGGATGGCATCACCGACTCAATGGACGTGAGTTTGAGCAAGCTCCGGGAGTTGGTGATGGACAGGGAAGCCTGGCGTGCTGTGGTCCATGGGGTCGCAAAGAGTCAGACACGTGTGAAACAGTCACCTCAAGCTTAGTAGCTTGAAACAGCAAAGACCACTTGTGCTCTCTGGGCGTCTGTGGGGCAGGAGTTCCGACACTTAGCTGAGCCGTTCTGGGCGAGGCTCTCTGGGGAGGGGCACTGTGGCCGCCATCATCTGCAGGCCCACCTGGGGTACTTGGCGACCTCCAGGTCAGTCCCTAGAGTCCCAGGGCACCTGGTCAAGCCCACCTCCTAGCTTTTGCACAAGCTGTACCCTCCGTCGGAGAAGGTGCAGCAGAGAACCAGTGGCCAGAAGACCCAGTCCGCTAGGGGTCTCAGCAGTGAGGAGGCCCAGACACCCATCTCATGGACTCCTCCAGCGCCGGCCCAGAACAGGCATCAGGCGCACCTCGTGGGCGCCCCCTCGTGGTGCCTGTGGGCACAGCCAGCTGCTCTGGAGTGGGACCTGGCAGCTTGAGCTCAGCCCAGGGGTTTTCGTGCTCTAGTGTCCCCGACACGACATAGCATATTAAAAAGCGGAGACATTACTTTGCCAACAAAGGTCCATCTAGTCAAGCTGTGGTTTTTCCAGTAGTCGTGTGTGAATGTGAGAGCTGGACCATAAAGAAAGCTGAGCGCCGAAGACTTGATGCTTTTGAACTGTGGTGTTGGCAAGACTCTTGAGAGTCCCTTGGACTGCAAAGAGATCCAACCAGTCCATCCTAAAGGAAATCAGTCCTGGATATTCATTGGAAGAACTGATACTGAAGCTGAAACGCCAATACTGATGCGAAGAACTGAAAAGTCCTTGGAAAAGACCCTGACGCTGGGAAAGATTGAAGGTTGGAGGAGAAGCGGACGACAGAGGATAAAATGCTTGGATGGCATCACCGACTCAATGGACATGAGTTTGAGC
>NW_011494608.1:6427970-6436333 GCF_000754665.1 Bison bison bison | reverse complement strand
GCTGAAACGCCAATACTGATGCGAAGAACTGAAAAGTCCTTGGAAAAGACCCTGACGCTGGGAAAGATTGAAGGTTGGAGGAGAAGCGGACGACAGAGGATAAAATGCTTGGATGGCATCACCGACTCAATGGACATGAGTTTGAGCAAGCTCTGGGAGTTGGTGATGGACAGGGAGGCCTGGTGTGCTATAGTCCATGGGGTCACAAAGAGTCAGACACGACTGACCGACTGAACTGACTGACTGACTGGCTGTTCCTGAGGGTAGGGCTTATGAACTGGAGGCCCAGTTTCATTTCATGCTGGGCTCTGGAAATTATGTCTCTGGTCCTGCCCAGCCCCTCCACTCCGCCCTGGAGACCTGGGACTCCAGAGAGATGGCAGCAATGAAATGTGCTGGCAGGAACCCCACCACTCAGTTCAAAATGAGGCACAGAGGGGCCAGACCACACACCCAGGGGCTGGCACTGAGCCTCTGCACCCCCAGGGAGGGACTGGGATGGGAAGAGCAGGACGCCACCTTGGCCGAGGCCCACTGGCAGCCCTGCGAAGCTTCTGCACAACCCTGGGGCGGTCTTTCATCCCAGTTCTTCAGCGTCCCTGATGTATCTGAGTCTGTCCCCACCAGCCCTGTGGGCCACGGACAGGTCTCTGTGTCCTCTCTACCCCAGGGGCCAGCCTGGTATAGGCATCGGGAAAGTGAAAGAGTTAGTCGCTCAGTGTCTGAGCGTCAGAACCCCTGCCACACGAAGCGCCAGCAGTCACCCAAGAGGGCCTGCCCTTTCACCCTGGCACAGTGGGAAACGCCTGGCTCAATGTATTGCCCCCCTCAGCAACTGAGGCCCAGAGTGGCTAGAGCTGGGAGCCCACTCGGGTGCAGTCCACGGTCAGGGGGCTTCAGCGGGCCCCGAAAGGGTCACTGCACCCCCATAGGAGTCAGCACACAAGAGACGGGGGCACAGTGCCTGTGGAAGGCAGGATGGCAATCTCTGCTGAGACTGTGTCAGGAGGCTTCCTGGAGCAGGAGACATCCCCCAGAGCCCTGAAGTGGGAGGGCAGATTTGTCCGGGTCAGGATGGGGGCTTCAAAGGCCTGGGGAGGAAGACCACCAGCAAGCCAGCAGTGACAGCTGGGGGGCCTGCAGCAAGACTGCCAGCTGCATCTCAGTAAACTCACCCCCAATGTGGGACACCCCCAGGGTAGGTCCCCCAGTTTCCCGCCCTCAACACAGGGCTCAAAGGCCGGAGCTCCTGACAGTCTGGGGTGAGCGGCTCAGGGAATGGGATGGTGCAGAGAGAGTCCAAGGGACCCCAGGAGACCCAGAGGACGGCGGGGCAGCTGGCCTGCCATCCAGGAAGTCAGAGGTGGGTAAGAGCGGGGTGGTGGCCCCAGGGCGGTGGGAACTGTCCAGCCAGGTCTCCACAAGCCTGGCCTGTCCTCACCTGCAGAGTGAGTCCCCCGGGGGAGCCTCTGGGGGACAGAGGGCAGCCTAGGAACAGGTAGACCCGTGTCAGAGTCATGGGGTCCCCAACAGTGACACTTCCCATGAGACAGCAGGTCCGAGCCAAGCGAACCTGATGAGTGCGAGGGTCCTGAACCCTTCCACACACAGGACGAAGCCTGCATGAATCCAGGGGCTGTAGGGGGCCACCCTCAGGGCTCCCCGAGCCTGAAGACGCCCACCGTCCACATTCGGGTGTGTGTCTTCTCCCTGGCCCCCGCCTCCGTCCTCAGAGTGAGCGATTCAGGAGTGTGAGCCCAGCCCAAGGGCCGGGAGCGCTTCGGTGCCTTGTGGGCCGTGGCCACCAGGGGGCAGCACGACTCCCCGACTGTCTGCAGCTCCCTGGGGCAACTCTCTCAGAGCCCCAGGACACGGGGGTGGCAGGGGGAGACCCCCACTACTCATTACAGACTCCATCTTGGGCTGCTGACGGCTGCGCAGGAGGCTCTGTGGGGTGGCTGGCACCCCAGGAAGCTGCCAGTGCTGAAAGTATGGCCTAGCAATGTGGTGAGCTCCCCGCCACGAGACCGCCCAAATAGATACCCCATGCTGAACCTCTCTGAGGCTCCCAGCTAGAGGGTGCAAACCGCAGAGCCCTCACTGACCCTGGAGCTGCCCACCGCTCAAGAGTCTGCACCCGCACCATCACTTAGCAGGAGAGCCCACGGGGACATCAGCTAGGCTCCCTGGGCGGCAGGAAGGGCCACCCTCAGCCGGGCCCCCCGTCAGTCCACCCCCGGCCCCACCCACAGGTGGTGCCACAGGCCCCGCCTTCCGAGGGTGGAGACACTCGGGGTCTAGGCGACTTGAGGAGGCTGTGCGGGGTCCCCCGGGTAGGCAGGGCAGGTGCAAAGGCACACGGGTGCAGAAGCGCAGGGCAGGTTGGGGACATGAGGCAGCTGGCACATCGGGACTGGGGCGCACTGTCAGATGTGCCCAGACGCCTCGGACGCCAGGTCACGTGCCCGGGCTCTGCAGCGCAGGATGTCCTTCCTGGGCTCGGCAGGGGCTCGTGAGGCATGGTCAGAACAGCGGCTGGCATCTTCTGATGTCACGTCCCGGGCCCTGGCCAAGCACATTTCCTGTTGCATCTCCTATCCCCCACTTAACAGAGGAGAAAACCGAGCCTCAGAGAGCGGCAGGAACATGCCTGGCAACAGAGGAACCAAGGCACCCCAGATCCCCAACGCCGATGCTCATTTAGCCACCCACTTGCCAGGGTGTTGAAGACACACCCAGATGCACCCTGGGAGAGATGGGGACAGAGTCAGGGTGAGGTCCCAGGGCGGGGAGGAACCGAGTGGGTTCATTATGGGATGTGGGGGTGGGGAGACTCACACATCCCTTTGAGACTTAGAGAAGAACCGTCAAAAGTAGACCCCACTCTTGGTAAGGCGGTGAACGCCTCATTCTTGGAGGTGACCCTCTGGAGGCTCCTCTGAAAGCAGAGGGGGAGGAGATGCCCCCCCATGGGGGAAACCAGCCTGCTGTCCCGGGCACAGCAGCATCTGAAATGCCTTTTGGGAGATGCCCCCTGTGGGGGGAGACCAGCCTGCTGTCCCAGGCACAGCAACATCTGAAACTCCTTTTGGGGAATTTTCTTCGGCACGATTTATGAGGGACAGGAAGGACCAGGCGCCACCCAGCTCCACCCTGCCTGTGCCCAGACACGGCATTTGGCAGTGGGCGCCCTCAGCTGGCTCTGGGCCCAGGGGGAGGGGCTGCCCGCCAGTAGATGGAACCCCCTCCCCCCGGGCGCTGGCAGAGGAAACTGACCAGTACAGCGTGGTGCTCATCATTTCTTTAGCGGCGGATTTCTTTCTGCAAATAAAACTCCCCAGGAAGCTCAAGTTATCTCTCCGAATCTATTCATGGCTCAGCAAACTTTAGTAGAACACCTGCTGCGTGCCAGGTCAGTGCCAGGAGGAGACGGTGATGGGGGACGATGCCAGACGGCTGGGCGGGCACCAGCTGAGGGCAGGCCCTCCACGCAAAAAAAAACCAGCCCTCACGCTCCCACACGTCCTGGGGGAGGCAGGGACTGTGAACATGCCCGGGTCTCAGGCGGGAAACGCAGGCCGGCGCGAACAGTGACTGCAGAGAAGAATCGGTGCGATGAAGGAACTCTGGGGTGATGCCCAGGTATGAGCCCCAAAGGCCGAGCCCAGGGACTCAGACCAAACCCGGCTTCCAGCGGCTGTCCCACACAGGTGGTCTATCACATGGTCAGAGGATAAACACAACGCGGTCCACCCCGCCGCAGAACATTCTTCACCACCGGAAGGAGCGAGGCCTGACACAGACGACCACGGGCGTGGACCCTGAAAGCCTCACGCTCAGTGAGAGAGGCCAGATGCCAAGGACCACGTGTCCTTCCTTGTACAAACAGGGTCCAGAACAAGCCAATCCACAGACACAGACAGGACGGGAGTGGCCGCCGGGGCTGGGAGCCGGGAGTGCCTGCTTCATGGGTACAACGCTTCTTTTGGGGGGTGGTGCAGACTGTCTGGATTTATTCTAAACAGAGGTGATGGTTGCGTGACACTGTGTATCAAACACCATGGAATTACACACTTCAACATGGTTAATTTTCTGTTCGGTGAATTTTTCCTGAATAAAAGCAGGTGGACACTGTGGACCAGGTGGAGGAGGTGAAAGTGGTCAGAGAGCCCCTCCCAGGCTCGGGGCGGGGGTGGCCACCGTCCCACCCCGTGACACCAGCCACGGCCATGACACCGAGGTCAGCCCTGGGACCCTGAGCGGGGTGACAGGGGCACTTCCAGCTGAAGTGTTTAAGAACCAGCGAGCAGTCCTGTGGGGGTGGATCCCGACGCCTCCCACTGGGGACCACGGTGTCTTCATGTGACGGCAGAGCCTCTGTCGCCCTCCAGGTGGGTCCCCAGGCCTCCAGGAAGCAGGAGCCCTGCCCCACCTCCCCTGACGTGGTGGGAGTGGGAGACGCACCTTCAGCAGCCGGGCCCCTGGGAGTCGGGGCTGTGCGTGGCTGCAGCTGGGCCCAGCCTCCACTGACCGCTCATCCACTCTGGGTAGGGCACATCTGGGCAGGCCCTTGATGAAGCCAGGGGTGAGCCAGTGCAGGGAACTTGAGGGAACACCAGAGCCAAGGCCCTGAGGCAGACATGTGCCCAGTGTGGTCAGGGAGGGGCAGGGAGCCAGCAGGGGGCAGCCCAGAGGCCACTGCAGTGAGAGGCCACAGCCCCTGGGGCTGTCACTCTAAAGGAATGGGAGCCCTGCGTCGTTCCGAACAGGGAATGGCAGGGCTGGATTTAAGCTCTGGGAAGATGCTCTGGGCTTTGTGGGAAACAGGCACTTGGAGCAGCAAGTGATAGAAACCAGCATGACACGGGCTTCCCCAGGAAGGAAAGTTAACTCACCTAACAGGAAATAAGAAGGGAAGCCGAGCTCCCAGCACACGTGGATCAGGGCTCCCGCTGTGCTTCTCTGAGATTCTTCCCTGCCCTCATTCTCGGGTGGGGCACCCCCCTCGTGGTCACAAAAAGGCTGCCTGCTTCTCCAGCAGCAGGAGAAAGCCCAGAACCTCCAAGGCTGCCCAACCCTGAACCAACCACTGGCTAGGAGGGAGGGCAGGTGATCTGTGATTGGTCAGAGGGTTGCACTGTGAAAACCCCCGACCCAGCCACACAGAAAGGCCCTGGGAGCTCAGAGCCTCAGGAGTCTATCCAGCTCTGGCTCTGCTCCGCCACCCGCCATGGCTCCCCATTCCTGCAGGGCAGAGCCCAAACTCGTGAGCATACCTCCCACCTATATTCCTAGATTATTTTATCCCTATGAGGATCCTGGAAAGTCAATACAACTATTCTCTTCCCTCTAGGGGGTGAGGAAACTGAGGCACAGAGAGGTTAGGTAACATGCCCCAGGCCACAGAGCAGGTAAATGAGGGAGCCAGGAAGCTGGCCCACAGCTTCCTACTCTACCTACTTTCTGGCCACCCCTTCCTTGGATGGTCACAGCCCGGCATCCTCTCTCTGTTAGTGACGCCTTTCCCGCCACCTCCTCGGTCTTCCCAGACAGCCAGTTCACATGTCACCTCCTCCAAGAAGTCTACCTGGGCTCCACTTCTGAGGCAGTAGGGACCTAGGAGCCTGGGGCCAGGACTCAGCTTTGTCTCTGGCCAGCTGGGTAATCTGAGCCTCTCAGAACTCACCTATGCAGCAGGGATGGTGACAGAGCTGGGACACTGTGTGAAGGGTGCCCTGAAGCCCCCTGTGCCCCCCTCCAACCCTTGTCTCCGGTCAGAGTAAGCTCAAGGCCTCCCTCCTGCACCTGGAGTTTCTGCTGACAGCCCAGTGTAAACACAGGGAGGCTCAGGAGAAGTGTCAGCCAGCCTTAAACAAACCTGCTCGGCAGGCCGGAGACAAGGAGCAGGCTGGCGGGCGGCGGGGGCTCTGGCTGGAAGGATTGAAGGATTTAAACAGGATTTGATTTACAAAAAGGAAAAAATAATTATCTGCAAGGTTGCAGACAAAGTCTGTTCTTGAATAGATGGAGGGATGCAGGGATGGAGGAAGGGGTGGGTAGATGGATGGATGGAAGGAAGGGAAGAGATCACACCGTCCTGAGACTAACCTCAGGCAGTAGCTAAGCATCAGCCAGAGTCTAGGATGAAAACTGAAAGCTAAGAGGGCTGCCAGTCAGGCATCAGCTCTAACCAGCATCTCAGTGTGCTGGCAGGAGCCAAGGTTGGCCTCATGACAGTCACCCCTGGTGCACGTTAGGATCCTGGGGCACCTCGTAAAATGCTGGTGCCCGGGCGCCTACCCAGGCCACTGAAGCCAGCCTTTCCAAACTCCCAGGTGATTCTGCTACACACCTGCATACGCCATCCCGCACGGCCACGAGCCGAACCTCAAAACACATCTGTTTTCTCACATGCTCCCCCAGCACCAAACACTGCTGCCCTCTTTGTGCAGAGGGGAAAACTGGGGCCAGGCAGGCCCAGTGACTGACCGCAGGTGAGAGGCAGAAGGACGAGGCTTGGAACTCAAAGCTGTCATCCCCAAATGTCCCCAGCACCTCATCTGAGGCCCAGCCCTCCGTCTCTCCAACATCCTGGCAGACCAGGCGGGGGACAGAAATCAGCCCCAGGAGGAGGGTCCCCAGGCTCGGGGCAGAGGCGCTCCACAGGGCGACCCCAGCCTGTCCTGGATCTGACTCTCTGACTCTCAGTGTGACCCCAGGGGTGGCTCCTCATCTGCAGAGAGGCCAGACTACACCCAACTCTAACCCGCTCAGGGCCTCGGACCTCTGACGGCTCCGACAGACCCTCACGACACACGTAGACGGTTTCACACACAAATTCTGGGCGTTCATGGATCCACTGAAACCACCCAGGACCCTAGACTCAGAACCCTGAATCAGAGGATTCAACCAGAAGAACAGAAGATTCTAAGAGCTTCCTCTTACAGAACGTGTATTTGAATTACCTGATTGCCCACCTGCTCCGTCAGGTGCCTGGGGGAGACAGAGGCTAGGCCGATGGCCCACACCTAGAGGCCCTGCCTGTGGTCTGAGGCCACTTCCCCACTCATGCCATGCCCAGCCTGCCCCCTCCCCAAACCACCACAGGCGGGACAGAGCAGCCATCGCTTCTAGACATGGGGCCCACTGGAGCCCAGCTCCCGTCTTGCTCCTGCCCCAGGTGAGGGAGGCCCCACCCAGAACTGACCGTCAGCTCTGACCTCACGAGTGGGGTCTCTCCTCCCTCCCCACTAGGAGGGCCCACCTTAGCCTCCGTGCTGCCCAGGACCCACTATGGCTGCGGTTGGGGAGGGGCTCTCCACGGAGCCCCCGGGCTCTGCCCAGCCCCTATGGCTTGGGGCAGAGGAAGTGGACGGGGGTCTCTGGTCTCCTCTCTCAGGGCCTCCGGGGCAGCCAGCCCCCTTCTGCTTTTCCTGTAGTGAGGTCTACGTGTAAGTTTTTCGCACAGAACATTCTGTAGCTCACGGCGCTGGGGGACAGCGGCATTGCATCAGCTCCCAGCTCCCTTCTCACCCAGGGTTGGGTGGGGGGGAGTGACAGTTCTGTCACCCAAGGGTCCTGACGCTGCGAGTCTCCGAGGCCCTGCCTTCCCAGTGGCCTTCCTGTCCCCAGTCATCAGAGAAGAGCCCGGGGGTGTGACTCCTGAATCAGGCTGCTTCCCACCCAGCCCTGCCCCGTGGTGACTGGTACTCCCCCTTGCTTCTTTCAGCCACAGGGCGGGGAGGGGGCTTTTATCTGCCACAGATGCATTCCTAACTGCTTCACTTTGATTACGGGTCCTTGTGAGGAAGCCCACCTAGGCCCGGAAGCCGGTCTGGGCTCCGTCCATGCAAGAGACGCTGCCACTACTGTGGCCACCACCGCGACGGTCAGTCACCACCATCATCACCATCCCCGTCATTATCACCATCCCTGTCATTATCACCATCCCCGTCATTATCACCATCCCCGTGGCCACCACCGCGATGGTCAGTCACCACCATCATCACCATCACCGTCATTATCACCATCCCCGTCGTGTCCACCTGCGTCCGTGGCTGTAGACCAGCCTCCCCGCCAGAGTGCGCACTCTTACACCCCCCAGCAGAGAAGGGCCTGACATGGAGGGTCTGGGACAAGTACCCAGGATGGACACTGAGCTCGTGTCCTGAGAGCAGGTCAGGCAGGAGCCAGAGCCTGGAGGCTCCTCGTTGGAAGGAAAGCAGGGCGCGGGCCAGGCATTCAGTTCAACCCTCGTTCCCTCCCCTGACTTGCCCAAGGTCACCCAGGAAGAGACGGGAACCAGATGCTCAGCCATCAGAAAACACCCTTGACCATGGGCAGGCGTCCTGACAGCCTGGAAC
>NW_011494608.1:6424705-6427870 GCF_000754665.1 Bison bison bison | reverse complement strand
GGAACCAGGCCTTGGCCCCCACCCTGCCTGACTCTCTCACTCTTTCCTCAAGCTTCAACCCACGCCCAGCCCCTCCCGCCCGTCTAAACACCTTCGAGGTCTGGCCTCTGTCCTCCTGACATGGCTTGTAAGCAGGAAGTAGCCAGCAGGTCCTCCCAGGCGCTAGACACCCGCAGCTCCATGAGAAGGAAGGGGAGGGCTTGGAAGGGGCCTTGCTTAGGACCCAGCGTCCTCCCCCCACTCGCCATCAGAAAGGGAAACCTCCCTGGGACGGGCGCAGGGAGGCAGGGCGCAGAGGTCACAGGGACAGCTGTGGTGTGTGCTCAGGTGGTGGGTGGCATGTAAGCGGGATGGGTGCCCTGACTACTGACCCCCGCCAGTGAACGAGCCTGGTCCCACACTGAGTCCTGACCCTGGTCACACACGAATGTTGATCCTCTTCGCAGACTGAGACCTCACCTGTCACACAATGAGCCCCAGCTCTGGTCATCACTGAGCCCTGACCCTGGTCCCACCCTGAGCCCTGACCTGCATAGCCCTATGAGATGGCAGCGAGGGGCTCGCAGCTCCTCACCACAGGCGAGCAGGCTGAGGCTCAGGCCGCGGAGCCCCAGCCCTGGCTCCCGCAGCTGGTCCGCCGCGGAGCCTGGATCCGAGCCCAAGTCCTGGACTCTGAGTCTGGCACTGTTGTCTCCGACCCACCAGAGCTCCCCAGGGCCTGGCCAGGGCCCTGCGGGGGCCACACGAGAGAGATGGCAGCCTCTCCTGGGCAAGTGCCCTGAGGCCAGGGGCAGAGAGGGTGTGCCCAGCGCTGACAGAGGGCTAGGGCTGGCAGGGTTAGAGGGCCAAGCTCCCCTGGAGGCTCTGAGAAGACAGCTTAGGACAGAGCGATTGGGGGTGGGGGGGTGACTCCTTAGTGGGAGATGACTCACTGCGCCCCCTCAGCAAGGCCAGGGGTCCTGGTGGGGCAGGGAGCAGACACCCCACCCCCAGGGCAGACCCCCACCCGCGCCAGGTCAGTTCTCTGCAAAATGCAGGCGGCAGTCATGGCTGTTCCTGTGAACATTTTGGGCCACGTGCTTCTGGCTCCAACTTTAGAAAGACAGTGAACACACACACTCTATGACATGACACCGCCGTGGGGTCTGGGGCTGTCCCTACACAAGCACGCTGAGATCCTCGAGCAGCAGGAAGGGTCAGGGTCACTCCGAGCAGGACCCTCTCAGACCCCGGTCCCCTCTGCTGGTCACAGCTGAGGGGCTCTGAGTCAGACTCGCCCACGAGTTTGCCCGTCTCCGAGCAGACCGGTCTCCAGGCCCTTGAGCGGGGGCTGTGAGGACTGTCCCGCTAGCGCCTCTGTCCGGCCGCCTGGTGGCCACTGTCCGCCCACGCCCTGGCGCCCCACCCCCAGGGCCCTCCCCACTCACCAACCCAGAGAACTGGCACCAACTTTCCGGAAAGCCACTGTCCTGGCCAAAAGAAACAGTGTCCCTCCTCCCGTTCCCACCAGCTGCCCGCTCCCCGGGGCAGTGGGCAGTTGTGGGGGGGCCCCGTGGGCAAGGACCCTGCCATCCTCCCACCACCCTCAGCCGGGCTTTGTCCCTGCTGCCCAGGTGGACAGACCAACGCCAGGGAGGAGGCAGGCTGGGATGTGTCCAGGGCACCCTCAAGAGGCAGGGCCCAACCCCAGCTCCCACCACCCACCATACCCCATCAATGGCAAGGAGGGGCTCGGTGCGGAGAAATGTGGGGGTCACCCCCACTGACTGCCTGGTTCAAATCCTGGCTCCACCTGCCGTTAGCCAGGTGGTCTCAGGCCCCTGCCTTCTCGGAGTCTGTTTCCTTGCCTATAAGAGGGAAGGACAGTACTGACTGTACATCCCACCCCACCCCAACCCCTTCACTGACCAGAGACGGCCACCCGGCCCCTGGAGGAGAGGTTGGGGTAGGGGGGGCGGTCAGCAAGAACAAGAGGAAGCTGCAGTGGAAGGGGAGGGGTCAGCCACCAGGAGGAGCACTCTGTTTATAAGAGGGGTGCAAAGCACCCTGGAAGGCCCCCTGGGGAAGCCGGGAAAGGCAAGAAAGGGGGCCAAGTGCCTTGTGATGGAGCCAGGCCAGCCTGCCCACCCATTTTTCAAATGAATGGGCATTTGCATTTATTGATCTCCTACTATATACCTTCACATATACT
The DNA here is from genome assembly GCF_000754665.1 of Bison bison bison. Classification (NCBI taxonomy): domain Eukaryota; kingdom Metazoa; phylum Chordata; class Mammalia; order Artiodactyla; family Bovidae; genus Bison; species Bison bison. The sequence continues at coordinate 6,425,679 of NW_011494608.1, read as the reverse complement.
GAGCATCAGAGAGAAAGAAACAAGTAAAATTCTGGCCTCATCTAGGGGAGCTAAACATCCAGATAGAGACCGAGTTGATGCGGGAATCCAGACAAACAACCCAGGCCCCAAGTGCCCTCATTACCCTGGGGCTGAGAGAAGCCAGCCAAGGCAGGGTTCACGGAAGAGGTGGCCTCAACGCTAGGGAGGATCTGGACCTAGAGAGACATTGAGAGAACAGTGTGGGCAAAGAGCTCGCCGCTGCTGCCCCCCACCGCCCCTGACAAGACAGTGAGGAGAGGCCCCTCTCTGTCTCAGGGCAGGGGGTGGAGCCTGGGAGGGCCTGGCCTTGAATTTTTGACCCCAGGCTCTTTGATGGGACAACATCTCTGTTGTTGCAGTTCGGAATCAGAATCCTAGGATGGGTGATATTTGGGGTCTGGGGTCTCTGCCCCCCTCCCCAGCGGCCGTCGGTGCTCCTGCCTGCCCAGCGCTGATACCACGCAGCAGCTGGAACGTGCCCGCCCGGGCTCTCTTCTGACCCCTCACAGGGACGGGAAGCTCACCGCCATCCGTGGGGGACGGTGGACGGGACGGTGGACGGGGCTGCTGCAGGGGCCCTCCCCTCGCGGCCCTGCTCCCACTCCAGGGCGGGCGAGCAGAGCGCCAGCGTCCAGGGCCACCCTCTAAGTCCTGCGAGCCGGCAGAGACAGACACAGCATGCCGGTCCCACGAGGCCGCCCGGAGGCCGGGAAGGGCCGAAATAGAAAGCAGGTCCCAAGGCCCTGCTGGGGATGTGGCCGGCTCTTGACCCGAGGCGGCCGGTCCTGCGCTGCCACGGGAGCCAGCGCTCAGCCCAGCCCGGGGCTGCCTTGGTGGACGGGGCTGAGGACAGGGCCCTGGGCTTGGGAGAGGCCTGGAACCCGCACTCCCCGGCCTGTTCCCGGGATGTAGGGAACTCTCCAGTGTGCCCGGTGGATGGTTCCAGAAGCTTC
>NW_011494608.1:6424020-6424545 GCF_000754665.1 Bison bison bison | reverse complement strand
GCCAGCCGCTACGGTTGGGTGTCCTCACCACTGCTTGAATGACTGACCCCCTAGACCTGTCTTCAAGCCTCAGGTCGTGATCCAGCAGTGGTCAGTGTGGTGACTGCTGGCATGTGCCGTATCCCAGTGTGCGGGACTTAACGGGGGACAGGCAGAGCCCCCCAGCGCGTCCCCAGGCCACCACGGACCAGGGTTCACACCAGCACTAGCCCCACCAGAGCCCCTCCCAGCTGGGGCCAAGTGTCCCGAGGGGGCCGTGGGGGAGGGAGCGGGGCTCCAGCTCCAGAGAGACCCCCTCCCACCCTCTCCCATGTCCCCGGTAGCCCCTGCATCGAACAGACCCAGAGCACCTGCCTCTTCCTCCAGCCCAGGCGTCAGCATCTTCTGGGGGTGGGAGCTCCCTGGTCCCCACCTTGCCTCCCTGGGGCCACTGTGTGAACCTGGGGGAGGCCAGGGGAGGCCGCCTCTCCCTGCGGGGGTGGGGGGAAGAAATGGGCCAATCCTCAGGTGCGGGCTGGAAGGGAC
>NW_011494608.1:6423293-6423782 GCF_000754665.1 Bison bison bison | reverse complement strand
GAAATACCTGCAGCAATCCATTCTCTGCGAAGGTCTCTGTCACTCTCTGGGCCTCAGAAATACCTGCAGCAATCCATTCTCTGCGAGGGTCTCTGTCACTCTCTGGGCCTCAGTTTCTGCACCTGTAAAAGTCGAAAGCGGCCCGAGATGAGCTCCAAAGGGCTCTGGGTAACAGCGGGGCCTGGAAGAGTAGCTCAGGGAACCAAGGGGGCCGGGGGCGGTGGTCCCCACGCCTCAGAGCGCGTTCCCATCCTCACCGTGCTCCAGGCCCTGCTCGGTGCCCTGGACGTGTCCCAGTTCCACCCGTCCAGCCCTAGCAGCCCCGCGCTACTTAGGACACGGGCTGGGGGAAGTGGGGCATCTCAGACACCGCCACCTCACCCCTGTCACCCCCTGAGAGCCCGCCCAGGCTTCTCCAGCTCCCCACCGGCGGCTGTGGGCCTGGGGCGTCCCCACCCGCGTCCCCCAAGTGGAGGCAGGAGGGGGGGG
>NW_011494608.1:6421649-6423193 GCF_000754665.1 Bison bison bison | reverse complement strand
GGAGTGGGTGCTTCCTGAGAGGAGAGGGACCTGGCCTGGGGCCTTCCACAGGCCTTAGTGTCCCCGCTTAGTGGGGGACACCAAAGGTCAGAGCCCGAAGTGAGGGGTCCAACCGGGCTTGAAGCCAGGGCTGCCCAAGCGACCCCAACCCAGACACACACATGCACCCACACAGCACCCCCAAGGCCCCACATGGGCCTCCCCTGTGGGTGCTGGGACCTGCCTGGGAGTCCGGAGCACAGGAGCGGGTGTGAGGCCCTCGACCTCTTAGGAAGGGTCACCTCCCCAGCCCCAGCCGCCCCCGTCTTCTCGGGATCACCCCTGCCCAGCTGGCCTGCACCCCTCCCCGCAGGCGCCCTGGCCCCACCCCGAAGGTCCTCCCATGGGTCCTCCCATGGATCCTCCTGTGGGTCCTCCCGTGGCCTGGGGTGAGGGAACAGAGGTGCGGTCCGGCGTGACAGGCCCCGAGGTGCTGACAGCAGCGGCCCGGCTGTCACCCTGTGTCCCCCACCAGACCCTCCGCCCCTGGGCTGCTCAACTGCTTCTGCGACCTTGTCCCTCAGAGCAGCGGGTCCCCGGGGGTCGTGAGCGCTAAGACACCGTTGCAGAAGCTTACGATCCAGCCGCGAGGGTGAGGGGGCTTCTCCGAGCTTGGGGGTGGGTCTCTTCACTAGGCTGGACTTCGAGGGGCAGTCACACATGAAACTGGTCCCATCCCATCCACCAGAAGGGGTCTCGACCCCTGACCCAGCCGACATGTGACCTCTGACCCAGACACAGACAGCCTGGCCTTGAGCCAGGAGGTGACAAGGGTGAGGTCATCCCTGTGTACTCACCTCCACTGAGGGCCTCAGGGGGTCACCCCAAGCTTCGAGGGCTCTGGCACCCCCACCCCAGAACCCCAGGGTCCTACAGAAGAGAGCTCCCCGAAGTAAAGGGTGCGCCCCGGCCATCCACAGCGTCCGCTCCGCTCAGAGACCCTCCCCGAGGTTTCCTGGGGAAGCAGCCTGCCCAGGCCCGGGGGAGCCCCGCCACCCTCAGCATGGGCACGAGCCCTGGCCAGCCCGGCCGGTGACTCAGCAGCAGTTGGCCATCTCCAGCTCATAAAATCTGCCCCTCAGATGGCTCAGCCCTCCCGCACCCCCCACAGCCTGGCTGGCTCCAGAGTGCCCCCCCACCTGCTCCCACACAGAAACAGCCCTGAGTCCGCACTGCCCCAAGCAGACCCAGGCTGCCCCTGCCTTGCCAGCCAGGAGCCAGCACCACCCCCTGGGCAAGGGACTTGGATGGGCCAGGGGCTCCCGCCTCCCTCTGGCCCTCAGACATGACCGTCTTCCAAGGAGACCATTGCGATCTGCAGGCTCAGCCCTGCTTTAGTGGGGAGCCTGATTGAGGGTGGCAAGGAAACTGCTCCAAGGACCACCCTCCCCCAGAATCTTCCATAGCTCCCTGCTGCCCTCGGAGTCAAGGGCCCCATTCTGGTCCCCAGAGGGGCAGCCGTGACCCAGTGTGGAAGTCCTCCGCTCACTCCCAGCTTCATGGCT
>NW_011494608.1:6421108-6421549 GCF_000754665.1 Bison bison bison | reverse complement strand
GGGACCAGAGCCAGTCGCAGGCCTGTGAGCCCAGCGCCCCGCCCACAGCCAGCTCAGTGGGTGCTTATCCAAGGGGTCTGGGTGGGTAGGGGACAGGAGAACAGAGGAGGCGCTCAGCATGTCACAGACTTGGCCCTGAGCCCTTCCTGGCCTTGACCCTGAAAGCCTGACCCCAGCCCGGCCCCCAGCCCCCTCCCTGCCCAGGGCATCTGTCTGGGGGAGGCCCCTCCCAAGGAAAGGCCACCCCACCCCCCGGCCCTCAGCACACTCAGGACTTTCACACAACCCAACCCTGCATCTCTACAGCACCCACAGGGGTCGAGCCGAGGCACACACGGCCCCAGGCTGGTGCCGGCCACACGGACACACCCAGGCATGCGTGTGCCCCCACGAAGCCACGTCCGCCCCCGGAACACACGCGCGTGGACACACAGAGACCCG
>NW_011494608.1:6420285-6420791 GCF_000754665.1 Bison bison bison | reverse complement strand
CCGCTGCCTTGCCCAAAAGGAGCCCCGAGCAGAGCCTGACGTCAGGCCCCAGGAAGGTGCGGTCGGTCGGGCTGCACAGCCCGAGTGAGTGGCCCGCGGAGCTGCAGCGAGAGGCCAGCTCCTCTGCTAGACGGAGACGGTGCGGTGAGTCCCCCTCAGGCAGGCGGGGCCTCCCCTCCCTGAGATGAGGTGGTCAGTGCAGGGTCCTCACACCCCAGGCAGGCAGAGGGGCAGCGGGGGAGAAAGACTGGGAGGGAGAGAGCTCAGAGCTGGCAAGGGGTTTTGAGGTCCTGCCCTGCAGGGAGCCATTGTACAGACGGGAAAACTGAGGGCGAAGGTAAAGGTGTTGCAGCTGCCAGGCTGGGTGAGGGCTGGGAAGGGGAGCTCCCGAGAGCTCGAGGGGCACCCCTGCTGCCCTGAGCCCCTCTGAGCTGTGGGGTTCGATGCCCTCCTCTGGAACTTTCTTTCTTCCTTCCTTCCTTGCTTCAGCGCTCTCGTGGTCATCT
>NW_011494608.1:6415122-6420122 GCF_000754665.1 Bison bison bison | reverse complement strand
GGTCATCTACTGGGAGCCTCGATTTCCCCGTCTGGGTGGCCCCAGGGGCCGGGCCAAGGAAGGGGTCATGGGACCCCAGAGGCCCTGGACAAGCCCTGGGACCGTGGCCACCGCAGTCCCCCTGCTGGGGCAGGGCTGAGCTTGAGGGACCTGTGGGGACAGGCTCCACACAGGGTGTGCCCCCCGCCCAGCCCGGCCCTGCCCTCCCCTTGGAGGGCCGGAGAAACTGAGGCCCGGGGCCCGCCCTGCCCCCAGCGCAGACCTTGCAGCTGGCACTGCCCCCGCCTGGCTCGCCGGCTGCGCCTGCCCTGAGAAGGCAGCAGGAACAGGGTCCCGAGGGGGGAGGGCCGGTTGGGAACTGGCCGGTGGCCAGGGCGCTGGGCAGGGCGGACGAGGAGCAGCTGTGCGTCCCGGGGCAGCACTGGGAACCGAAGGGACTGGGCTGGTGGCAGCGTGCACAGCCCTCGAATGGACGGCTGGGGCTGCCCGGCGGCCCCCATAGTCTTCCGCCAACATATACTCACTCTCAGCCAGAGGGTCGCCAGGACACCCCGTCCCCTCACATCTGCGTGGCCGTGGACAAGTGGCCGCCCCTCTCTGAGCCTCGGGAACAGCAGAGGTTGCTGTTTCCAAGGCCTGGCGTGTGGGGGCGGGAAACCGACGTGTCCTGAGCACCTGTTGGGAGCCTGTCCGCGGGTGACCTGATGCGATGAGGTGTGCATGCCCATCTTACAGATAAGGAAACTGAGGCTTGAAGAGCCCTGCGGGGCTCTCAAATCATCCGCTGGTTTCTTTAGCCACAGCCCAGGCCCTGGCCCTCACGGCGCTGCCAGTCCAGTAGGGGAAAAGCAAGAAACAAATAAATTCGAAGCTGTCGGGTGATGAGAGGGCTGCGAGGGAAAGAAAGCAGGTGGAAGGTGAAGGTGTGCAGGTGGCTGGGTGGTCCGGGAGGGCCTTCTGGAGGAGGTGGCACTGGGGCCTGAAGCACCCTGGGGGTGCCAAGCCTGCTCTGCCTGCCGGCTCTCAGCACCCGCTCCGTGGTGCTCTGAGCACAGGAGCCTGCTCCCACCTCAAGGCCTTTGCACCTGCTGTTCTCATCCCACCGCCCAGAACGCTATCTCCCCAGGTCCTCCTGAGGCCCCTCCTGCTCCTGACCAGTCACTCTCTAGCCTCCTCCCCCCACCCCGCCCCTGGCTGTGAGCCCCACAAGCTGGAACCAGATCTGCCTGAGGCCCTCCAGGACCCCAGCACCAGGTTCAAGGCCAGGTCTGATGCCTCTGAAACGTGTGTTTCTCGCAGTTCCCCTGACCTTGCCAGTGAGCTGTGTGGCCTGGGGCAAGCTGCCAGAGCCCTGGACCTCTGAGCCCCTGGCACAGTGGGCCCTGGGGAACCTCCAGCAGCATGCAGCAGGTGCAGGGCAGAGTTCAAAGCCCAGCTCCTCCACGCCCAGCTGGGTGACCCCAGATGGGCCACCTAACCTCTCTGTGCCTCAGCTTCCTAACAGGCAAAATGAGGCCAGCAAAACCAATGTGGGGGCATCTGGCAGGAGTCGTGAGACCCTGGAAAGGGTCATCTCAGAGACAACCCATGAACTGTGGGGTTACGGCTCTGCCCCAGTAGAGGGGTGTCGGGAGCCCAGGAGGGTGTTGTGGGTGCCAGGAGCCTTCAGCAGGTGATGCAGGCAGAAGTGGTATGCCAGGTCGAGGGATTAGGCAGAGGCCAGGCGGGTGCAGCCACGGATCCTGTCCCACCGCCCCAGGGAGGCTGGCCTGGGGGAGACAGGCAGGTGCTACACCTCTTTCAGCATCAGGATGAAGTGAGGGGTGAACCAGGGTGGCAGGGAGGGCTGTCTGGCATGCAGCAGGACCCCCACGAGTGGCGATGCCTGGGGCCACCTGGCCCAGAGAAACTTGCATTTCCATTAGGGCCAAGACCTCAGCCAAGGGCTCTCAGACAGTGGGGTGTGAGGCTGAGTCGGGCGTGCTGGAGCGAGGTGCCCAGCGCCCAGCCACCCCAGGTGACCCTGTCCCTGAGCTGGGTGGAGGGAGCCCTGACCAGGATGGGGACCTTGATTCCAGCTGGTGCCCCCTGGGACCTTCTAGACAACCCAGAGCTAGTCTGGCCCCCTTGGGGCCTCGGTAAGGGCCCAGCCGTCCCTGGATGGAAGAAGCAGATGCTCAGACTAGCCAAAAACAGCAGGCCATGTTCTCAAGCAGATGCCATGAAACCAAGAATAATCAGCAAAATAAACAGGCAGGTGGTTCCTCCAGTAAGGGCTATTTTGGCCTTGGGAGGTTGTGAGGGTCACCCCGTCGGGGGCAGAGGCATGTCCAGGTTACTGCGTGTACCCAGAATACAATTGCGCACGGACCCCAGGTCCAGAGACGCCCACCCCACTCTCATCCCACTCCTGCTGGGCCGGGAGCCAGCGGACCTGGCTTTGATTTCCCGCTCCGTCAGTTTCACGCTGGGTCCTAGGGCGTGACACTCACCTCTCTGGGCCCCCACGTCCTTGTCTATAAAACCCAGGACTGCCACGTGGGTGCAGAGTGTCTGAGGACGACTGGCCCATAGCTGGCGTCCCAGGCCCATAGCTGGCGTCCCAGGCACCTTGGTGGGGAAGGCTGGGCCTGTCCTCCACACCGCCCCTCCTGGCTCCAGGTGTGGGAGCTGCAGAAAGGACAAGGGATCTTGGGTCACACGCCCAGGGACAAGGGGACAAGGCTAGGGCCCCTGGCTGCCCTGGCCCCATATGTGGCAGGGTGGGAGGCAGCCAGGCTGTGGGCTTGGCATCTGCCAGGCAGCTGGGCGGCTAGAGGACACGCAGGGACAGCAGCATGGATTCAAGAGAAACCGAGACGAGGTCGGGATGGACCCCCACCTGGGACACTGGTGAGAGGTCAGAGAGGCTCGGGCCCCCCTCAAGTTTCTGGGCAGTTACTGGCACCCTGAGCCTCTGGGTCTTGGCCTGTGTTTCTGGACACACAGCAAAGACTCAAAAGCTGTGAGAGGCAGCAGCGGGCACAACCCCCCGTCAGTGCCCTGGGCGTGGGCACTTGGGGTGACGGTCAGGCTGGATAGAAAGGGAGCCCCAGGAGGGGACAGGGTCAGGTAACTTAGGAAAAGATGCTTATTCCCTGGGAGCTTCACAAAGGCTCTGAGGGGCTGTGCACTGAGCACGTGGGGTGACCCGGGCCTCTCCCCAGAATGGGCAGGCAGGCCCAGGTGGACCGCCATTCAGGTGGGAGCCCAGGGGTCTCCAGCACGGCCACTGTCGTCATTACGCATCTTCCACGCAGGGGCGCCTGAAGCTGTGTATCCACCCAGCACCCCCAGCGGTCCTGACGACGCCATTTGTTGGATGCTCACCTGTCCCTTTAAAACACCAGTCCCAGAATCACAGGTGAAGGACTGAGGCTCTGGGACTTGAACCAAACACCACTGATGCGCGCCAAGGGCTGGGGGAGGGAGAATGACGGGGACCCACGGGCCCGACAGTCGGGGGGCTGGGTAGGCTTCCTGGAGGAGGTGTTAACCCTGCTCAGCTGGGAAGACTGATGGTAGTGAAGGCGGAGCTGAGAGCAGAAGCCGGTTCAGGTGCTGCGACGCTGAGCGGGCTACACAGGGGCTCGGCCAGCCAGGGAGGGCCCCGAACGCCTGGGTGAGAAAGGGGCCTCGCTCTGCTGGCCCTGCAGACTCCCGCAGGGGTTCACTCAGCCAGAGAGAAAGATGGGTGCTGCTCTGTGCCCAGCCGTCCTGGGCGCTGGAGGAACCGGCCCACCTGAATTGCTTGCAGTCAGGACAGTGGGACAGTCCTGGGCTGGAAGGAGCCGGGGAAGAACACCCAGGAGAGTCAGCCGAGGAGGAGAGAGAAGGCTTCCTGAGGAGCTGGGGCCTGGAGGAGGCCCTGGAAGTGTCAGGAAAACTGCAGGGACGGGAGATGGGGCGGCGTGGGAAGGGCACGGAGGTGGGGGGTGCCTGAGGCGTCCTCCTTCGGTTGAGGTGCAAGGAGACGGGGTGACGGGGTTCCCCTAGCTTTGCTCAGAACCTCAGGCTTTTCCCAGGAAGGACCCCTGCCCCCGCAGCCACATCTCTGTAGGCTAGTTGTGGCCAGATGCCTGGGGGTAGGGGCATATCAGGGAGGAAAGGACGACCTTCACCCCCCATGCCTCCCCAGAGGGTCTAAGAGCTCAGACCTGTACGCCCAGGGGGGGGAAGGGGAGCAGAGCACCCCACCCGCTCCCTGCCCCACCTCTCCACATCTGCACCAGGGGCTCGGTCTCAGAGAAGGCCCACAACAGCCCTGAGAGGCAGCGTGATGCAGCCGTTTCAGTCCCCACATCACAAGAGAAGAGACTGAGGCTCAGAGAGAACCCCTGCAGGGCCAGAACCCTCACCCAAGGCCCTGCAGGGCTGTGAGGGGCATGGGGGCCCGGGAGGGAGGCCCGCAAGGTCGCCTCTGGCCAGAAGCCTGCCTCCCCCTAAGCTGTATCTGAGCACCCAGGCTCTTTGCAGTGTTCAGCCTCGGTTTCCTCTGCGTAAGTAGAGCAGGCCAGGAGCCAGTGGGTGAGGAGATACCACCACCAGAGCCCACTCTGCCTGGGAACAGATGCCACGCACCCACTTGGAAGCTGCAGAAAGAAGGTGCTGCAGCTACATCACTGCGGGCAGGGAGGCGGAGGCTCAGAGAGGCTAATCAACACCGGGGCGACTGGTGGTGAGTGGGGACCGGCCCACAGCCCGCACCTCCTCCACTGGTTACTCTTCTTGTTGTTCAGTTGCTCAGTCGCGCCCGACTCTGCAAACTTGTGAACTGTAGCGCACCAGGTTTCCCTGTACCTTCACTATCTCCTGGAGTTTGCTCAAACTCGTGTCCATTGAGTCAGTGATGCCGTCCAACCGTCTCATCCTCTGTCGTCCCCTTCTCCTCCTGCCCTCCTGCTGAGTACCGTTACTGTTCATTTATTCCCTGTAGTGCCCACCCACCTGCCCACCCCCAG
>NW_011494608.1:6414436-6415022 GCF_000754665.1 Bison bison bison | reverse complement strand
ACAAAGGGGTGAGGGGCCGTGGTGGAGAGAGAGTGAGACAGCCTGAGCCTGGAGGCTGGCAGGAGTGTGGGGTGGGGTGAGGCAGGGCTGATGCTGAGCCTGTGGGGAGTGCAGGGGGCACTCGGCTCAGGGCTCGGGGGTCCGCCGGAAAAACTCTTACTTGACCAAAGTGGATTCAGGGGGTATGAGGCCCGTCCCGTGGCACCTCAAGGAGGACGGGGAGCTGAGGCAATGGAGACCAGGGGCGCAGAGACGAAGTGTCCTACCTGAGACCGTGTGGGGCAGGGGCTGCGTAGCCCAGACACTCCCAGCCCGGCCCCTTCCCAGCCCCAGACCGGGGAGGGCCCCAGGCCGTGGGTTCATGGGGCCACAGCTGGTCCACCGCCACAGGGTCCAGGGTCTCACCATTCGAGTTCCTCATCTTACAAAGCAAAAGCGATGCTCAGTAGGTGCCCCAGAGAGTGGTCACTGCGTGTTCTCACCGTGAGAGGTGCATGCCAGAGGTGGGTGTCAGATCACACAGAGACAGGCAGACTCGGCAGCGGGCAAAGAGGAGGAGCTGAGGGTGTAGGAAGCCAGGGCCGAC
>NW_011494608.1:6412855-6414197 GCF_000754665.1 Bison bison bison | reverse complement strand
CCTGCCTGCCTCTGCAGCCCCGGGCCCGCCGTCCCGGCCCGTGGCCTGCAGCGAGCTGCTGGCCTGCGTGCGAGCTGTCCCTGGGGGCTGTCCCGGGTGGGCGGGCTCCCCGGGGCCGGCGTCACCCTGCAACTGTCTCCCAGAGGAAGCGCCCTGGGATGTTTATCTGTCTCGGACCGTGACACGGACACAGACCCTGTGCAGACACATCGGCTAACTGAAAGCACGTGGAGGGGAAGTCAAAAACCGGTCTGCCGCGTGTCCGGGCCAGCTGCGCACTGCCCGGGTCTTGGCAGGGCTTCGGGCTTTTCCCAGGAGAGGAGGGACACGTTGGGGGCACCGCTCTTCTTCCTGGGGTCCTGGAGCCCCCGTGTCCTGGGGATGAGGCCCACAGCCCCACGGCCCAGCCTCGTGACCTCCCCTCACTGCCCACTCGTGCCTACAGTCTCTCCCTGCCCCAGACGTCCTTCTCACTCCCCAACTCCCCGAGCTGCCTGCCAATGGGCTGACACATCCAAGGCCCCTGTGTGTCTGGGGCTGGGGACCCCAGGCAGAGGACAGTCCTCCCAGAGCACCCCATGAGTGGAGGCCTGGGCCCACTCATGCCAGAGGGGACCCGAGGGGCCAGCCACGGTCCTGGGCAGCATCAGACTCTTTCCAGATGCCTCCGAGGATCAGCAGATGCCCAGGGCCAGGGTCCCAGAGGCGGAGGTTCAGCTGGTGCCACCTTCTCAGAGTGGAGGATAAAGGTGGCCTGCCGTGCCAGTGCCTTCCTCCAGGCTGGGTTGGGACCTGAGCCTTGGCTAGCAAGCACTTCCCTGCCCTGCCCACCCGCTCCGGGCTGGGCTTTCAGTCCCCAGTCTCCCGGCAGGCTGGACTTCCGCTGGATGGAAGCTGCCAGAAGGAGCCTGCTGCCCAAGGACAGGTAGTAGCCGGCCAGGGGAGTGGGCAGCGGGCGGGCTGTTCACGCAGATGCCTCACTTCCCTTGGTCACCACGATGGGGGCGTCTTCCCTCCCCCAATAGTTGGGGAGGCACACTCTACCGGGGACCTCCCCTGTGCCCCCCTCTCCTCCCTGTGTCTCCCCAAAGCCTTCTCCTTTCTCCTGAAAAAGCCAGAAATGTCCTTATTTGGAGGATCAGCCCGGTCCAGGGTGGGGGTGAGAGCCTGTTAACCCTTCATTTATAAACAAAGGGATAAATCTCAGCAAGTTAAACAGCTCAGCAGGAACATAAACAGAGTGGGCGGCTGCAGCCCCCCACCCACCCCCAAGCCCGAGTCTAGGCCAGCAGGCCAGGATTGCGGCGTTTATTTAACTCACGCCCTGCTGCTGCTGCTGCTG
>NW_011494608.1:6411199-6412755 GCF_000754665.1 Bison bison bison | reverse complement strand
CCGAGACAGCAAAGGTGGCCGTCTCTCCGGGCTGGGAAGAATCCGGGGCGGCCAGGGGCTGACTCTCAGCTCCCCCAATCCCAGGCCCTTGGGCAAAAGACCCATCTGAGGACCCTCACCCAGGGCACTGACCTGGTGCCAGCCGTGGAGGAGGTGAGAACGGTTGGGTGGCCCGGAGGACAGGGGCCAGGATGCATGGGCGTGGGGACTTGGGGCTGGGCCGGCCATGGGCACAGCTCTCACGGAGCAGAACTTTCCTTTGTTTGGTACCCACCAGTGTGATGCTCTGCTTCCCCGGTGGCTCAGATGGTAAAGAATCCGCCTGCAATGCGGGACACCTGGGTTCGATCCTGGGCTGGGCAGATCCACTGGGGAAGGGAATGGCAACCCACTCTAGTATTCTTGCCTGGAGAATCCCACGGATGGAGGAGCCTGGCGGGCTACAGCCCATGGGATCCCAGAGAGTGGGACACAACTGAGCGACTTTGACTCACTCACTCAGTGACGCACTGAGCACTGCTGTGCTCAGTTAACCCTCCCAGAAGCTCTGCAGTCCCAGTGATATAGACTGGGGACTCATCATGAGGCACAGAGAGGTTAAGTGACTTAGCTAAAGTTGCACAGCGATTGAGGGAGGAACTGGTCTGGAGACAAGCCTCACACAGCACACACACTTGGCCTTCCTATTACCTGTTGCCACACTGGCCGCCTTTGTCGTGTCTCAGTCCTGGTGACAGTCTTGCAAGGCTTTTCATCTCCCGTGACAGTGAGGAGCAGGTTCAGAGCAGCTAAAGCTCCATGCTTCAGAGGAGCAGGTTTAGCATGCGGCTAAAGCTCCATGCTGGCAAGTGCCAGGGCCAGGCCAGGCAGAGGTACCACGACAGAAATGTTGGGGTGCGGGGTGGGCAGCCGAGCCAGGTGGGGTCCAGCCTCTGGGCAGGGCTCCAATAACCCCAGGGTAACCCGGTCTCCTTCCTTCCAGTCCAGGGGAGCACTGGCCACCGTCATGCCCTCCACGTCTCCCGTGGGGCCCTCGGCCGGGGCAGCCCCCAATGCCACAGCGGCGGCAGCGGCGGCGTGGACCAACGTCAGCCTGCCGGAGATGCCCCTGTTCCACCGGTTTGCCCAGCTGGACGAGCAGCTGCACGCCAGCTTCCCGGGCCTGTGGCTGGCGCTGATGGCAGCGCACGGCGTCATCTTCCTGGCAGGGATGGTGCTCAACGGGCTGGCGCTCTACGTCTTCGGCTGCCGCACCCGGGCCAAGACGCCGTCGGTCGTCTATACCATCAACCTGGTGGTGACCGACCTGCTGGTGGGCCTGTCCCTGCCCACGCGCTTCGCCGTCTTCTACGGCCCCCGCGGCTCCCTGCGCTGCGCCCTGCCGCACGTCTTCGGCTACTTCCTCAACATGCACTGCTCCATCCTCTTCCTCAGCTGCATCTGCGTGGATCGCTACCTGGCCATCGTGCGGCCCGGCGGCTCCCGCCGCTGGCGCCAGCCGGCCTGCGCCAGGGCCGTGTGTGCCTTCGTGTGGCTGGCCGCCGGCGCCGTGACCC
>NW_011494608.1:6404714-6410989 GCF_000754665.1 Bison bison bison | reverse complement strand
TGCTCACCGTGCTGGTCATTTTCCTCGTGTGCTTCACACCCTTCCACGCTCGCCAGGTGGCCGTGGCTCTGTGGCCCGGCATGCCGCACCACGCCAGCCTCGTGGCCTATCACGTGGCTGTGACCCTCAGCAGCCTCAACAGCTGCATGGACCCCATCGTCTACTGCTTCGTCACCAGCAGCTTCCAGGCCACTGTCCGTGGCCTCTGTGGCCGGCGTGGAGCAGAGTGCGAGCCCAACAGCTGCGACGTGGTCAGCGTCCACAAGAGCTCCAAGGGCTCAGCCCACCATCACATCCTCAGGGCCAGAGCTCAGGCCGTCACACAGGCCCTGCCTAACGGGCCTGACGCTTAGTCAGCAGGACACTGCAAGGGGGCCAAAGGTCTGGACTGAGCTGGGCAGGCCAGGTCAGGGACAGCACAGATACCTGCTCTACTAGAGTGGCAGATTGGGTTCACCTTGATCGATTGGTGATGGCTGCCCAGTGCTCTGACTGGACATAGGGTCAAAGGCCACTGTGCTGTGATTGACTGGCAATGTCTGCCACGGGCTCTAGAGAGGACATGGCGGACTGAATGCTGGTTATTTGCCATCCCTAGGGTATATGTCGGAGAAGGCAATGGCACCCCACTCCAGTACTCTTGCCTGGAAAATCCCATGGATGGAGGAGCCTGGTAGGCTGCAGTCCATGGGGTCACTGAGGGTAGGACATGACTGAGGGACTTCACTTTCACTTTTCACTTTCATGCATTGGAGAAGAAAATGGCAACGCACTCCAGTGTTCTTGCCTGGAGAATCCCAGGGACGGGGGAGCCTGGTGGGCTGCCATCTATGGGGTCGCACAGAGTCAGACACGACTGAAGTGACTTAGCAGCAGCAGCAGCAGGGTATATGTTGTGTCCACTGAAGACCCACAGGGGGAGCCAGAAGCTGGCTTCCTACTTGGATCATTCTACCCCCAGAAAGGGTTCCTGCAAAACAGGGACAGAGACTTTTAAGGTACTAGGAATTTCAAAGCGGGTTTAAAAGGTGACCTGAAGAGGTCCCCTCCCCACCTGTCCCCCGTCATCTCCCTGCCCCACAGAGACAGAACAGCTAAAACAGAAAGGAAAAGGGACACAAGTGTTACATACGCAGACGAGAGGGGTTCACATCTGCAGGGCCCACACTTGAGGTGCCCGTGAGTCACTCAGGAAGACGGGCTGGCCCCGCGGGGCGCGCCGCTGTGAGCCCCCTGCTATCTGGGCTGACACTTGCGTCCTACAAAGGAGACGCTATTTTCTACCCCACTCCGGGGGAGGCGCTGAGTGGCACACGCAGGTGCCCTGGCTGGGCGATAGGCAAGTCAGAATCAAAAGCCAGCCCCACCTCTTCCAGCGCCCCCGTGCCTGCCCCATGGACACAGCTCACATCTTCCCAAAGCCCCGCCGCTCCAGGGACCATCTCGGAAGACCCTGCCTGCAGGCCCAGGAGGGCAGTAGACTCCCAGCCCCGTCCTGTGGACGCGAAACCAAGGACAAAGACAGGCTTGAACGCGGGCCTGCTGGCCTGAGGCCACGTCTGGCCACGCACAGAGCCCTTGTTCTCCCTCTTGTCTGGCTCATCATGCCTCCCTGCCTTTCCTGCATGCATGCATACTAAGTCGCCTCAGTCATCTCCGACTGTTTGCAACTCCATGGACTGTAGCCCGCCAGGCTCTTCTGTCCAAGGGATTCTCCAGGCAAGAATACTGGCGTGGCCATGCCCTCCTCCAGGGGATCTTCCTGGCCCAGGGATCGAACCAGCGTCTCTTAAGTCTCCTGCATTGCCAGGAGGGTTCTTTGCCACTAATGCCACCTGGGAAGCCCCTCCCTTTCCTGAGAAGGGAGTATTTCTCTGACTTGGTCCACTGGTCGCCTCCTCTGAGCTGGACTCCAGGATCGCCTCCATGTGCCTTCTGTTGAATGTTCAAGCTCCCATGAGCCCTCTCTAGACTGCTGTTTCAGGGGAGGATGGCTATTTTGAGAGAGGAGCTCTGAGTTTCCCAGGCACCTCTAGCCACCAGGCTCCACCCTCACACACGGCCACCAGTGAAACAGGTGAGACAGAATTTGGCCCCAGATTTGCCCCTTGTCTGCAAAGTCCTACGGGATCAGTGGCTCCAGGCGGAGTCCCCTGTCCCCCAAGATCAGGGCCCTGGTGCGAGGCCTGGATGGGAAGCAAGAGGACCATTTATATCCCCATATATCAGATGGGAAAACTGAGGCTTAGGGAGGGAAAGGACCTTTCCAGAGTTATAGAGTGAGTACTCAGGCCAGACTGCGCGGCCAGCACGATCAGCTGGAGCCCCGCGGGGCCAGGGCCTGTGACCCCAGGACCTTGTGGGAAGGCTAGGGTGGGGGTGCTGGAGCCTGGGGGGATCCAGGGCCTGCTCAGTGGGGTGGTAGGGGTGCTGGGCACAGATGCTCAAGAAGCAAAGGGGTATGGTTGTTAGCATTAGCACCAACATCCTTGGCCCTTCCTGTGTGCTGGAACAGTGTGGAGCCTCCCCCCACCTCCCAGCTCAGAGCAGGCCCGTGACTCCCCAGGGACCCAGGGCTGCACGGGGCACGGGAGGGGCCTGGGTCTCGGAAAAGGAGGACACGGGAGTGGGCTGTCTGTTCCGCAAAGCCTGTGGTGACAGCGATGCTGGCCCCAGGGAGGGGCACTAATGGTCGGTCCAGGCAGGGAGGCTCCGACAGCTCTGTCTCTGCCAGGCCTGCGAGCTGGCATCTGGGCAGTCACACGGCAGAGGAGGGAAGGTCCGTGCCCAGTGCTTGCCCCAGCCCAGCACCACCTGTGGCCCTTCCTCCAGGGTCAGAGTCCTGATCGATGTCAGGTTCTCACTTTAATTCATACTAGAGAGTAAATGGCTGAAACTAGGTGACTTTTGCGCTTGGGGGTGGAGGGGTTGCAATTCTTCTGGGACAATCCCTGCCTCTAGGAGGAGGGGGCTCTCGGCAGACACTGATTGGGCACCTACTGGGTCCCGGGTCTGTCCCACCCCGCTTCACACGCATTGTCTCGCTAGTCCCCACCACGTGTGGAGGTAAGAGCCCAGGGCAGAACTGGGATCCAGATTAGGGGTGGCCAAGCCCCCTCCCCTGGTCCCACATGTGAAATCCCACCGTCCTGCATGGGCTCCTCGGGGACTGGAAGACCGTGGGGACGCAGGAGGCCAGGGCCCCAGGCGAGCCTTCCACCGCCCTAAGAGTAGTCTGATGGCCTCGTGCAGAACCCTCGCTCACTGGCCTCAGTTTCCCCTACTTTCCACTTCTCCCCCTCCCCTCCTTGGGCTTTCAGCTGGTGGGCAGGGGGCTGGGGGCGAGAGGTTCACCGCATACGACTTTGTCTGAGCCCCCCCACTTCCTCAGACACTTGCTCCCTCCTCCTGACGGCTGGCTCCCTCCCACTACAGTGTCCTCTACGGGACACAGGCTCCGGCCGCCGCCAGAGGCCAGACTTGTTCCCACGAGGGCTGGGTGTGAAGCCTCCGCACCGTCCTCTACACGGCCTCCCTTCCCAGATTTCTGAGAAGCCCAAGTGACGTGAGGTGGCCTGTATATTTATATCTGATGTAAACAATCTCCTCAACGAGGCTTCCTCATCCTGAATTAAAACTGTTTATTCAAATCCGTGCCCTTGACTCAGCGCCCTGGCTGGCAGGCAGGGGTCGCCAAGAGGCATTGAGCCAGGTGGGGGCCCCCGCGTGCCCCCAGTATTGTCACTCTCCTGTGGCTGGGTGGTGGTGGTGATGGGGTTGTGGCTTTGCCATCGCTGCTGGGGGCAGATGCCAGGGCCTTGCTAAAGGGTGAGGTCGGAGGGGACACAGGTGGTATGGTGTGGGCAGCGTGTGGCGCGGTAGCTGTGTGCCACCCTGGCACACACAGACCAGCCGGGTGAGCGTCCTCACTCCACCTTTGCCCACGCTCTGCCTGCCCAGGGACAGAACTCGGACCTGGGCAGGTTAGCCAGACTGTCCACAGCATCCGACCAGATCCCTGAAGGCACGAGGGTGCGGGAGGGGAGGGGTCGGTGGGTCAACAACGAGGGAGGGGCTGTGTTGCTGCTCCCAGAGCGAATTTACAAAGCAAGCGCCTCCGAACCTCCCCCAAAGCCTGGGTGTTCACCCCCATCTCCCAGAGAGGGAAACTGAGGCTCCGGGCGTCCAGGAGGGGGCTCGAACGTGAGCTCCAGGCTCACATGCAGCCCAGGAAGCAAGGGTGAGGAGGGCACTGCCTGGGTGGGGTCGTCACTCTCGCTGTCTGGCACCCTCGGAGGCCGGAGGCGTCTAGAGGTAAATATTAGGGTCTGTTTAGATTAAGCTCCATTAATAGCAGGAAATGTCCCTGGGCGCCCGCCCCAGCTTCCTGGAGGCCTCTGGTGCTTGAGCAGAGGCGGGGGCCTGCAGAAATGGGTGTCCCACCGATGTCCTGGCTTACACCCTGTCCTCTCCGAGTCCCTCCGGAGGCTCAGTGTCCACCCGCCCCCGCTGCCCTCCCCTCCTCAAGCCCCGGGTAGGGGAGCTCAGGCAGCCGTGGGTATGAGGGGGATCCCTGAATGATCTGAAGACACCCATGGGCTGGTCACCCCCCAACATCCTCCCACCCGTGGGGCAGGCCTCATGCCCCAAGGATCTGTGTTCCCAGTTCACGAGAAAACTGAGGCTGGGTGATGGAGTGGAGGCAGTCCAAGGCTATCCAATGCCACCTTAAAAACGGAGCTAGAACTCCCCACCTGGATCTGCGTGACCCCGGGGCTGGGGCCCACCACCACCTCCTGAACCCCTGAGAGGAGCCAGGAAAGCTGTGGGCCAGGGAGACGGACCCAGTCAGCAGAGTGCCAGCAAACAGGAGGGCGCCCTGATGCTGGGGGAGGGGCTCCCTGTGCTCAGGGGCTGGGCAGGCCTGAGGAAATGTCCCTGCCTCCCTGCCACCAGCCTCGGGCCCTGCTGTCTCCCTGGCTTGCCCATCACCCCTGCCCCCGCCGGCTCCACTCGCAGGAGGAGGGCACAGGGCTTGCCCACGGCCTCCTTGGGGCACCTGTTCCCTTCCTGGTCTCAGTCTCCACAGGCCATTGCCCTGCCAGTCTGCCTAGGACCAACCCCGACTGTCCTCCTTGTGGGTCCCTCCCCCAGGCCCCCAGGGCCAGCACCCATCCCGCTGCAGGACAGACCACAGGGCCCAGCTGTGCCCTCCAGAGTGGCTGGCTGCCCACCAGCACCCTTAATCCCTTGCTGAGCCCTCGGGAACTGAACTCCCCCACCCCCGTTTCATCCTGGTTCCCCAGATAAGGCCAATGCTGTGCACTTCACAGGGCCCAAGGGAGCCTGCAGCCTAGGGGAAGAGCTGGGTGGTGGGAGCTCAGAGCCCCCTACCACACCACATGGGACCAGCCAAGTCGATGCAGCCTGGAGGGCTTCTTGGACGAGGAGATGCTCAAGGTTCTTCCCTCCTGGTCCTCACCTGGCCGGCCTGGCTTCCAGCTCTCCAAGGTGGGCCTCTGTTGAGGTTGGGGTTTTGGGGAAGTTTTCAAGTATCAAGTGCCCGACAGGTTGGCAGGGCCAGGGCCTTTCAGCCCCATGTCACAGATGAAGAAACTGAGGTCCAGCGGGTGTGTGGACAGAAGCCCATGCACTGGAACCACACACACTCATCCCAGCCCAGCTCACCCGTGAGTCTGCTGACTCTGGGACTCCTCCAAGCCCCGGCTCTGCCCCCTATAACAGGAACCTACTCCCCAGACCACAGGTGCCCCAGAACTGAGACCGGAGACAGCTCTCACCGGGCTTGAGACAAGGCCTAGGAGTCCCTCCAGGTCCCCTTGCCCACTCCAGGCCCCAGTTTCCTTGTCTGTCATCCAGAGCTCAGAACAAATGGCGCCCGGGGTGTTAGACCCTCAGCTCCCAGGTCAGAAAGGACTGAAGTGGGAGATGCTCCGTGTCTCTGAACTAGCCTGAGGCTCTGCTCGCCCTGCCCTGCAGCTTCTCATCTTCTCGGGGCCCAGTCTTGGGCAGAGAGGTGACCTCATGAGGCCTGGGATCCCCAGTCACCCACCAGGGGCACCCCATGGCAGAGTGGGGGCTCCTAATGGGGTCCAGATGGAAGTAGGGGTGAGGCGTGACCTCAGTGTGCTGAACCTTCACATCCAGAGGCCATGGGGGTGAAATGCACCTGTGTACCCCAGGGCCTGGCCACCATTGGCCTGGGGACCCACTCCGTGGAGGAGTTCCGGGGCCTGCGAGGGTCTGCCCGGCCC
>NW_011494608.1:6402324-6404614 GCF_000754665.1 Bison bison bison | reverse complement strand
GGCCCACCCACCCCCATGGGCGCCACTCCCAGTGGCCTGCTGGGGACTGAGGGTCAGGTTCTAGGGCCCGGGGTGCGGTCCAGGGCTCTGAACCCTGCTCCACCATTTCTCCAGAGCAAAGCTGTGGGGTGCAGCTTCTGGGACCTTGATGCCCGAGGCTGACGGGGTGGGTGCCACAGCCCAACCCCAGGGCAGGGGTAACATGGTGTCCCACCTGCGTCAGGCTGCTTGGCCACACCTGCTTCTCCAGCCACAGGCAAGACACAATGTCCATGAGCCTCAGTTTCCTTCCCTTCTACCAAAGGGTGTGTGTGTGTGTGTGTGTGTAATATGTGTGTGTGCATTAGTGTGTGTCTGTGTGCGTCTGGATGTGTGTGTCTGTGAATGCATGTTGTGCCCATCTGTTTTGTCTATGTGTACGTGTGTGTGTGTGTGTACTCTGTGTGTGTTTTGGGTGTCTGTGTACCTGTGTAAATGTACACGTGTGTTATGTCCATGTGTTTTGTCCATGTATACATATGTACTTGTGTATGTGTGTCCATTGTGCGTCTGTGTGTATATGTACATGTGTGTGCATTGTTGTGTTGTGTCTGTATGCACGTATGTGTGTATCTGTGTGAATGTAGACGTGTGTTGTGTCCATATTTTTGTCTATATATACATATGTAAGTGTGAATGTGCATTGTGTGTGTGTAATATGTATGTATCTCTTCCCACAGTACTCAGCAGTCAATAATTAGTGATTAAACTGAGCCAAGGGCTTCCTTTCTGGCTCAGCTGGTAAAGAATCCGCCTGCAATGCAGGAGTCTTGGGTTTGATCCCCGGGTTGGGAAGATCCCCTGGAGAAGGGAAAGGCTACCCACTCCAGTATTCTGGCCTCAAGAATTCCATGGACAGTATAGTCCATGGGGTCCCAAAGAGTCAGACATGACTGAGTGACTTTCACTTTCACGGGAAAAGAAATAATGAAGACCTTTTGGGGCTTCCCTGGTGACTCAGTAAAGAATCTGCCTGCAATGCGGAAGACCTGGCTTCCATCCCTGGGTTGGGAAGGTCCCCTGGAGGAGGGCATGGCAACCCACTCCGGTTTTCTTGCCTGGAGAATCCCCATGGACAGAGGAGGCTGGCGGGCTACAGTCCATGGGGTTGCAAAGAGTCGGACACAACTGAGCGACTAAGCACAACACAAACCAAGCTAATGCAGGAAATGGGGCTTCCCTGAGGAAGACCCAGCACATCCACTCATTTCCCTCCATTCCTTCACAGCGTCCCCTACCTTCCTGTGCCAGCTGTGACCTGAGGGCCTCCCTCCCAACAGGACCCCTGCCCCCCCCTTCCACACGCATGTGTGCATGTGCACACACACGCGTGCACACACTGGTCACAGGGACTGAGACTCCTCCATCCTCTCATCCCTCTGGGTTAAGCCCTGTCTTTGACATTCTGGCCTCAGGCAGGCAGGACCCCTGGGTTCTCGGAGCTGCCAATGATCTCAGCCGACTGCCTCCCAGGCTGGCCCCAGCCCCTCGGGCCGATTCCCTGGGAAGGCCGGTTGGATGGAGGCGTCTGGAGGCTGCGGCCACCAGGTGGCACTGCTGGCCCGGGAGAGGCACCCGAGGTGTCTGCCGTCCGCCGGGACCCTGGCCGGCTGGGACCTCCTGATCGTCTCTACCATCTGATCCTTGGAGGGCAACCCTGGAAGGCTGCCTGGAGGAGCTGCAGCTCCCTTATCCTCCGGGGAGAAGAGTGGCAGTGCCCCAGGAAGCCCCTGACCCCTTCAACTATTCAAGGCAGCCCCTCATTCCAGCCAGGAGGGAGGCTGGTCATGGACGGGGAGGAGCGGAAGTGAGCCAGACCCTCTTGGTGGGCTTGGAACAAGGTCGACGACTCCATGACACATGGGGATGCTGGCATCTATGGGCAGCTAGGGCTCCCCTGAGACCCTGCCTCCTCCTCCAGCGTGTGATCCAGGGAAGCTGAGAGCTCCTCAAGGCCATATGCGGTTCCCCAGGTCAAGAACCTCATAACTGTCTCATGAGCCCAGAGAGGGTCAGACAGCTGCTCTGAGTCACACAGCCTGGCAGTTGAGCAGGAGAAGAGAATCGTAACCAAGGGCTGGGCTGTCCAGACAAGCAGCACTGGGCATGTCTAAGCATAGTGCTGCCACCAGCCCCAAAGCCAGGCAGGGAGGAAGCAGGATGGACACACAGGTGGATGCTAGGGAGCGTGCCCTGGGTCTGAGTCTCTGCCTGGTCAGGCAGAGGGCACAGGCCTTGTACTGGACACAGA
>NW_011494608.1:6400282-6402224 GCF_000754665.1 Bison bison bison | reverse complement strand
AGAGCGCAGTGACCCTAGGCCCTGGCCTGACAGCAGGGTTGTGCCACTGCCCGTGCCCCCACCTGCCCGCGGCCCCTCAGGGCAGGCAGCCGCCCCCTCCCAAGCTCACTGAGGAGGGCAGCCCGACCCCCAGGGGTGGCTCAGGGTCTGGGTTCCTGGAGACAAGATGTCAGGTGGACTAGCCTCTCCCGACATGCCTCATCGCGCTCTGGAGGAAGCTACAGTCAGGGTTCCCGGGGCCGAGACCCTTGGCAAGCCTCACGGAACAAGGGCTGGCCTGTCCCTCCCTTGGACATACGTCCGTGTATTCCCTTTTATTCTCCTGCCTCCAGGACCGTCACCCATTTCCAGAGCCCCTCGGGTTTCCCCGAATACCAGGCCTTTGCTGGACCAGGGAGATGGAAACAACCCTGGCACCCTGAATCCTAACTCTTTATCCCAGAACCCCCACATCTTCCCTGCACCCCTTCTCCTTCACTGCCATGGCTCCAGAACCTTTGTCCGCTCCCTCCTCCCTGCCTGTGGCCTCTGCCCACCCCAGCCTTTCACGGGAGTAGCCTCAGGCCTCAGTGCCTGCCAAGGACTCAAAGGGAATGAGAAGTGAGGGGCCAGGTGAGGGAGGCGAGAGAGGGAAGTCTGTGGGCCTGAAAAGCCGGCTTCTGGCTGGAGCACCAAGCCCTGGGCCTCCTGAGAAAATCCACCTTGCCTGGTGCCCCTGGTGGCTGCAGGAGACACACACAGGATCCCTGCACTGCTCTTAGGATGGGAGGGGCCCTCCAGAGACAAGCTAGACCCCACAGAGGGGATGCTGGAGGCGAGGAAGGGTGTTCAGAGGCCACGAGTGAGAGCCAGCCCACAAGATGCAAGGAGAGAAGGGAATGGACAGTGGGGCGGTCAGGGGCCCACCCAGCCCTGAGCCAGACACACAGTGAACTCTCCAGAAAGATCCGTGCTTGGAGGGGTCAGGATCAAATCCCAGATCCAGCCCTTGGTTGCTGTGTGACCTTTGCGCAGGCGAGTTGGTCTCTCTGAGCCTCATCGGTAAAGTGGTCATACTCACTTGAACTTCTCAGGTTGTTGGGATGAAAATGCAGGGAAGGGGACGAGAGGTTCAACCAACCTCCACTCTCAGGTTGATGGGAACAGTCCGTCAATGAGTCACTCCACGGGCACTTAGTGAGCACGTACTGTGCTGCCTGGCGTGGGGTGGACGAAGCCACGGTCCAAGGAGCCCACCGCCTGCTCCAGGTGGCGAGGTCCTGGTAGAGACCACAGCTGCCCTCCAGGGAGCTGGGGAGGCTCACCAGAGAAAAGGAGGCTTCTCTGGGTTTTGAGGGATGCATAGGCATTTGACCCTCAGAGAAGCAGCTGAGGGCAGCAGAGCCTCAGAGGGGTCGGGCAGACACACCATCGTGGGAAACACGGGGTCAGAGGCTAGCGGCCTGGCGGGAGGCCCTCAGGCAGGTCACCCTCCTCCCCGGCCTCAAATCCCTCGTCTGTAAAATGAGGGGAGGAGCGCCGTCTTGAGATACGGCTGTGGAAAGGGACAGGCGAACGCTGCTGTTCCCTGTTTAATTTTCCATGTTCTTTTTTGAGGCCAGGGTTATTTCTGTGCACACTTGGCTATTTCCAGGCCAGAGCTCGCCCTTTCCCACAAATGATCCCCGCTTCCCAGGCTGCGGTAGGAGGGCTTCCGGGCAGGAGGACAACGAGGGAGCCGCAAGGGGCAGAAACGGAATCCCCCTGCCAACAGACCCCCGCCCCCCTGCGGTGGGCAGGAGCCCAGGGTGCCCGGAACCCAGTCTGAGAGCCCTGGGCACTCAGTTCCAGATCCAAGCCCATGCTTTCCAGCTGCAGGGGGTCCGAGGCCCACAGGATGTCAGGGGGGGACGAGAGGAGTGACCAGCACCACGTGCGGCATCACCACCACCCCCACCCTCCC
>NW_011494608.1:6397974-6400182 GCF_000754665.1 Bison bison bison | reverse complement strand
CCCCCAGAAAACGAGCCCGCCGTTGGCCGTCCCCAACCCAGAGGACAGGCCCGGGGCGTCGACAGCTGGAGGGCAGGTGGGCAAGGAGGGAGTATGGGGGCCCTCCCTGCCCTCCAGCCAGGCTCTGTGCCTGTGACCAAGGCGCCTGGGCACCCTGGGCAGCCGCCCCCAGCCTCTGCAAAGCCCCCATCCTCACCGCCTCTCCCCACCTCAGGAGCCTGCAGGACGGGGCGTCCACCCCAGTGGTCCACAGGCCCTGCCTCCACGTGGTGCGGCATAGGATGGGGGGCAGGAAAGACCAGGGCCCCAAGGGAAGGAGGAGGCCAGGAAAGGCCTGTGGGCATGAGAAGAGGGTGGGAGGCCAGGGAGGAGGCAAAGGTCAGCTGGAGATGGACAGTCTACTGGAAGCGGGGACCAAGAGCCCTTATACCAATTTGGGGGGTGGTCACCACCCCAGGCTCTTGCAGGGACCCCAAGGCCCAGCCGGCTCGACTAGTGATGTCTGCCATGGAGCTGGGGCTGGGGACAGGTGTCTGCTCAGAACACTCTGGCCCCTGGACTCTCAGAAGCTTAGTGTTTGAGAGTCTTCAGGTCCAAGAGCTCTGAGTCTGTGGAACTGTGAAGTGAAGTGAAGTCGTTCAGTCATGTCCAACTCTTTGCAACCCTGTGGACTGTAGCCTACTATGCTCCTCCATGGGATTTTCCAGGCAAGAGTACTGGAGTGGGTTGCCATTTCCTTCTCCAGAGGATTGAACCCAGGTCTCCCACACTGTAGGCAGACGCTTTACCGAGTCACCAGGGAAGCCGCTGTGGAACTGTAGGATTTGCCAATTCTGGAACCTCAGGCAGGAAGGTTATCTGCAGGCCTCTCCTATGCTCAAAAAGCCTGGAGAGATCTCCTGCTTCCTGCCAACCCCACCCTGGCCCAGCCTGGCCCCGCCCTGGGAATTGGGCAGGCCAGGGGCCGTGGGCAATGGGGGACAGAGCACGGCCAGGACCCTGCAAAGAGGAGCTCAGACCCCAGCTTCAGCCCGAATGTCCGTCAACAGGGGAGCAGTTAAACAGCCACTTGGTGGAATATTATTCAACCATGAAAAGGAACGAGGCTCTGACACACACCACTGCTTGGATGGACCTGGGAAACACGCTGCCTGCAAGCAGCCAGACACACACAGCAATCATCCTGTGTGACGCCGTTTATAGGAAATGTCCAGAACAGGCAGACCCATAGAGACAAACAGGAGATTAGTGACTGCCAGGGCCTAAGGGCTGGGAATGGGGAGGGACTGCTGAATGGATCCAGGGCTTCCCTGTGGGGTGATGGGGCACTCTGGACCCAGAGGGAAGGGGTGGTTGCCCAACATTGTGAATGTGCCAGACACCACTGAATTGTACACTTTAACATGGTGATTTTATGTTATGTGAATTTCACTTCAATTTAAAAAAAAACACTATTAAAAACTCCTTATCTGAGAAGCAGGGAGAGCAACACCCTACAAGACCGTTGACAGGATTAACCAAAAGTACCATCTGTACCTTGTGTGACCCGCCCAGCACTGCCTGAAGGCAGGAGGGCTGGGGTGAGTCAGCATAGGGAAGTGTAACCTCCCTGCTGGCCCCAGAGTCTCCAGGGAGACTCCAAAGGACCCCAGACAGTGGTTGGGGGACCTCACCTACTTGTGCATCTCCCACCATCCCTGCCATTCCCGTTGGGACCCCAGCAGCACACGGGAAGGGGGCTGGGTACCCCCAGAAGAGTCTGCATGTGACCTGGGGGCCACCCAGGCCCACCTGTCTCCATGGGCCTGCAGGCAAGGGCCAGCTAAGTGCTCCCCGTGCAGGTCCCAGGACTGGCCAACCACCCTGGCCCCACGAAGGCAGCTGGGCAGGCCCGGGGCCTCGGCTGGCCTCTGGCCCTAGAAAAGTCAGTCTGTCTCCTAGAGCTGCTGCACCAAATGATGACACAATCGGCGGCTTAAAACAACTCCGTCTATTCTCTCCGGCTTCTGGAGGCCAGGAGTCCCGAGATCAGCGGGCTGGTTGCCTCCGGAGGCTCCAGGGGGCAATCCCTTGGCCTTCCAGCCCCTCCTGTCCCTTCCAGCCAGCAGAGCTCCCAGGCCCATGCTGTCTCTCCCCCAACCCCGTCCTTGCCCCCCGGCCCCAGGGTCCATTGCTTCCAGGCACACGTCTCCTGTTGCTCCCCCAGCA
>NW_011494608.1:6388263-6397778 GCF_000754665.1 Bison bison bison | reverse complement strand
CATCCCAGTGCTGGCTTAGGGTGCTCCCACCCCGGTGCCTTCGGCCCAGCCTTGGCAAAGCCTTCCTGTCTTCCCAGGCCTCGGCCGTGCCAGCCACTCAAATAAATTAATGTTCCCATCACCGCTGACTCACAGATAAGAACACAGAAGACCCTGCCAATGGCTGCCCACCCCTGGCCCTTCCTCTGCTGGGGACAGTGCCATGAGCCCGAGGAGCCGCCAGCCGCCCACATCGAGGCCACCTTGGTGTCCTTCCTAATAGAGTTTGGGGGCTTGGCGATCTTGCTCCAGCTCTTCGAGGAGGGCGGGACCCCCCACCTCATCTCACAAAAGAGGAAACCCAGGCTGGCACCCACCCTAGGGAGGGAAGCTTCAGCTCAGACTCCAGGCCTGGTAGGACCTGGAGGACTTGCCATGGCTCCCCATATTAGAACACCCCAGCGGGATGTTGGGAACTCAGGGACCCTATGTTCCAGAAGTCTGTCCCCCGAGCCAAGGGGACCTCAGAAACTCTGTGGTCCAGGAGCCAGACCACACAGAGAACTCAAGAGAGCAGCAGACGGAGAGTCCTCAGCCCTGCACAGCCCCTGGGCGGGCCTGGGTCAGCAGCCCTTCTTGAGCTAGGCGGGTTCGTGAGCCAGTCAAGACAAGCTGCTGAGCTTTCACCAGCAGGGAAGGCGAGACAGGGAAAGCAGAGGGCAGGGAGGGGTGTCTGAAGTCAGACATCACTGACAGACAGAGCAGTGGATGAACAGGGAGAGGGAGCGGCTGGAAGACAGGAGCGATGCTATCAGGGCTGCTGAAATGTTAATTACAGACCTCTCCACCTCTCCCAGATCCGAGGGTGCCCTTTATCTGCCAGTCGTCTCACCTCTGCTCTTCCCAGGCAAGCCTTGCCAGGAGAGGGCACAGGGTGGGGACCACCTCCTAGTTCACAGAGAGCAAACAGGCACGGTACCCATGTAGGCTTTCCTTGTAGCTTAGAGTCCACCTGCAGTGCAAGAGACCTGGGTTCCATCCCTGGGTTGGGAAGATCAGGGATGGCATTCTTGCCTGGAGAGTACTCTGGACAGAGGAGCCTGGCGGGCCACAGTCCAGGGGGTCACAGAGTCAGACGTGACTAAGCTACTAACACTTTCGCTGTTCCTCCTGTTTGACAGAGGAAGACACCGAGGCTTTGGCAGGTGGAGTCACTGTCCGGGGCTCTTTCGTTGCAGAGTCTGAATCCAGGACTGTGGGACCCCACCTCCGCCCGGCCTCCAAGAGCAGACTCCCATCCCCTGCATCTCTGCTGCCTGGTTAATCAGCTCCGTCAGGGGCCTGCTACTCCCACCAGGGTTAGGGCAGAGCTTCTAAAGAGGATCAGGGTGCTCCCTGCTCCATCAGCAGAGGCAGGGTCTCATCCTGCATCTGCCTCCCCTGCAGGATGACCTTGGGCATGCTACCTAACCTCTCTGAGCTGTTTCCTAGTCTGTAAATGGGCTGTTAAGAGGATTTATTTCCTGAATAAATAAGAGATAATACAAAAAAAGGAACAAAGCCTGCTACACAGGACACCCTTAATAAGTGTCAGCTGCTGGCAGTGTCTCATGAGTGTTTGTTTAAGGCTGGAAAATCCAGGAACGTCACAGGATCAGATGTGACCCCAATGGGGGGGTGTTTCAGGGCTGTGACAGCAGTCAAGGGAAGGGAAAGCTTGCAAAGGCCTGAAGCCCATGTCAAGGCCCCTCACCGGCTGCTCTGTCACTGCTGGCTAAGGGGATTATGGGGCCCTCGGGATGGATCTTATCGGATCAAGTGCTGCCCTCCACTCAGGGGAATTTAGAATGAGTTCTCATTTTTGCTTGGCACAGCCTGTCTCCCAGCACGGCATGACACCCTGCCATTCCCCCAGAACCTTGGCTCTGAGCACCACCACAGCCCAACGGCCCCCTCTTCCATCAAGCCCTGATGCTGTGAACAGAAATACAGGCTAACTCATAGCCTCCACTTGCCGCTCATCCTGAACCAGTCCCCTGGCTTCACCCTTCAGACCATCATGCCTACCCAGGTCCTGGGCCACAGGGACCCAGTGAGGCTTAGCAGGACCCTATGGGGCCCTGCATGGGCTTCCCTGGTGGCTCAGACAGTAAAGAATCTGCCTGCATTGTAGGAGACCTGGGTTCCATTCCTGGGTCGGGAAGATCCCCTGGAGGAGGGTATGACAGCCCACTTCAGTATCCTTGCCTGAAGAATTCTACGGACAGAGGAGCCTGGCGGGCTACAGTCCATGGGGTCGCAAAGAGTCAGACATGACTGAATGACTCACACACACACACAGGGCCCTGCAGGACCCAAAAGCCTTTCTGTGTCCCTTAGGCTTCATTCAGCCCCCTAGGAACCTTCCCTGCATTCCAAGGAACTGATTCAAAGTTGTCAATCAGGAAAGGGACAGAGTCCTTTGGACTGCAAGATCAAACCAGTCAATCCTGAAGGAGATCAGTCCTGGATATTCACTGGAAGGACTGATGCTGAAGCTGAAACTCCAATACTTTGGCCACCTGATACGAAGAACTGACTCATTGGAAAAGACCCTGATGCTGGGAAAGATTGAAGGCAGGAGGAGAAGGGGACGACAGAGGATGAGATGGCATCACCGGCTCAATGGACATGAGTTTGAGCAAGCTCTGGGAGTTGGTGATGGACAGGGAAGCCTGGCCCAACTCTCACATCTGTACATGACTACTAGAAAAAGCATAGCTTTGACTGTACGGACCTTGTTGGCAAATTGAGGTCTCTGCTTTTTACTGTGCTGTCTAGGTTTATCATAACTTCTCTTCCAAGGAGCAAGTGTCTTTTAATTTCATGGCTACCATTCACAGTGATTTTGTAGTCCAACAAAATAAAGTCTATCATTGCTTCCACTTTTTCTCCTTCTATTTGCCATGAACTGATGTCCATCCTAAAGGAAATCAGTCCTGAATATTCATTGGAAGGACTATGCTAAAGCTGAAACTCCAATACTTTGGCCACCGATTCGAAAAACTGACTTATTTGAAAAGACCCTGATGCTGGGAAAGATTGAAGGTGGGAGGAGAAGGGGACAACAGAGGATGAGGTGGTTGGATGACATCCCCGACTCAAGGGACATGGAGTTTGAGTAAGCTCTGGGAGTTGGTGATGGACAGGGCAGCCTGGCGTGCTGCAGTCCATGGAGTTGCAAAGAGTCGGACACGACTGAGTGACTGAACGGAACTGAACGGAACTGATGGGACTGGATGCCATGACCTGCTTTTTCACTCTCATCTTTCACCCTCCATGAAGAGGCTACGGAGTTCCTCTTCACTTTCTGCCATGAGAGGGCTTGCATATCTGAGGTTGTTGATATTTCTCCCAGCAAACTTGATCTCCTTGCTTAGCCCTGCAATAAACCTTTCTCTGCTGTGAACTCCAGTGTCTGCGTCTGTTAACGAAGCTAAGTCCGGTGCCCAGCTTCACGGGCACAGGAGGACAAGCCTGTGGGGCCCTCTCCCCTGCCCTAAACTCCTAACTCTCCTACACACACCCACACGCCAGCTGCAGCGAAGCCCCATCCCAGGTCAAACGTTGTTCTCCACTGAATGGTGAATCCATTCTCCTCCACTATTTTTTCCCAAAGCATCAGCCTGGCAAGACATCTCAGGATAGGGGAATGGAAATGGAAGAGCCTGAGATACTTGAAACTGGAAGCAAAAATCCCAGGGGGAGGGCGCGGTGGGGGGAGGGGAAGCAGGCAGGGCCTGGACCCACCAGGATGCAGCTTCGAGTCCCCGACGTGAAACATCAACTCTAGAACTTTAGGGGGAGACGAAGTCCTGGAGAGTAACCCCACCTCCTCGTCCAGCTCACCTGCCGCCCAGGTCCGGACTTAGATTTCGGCTCCTCCCCACCACCCCCCACCGACGCGCCCCAACTAATTCTCAGTGAGCCGATAAAAGAGGAAGGCATTAGGAAAAGCCAACGCCACCTTTATTTCTGAGTCCGCGCATACTGGAGAGGGTCCTCGGGCGTACGGCCACAGTAGGCTCCCTCTCGATCCTCCCCAGGACGCGGCAAAAAAGCCTAACCCCCGAGGGTCCACTGACCTCGGCGGCCTTAAAGAACAGTTCAGAAACCCCGCCGCCCGCGGGCAAGGGTCCCTTGGCTGAGCATGCGCAGAGGGCGCGCCGCCCGTAGAAGGGGGTCCTGGGCTGGGCATGCGCAGAGGGTGCGCCGCCCGTAGTTAGTGGGGCGGGGTTGGGGCGGGGGTCCCGGGTTGGGCATGCGCAGAGGGCGCGCCACCTGCGGTCCCGGCTCCGAGGCTGGGCATGCGCAGAGGGCGCACCGCCTGCGGGAGGGAGCTTGCGCACAAGAATCTGTCTGGGGGCGGCAAAGAGAGGCGGGAGGTGCTGGCAACCAGGAGCAGCACCCGGGAGAGCGCCCTCTACGTGCAAGAACTTCCCGAGTGGAGGGGACGATCCCTTGGCCCCCCAACACCAGCCTCCTGGCCATCCTGGCAGAGGGTCTTGCCTCCTGCGGGCCACAGCTACCCACGTCTCCCCCTTTCTGCTCCTGCCTTCCTGTCCAATCTCGGCCCCACACTTGCCCCTTTCGAGGACTCTCCCAGGAGCCAAGCCGATGTTTTCGATCAGAGCACACCAACCCGGCTCAGTCCTTCCAAGACCGACATCCCCAGTCCGCTCCAGGGGGCTTGCCTGCTCGACCCTGCCCTAGCCTCCAGCTCCTCTCCAGCTCCTCTCCATGCCCAGTAGTGGAGCTTTGGCCACAGGACCTTTGCACTGGTTGCTCTGCCCCACCACTCCCCTTCCTTATCCCACCCACTTCTCCATGCTTCTTTCAGTTATCAATGATCCATCCCTCTGCTGTTTCCTTCCTACTGCCAGCCAAGTATCTCCCCAAAGGACTGAGTTACTGACTCGGTCATGTCTGACTCTTTGTGACCCCATGCACTGTAGCCTGGCAGGCTCCTCTGTCCATGGGATTTCCCAGGCAAAAATACTGGAGTGGGTTGCCATTTCTTTCTCCAGGGGATCTTCCTGACCCAGGGATCAAACCCAGGTCTCCCACATTGCAGGCAGGTTCTTTACCTCCTGAGCCACAAGAGAAGCCCAAAGGGCTGAAGACGGTCACAATTTTGCATTTATTCTCTGTGCAAGTCACTAGTGTCTGCCCCCAAACTGTCACCTTCAGGATTGCAGGGCTTTCTCTCCTTCCCAGGTCAGTACCCAGTGCCCATCATAGCACCTGGCACCTAGTAGGTGCTCAATAAATATTCGGGGGTGAGGAGGGAAGGGAAAGGAAGGAGGGGGAACCCCAAGGGTGGGCATTGTGGGGTCCTTGGAGGACCCTGAGTGCTTATTCTGAAGGAGGATGAACAAGAAAGCGTGAGGGAGTGAACTGGGGAAGCAGGGTGGGGCTTACATGCTGGGAGCAGAGTTCAGCTCAGGTGAGAGGAGGACTCACAGCAGAAATGAGGAGCGGCCCGAAACTTCCATCATGTGGTCACAGGTAGCTCTCACACGTGAGCTCGCTGAATTCTCACCCTGGCCCACAAGAGAGGTGTCCCCATGCCCCCAGTTCACAGAGGAACAAGCGGAGGCCAGGGAGGTGAAGTGCCTCATTCGGGCCCCACGTGATGAGGTGCTGCTGACCCCACCTCTGCTGCCGCACTTCCTGGGGCAGGGGCCTGGGCTGACAGGCAGCTGGCCTCCTGGACTGCTTGCGTGTTCCCTGAGAGCCCCAGCCGTCTTGTGGGGGTTAACCCTGACGCACCCCCAGACCCGGGTGCTGTGGACACTCCTCAGGAGCTCCAGGAGGGAGCTGGTGCTAGCCCTCCCTGCCCCAGAGGCCCTCGCCTCTTCACAGCTGCTGGGGGCCGCCCTGGCCCAGCGCCCACCAGCGTGTGAAGTGCTTCCCGAGGGAGTCCTTAGGGAAGCCCCCGCACGCCGCCTGCCTCGGAGTGCATCAAGAAAGAGGCCTTCCTTCCGGGCTCATCCGCCAGGGCCACCAGGGTCAGGCCTCGGGTCACCCTCCAGCCACGACAGGAAGCCTCCCATTAATCTGGAGTCGGGATAGACGGGGCCAGCAGACTGACCCAGCCAGCTGGGGACACCAGCTGTCTGGACTGAAACCAGCTTGTGCTGCTCTGTGACCTGCCTGCTGGACACGCGACAGGGCCCAGACCTGGTGCCATCTGGGACTCGTCGTTACAAGTCCGTCCTTGCATGCGCCACCTGGGCTGCCATGGAGGCGGCAGAGCCAGCCATGACTCTCCACACAGTGGTCTCCATTGGTCTCCCTGCCTCCGCTCCAGCCCCTGCAGCCCCTCCTCCACACCTGTGCTGTCCAGGACTGTGGCCACCAGCCTCAGGTGGCTACTGAGTTTTTGTGGTTCAGATGGTAAAGAATCTGCCTGCAAAGAATCTGCCTGCAATGCAGGAGACCCAGGTTCAATCCCTGGATCAGGAAGATCCCCTAGAGAAGGAAATGGTTACCCACTCCAATATTCTTGCCTGGAGAATCCCATGGACAGAGGTGCCTGGTAGGCTACAGTCCATGGGGTCACAAAGAGTCAGACATGACTGAGCAACTAACACTTCAGTCTGACATGAGATGTGCTATAAGTGTGAGAAAAATCATGTAAAATATCTCAATGATTTTTATTTATATTAAGTTAACTAAAATATATTACTTAAATAAATTGCATGATTACCTTTTTACAGCATGACTATTAGAAAATTTAAAGTTGCTTATGTGTCTGGCATGCAATTCCTATTGGAGACCATTGTCCACACCACCAACAGAGGGAACTTTCCAAATCTAAATCAATCTCTGACTGAAAAGGACTCAGAGAAAGTCCTTCACACTCAGTGTGGACTTTTCCTGTGACTCAGTGTTGTTCTAACTGCTAACCCCACCTTCCATCTGCCCCAGCTGTGCCACAGCCGCACCCACCTACGGGCCCAGCATGAGCCGTTCCTTCCTGGGTAATGCCCTTCTTGGATCTCTGCTCCCCTTTGTATGAGTGTCGCCCCTTCCTTGACACTTCCCTGACAAGCTCTCTTGTCCAGTCCACTCCAGCAGCCCCTGCCACACCCCCTGGACTGGGCTCAAAGAGGTGGGTACCCAGTGCCAAGGTCAGGCTGAAGAACTCACCTCTGAGTCTCGGTTTGCTCATCTGTAAAATGGGAGCAAAGGAATGTGTCCCCCACGCCCCTTCACAAGCCAAGGCACAGCTTAGAGAGAGTGTGCTCGGATACTTGATTGGGGCCCAAGCACATAATAGGTGCTTGGGAAACTTTGGTCAGAGGTGTTAAAGTCAGGAAACCAGTGAGGCAGTGGGTAAGTAACATGAGCTCAGTTGCGTCTGACTCTTTGCGACTCCACGGATTGTAG
The DNA here is from genome assembly GCF_000754665.1 of Bison bison bison. Classification (NCBI taxonomy): domain Eukaryota; kingdom Metazoa; phylum Chordata; class Mammalia; order Artiodactyla; family Bovidae; genus Bison; species Bison bison. Next base: position 6,390,365 of record NW_011494608.1, on the reverse strand, counting down.
CCCACCAGCCTCCTCTGTCCATGGGATTCTCCAGGCACAAATACTGGAGTGGGTTGCCATTTCCTCCTCCAGGGGATCTTCCCGACCCAGGGATCGAACCTCAGTCTCCGGCACTGGCAGGTGGGTTCTTTACAATGGAGCCACCTGGGAAGCCCACAATGAGCCAGCCACCCTCCCAAATGGAGCCAGGAATTTTCTCAAACTTCCCAAGTCCTGCACTGGGCTCCCTGGGTGGCGGGGGGTGGAGGTGGGTGGAGCAGATCCCAGGGTGCCTCCCAGCTGCCCTTCCAGCCAGGATCTCAGAGGTAAGCCCAGAACCCGGCTTTCCTCCAGTGGCTGAGTATGGATCTTAAGTTGTTTTTTGTTTTGTCGAGTGATGGGCTTTTTAATGTTAATGCAGTCGCCCACACTTATCGGAGGCGCGCATCTGCCAGATGTTAACCTAGACAATCATAACTACCTCCCTGGGTTGGTTTGCTGGGCTGCCTAACCCAAGCCGCAGGGCCCCAGGAGGGGCGGCTGAAAAGGCAACTTTTATTGTCTCAGGGCTCTGAAGGCGGAAGTCTGAGATCAAGGCAGGCTCCTCCTGTTGCCTGAGGGAGGTTCGGTTCCAGGTCCCCCTCCTCGGCTTGTAGACGGTGCATAAAGAAAAGTTGCTCAGTCCTGTCCGACTCTGCAACCCCATGGACTGTAGCCTGCCAGGCTCCTCTGTCCATGGGGTTTTCCAGGCAAGAATACTGGAGTGGGTTGCCATTTCCTTCTCCAGAGATGGTGCATAGCTGTGGGCGAATTTCCCCTGCCTAGCGGGATGCTGGTCAGATTGGATTAGGGTTGCCCTACCTGACTTTAACGTGACAGCTTCTGTGAAGGCCCCATCCCCAAACTAGGTCCCACTCTGAGGTCCTAGGGGTTAGGATTTGGACATATGAATTTGGGGGCACAATTCAACCCATAACACCCCCAAAAGGGAAGACCCATACCCCACAATCCAGAGGAGGTGGTTAGGAAGGGGGCCGGGACCCCTCGCAGTGGGCAGTGGTGTCACTTGCAGGAAGGGAGGCCCGGGAGAAGGTGGCTCCCAGCCTGTGGGCGAATCAAGTTCACCAGGGCAGTTGTCACAGTCAAATTTCAAAATCTGGGCCCTTGCAACAACCTCCTCCTCCTCGACTAATTGGCCATGGGCCCCCGGGCGGGTATCGATGTCTCTCCTCCAGGTCCAGGGCAGTCGTTCCCACAGACCGCCAGGGTCCCACCCTGCCCAGGGAGCAGCCTGGGCCGCCCAACCTCGGGGCTGGGGTGCTGGTCTCCTCCCTTCGGTGTGCCTGTCTGTAGAATGGGCTGTGATGAGGATTGAGGACCAGGAAAGGCTGCAGTGAGGGTCCTGAGGAGCTTTGGGGAAGCAGGCGGCTGGAAACCCCACTGTGGACTGTGGTCTCAACTCTACTGAGCTCAGGCAGTCTCCCTAATACTCAGAAAAACTGCAGACTGCCAGACCAGCAGTGGTTGTTAGCGGTGACCAGGCTCAGAGAGGAGGCCTGGACCCCGGGCCTGGACTGTGGAGTCACACCCCCAGGAAAGCCTCTCCAGGAGGCCCCTCACTGTGTGTCCTGAGCTGGCCCAAGCCTGGCATTGCTCCTGCTCGTGTGCTCTGGTGGTGGAGAGGAAAGCCTTGGTGAGCCAGGTGGACGGAGGGGAGAGTGTGGGCAGGGCCGGGTGGCATCGCAGCAGAAGAAACAGCATGTGTGATTGGGAGTGTGGCTGACCACTGACCACCGTTCAGGGCAGCTTCCTGGTGCAGAGCAGCCCCGCACCCCATCCCACCCCTGGCTCCAGGCTTCCCAGGGGCCTGTTCAGTCTTGAGCAGGCCTGTTCCCTCTGTTGGAATGCTTTTCCCTGTCTTGTCTGTTAATGGAGACCACCTCACCACCTGGCTCAGCAGCACTCACACGGGGCGGCCTCCCTGAGCCCTGGTCATAGTTTCACGAGCAGCAGCAAGCTCTGGCCCTGCCCTTGCCCCACCCTACAACCCTGCCCCATTGCACAGGTGAGGAAACCGAGGCACAGAGAGCCCAGTCAGGCACAGGCGGTAGCCAAGAGCCCCC
>NW_011494608.1:6386182-6388052 GCF_000754665.1 Bison bison bison | reverse complement strand
CGTAGGGGTGGGATCAGGCAGCAGAAGAGGGGAGACAGAGAGAGGGCGCGGGCGAGCAGGGAGAGGACGGGCGTGTGAGCCGGTGTGCAGAGGGAGGGGGCAGGCACTCCCCGCGGGTGCGGCCTCCAGGCGGGCTCTGTGCATGCGGACGCACATGTGCCCACGTCAGGAGTGTGCACGTGTGTGTGAGCATGTTCACTGTGGGGTCTGAGGCTAGAGTGTGTTTCATGTGGCGTGGATCCCCGTCAGGTGCCGGGGTCCCCCCACCCCCGGGAGGCGTAAGAGAATCGAAGGCCCCCGAATACCTGCGCTGGTGCCCTGTGCCACCACCCACGGGCACCCCGAGGCACAGGGCGGGACACCCGCTGTCTGGCTTCAGGCGGGTGGAGGCGGCTGGGGCGCGGGGACATCTGCATCTGAGAGCAGCCTGCGCCCTTTGGCTCCAACCCCAGAACTGGGGTGCCGAGCCTCTCGGGGGCCGGGCCCTGGGCCTGCGCTCAGAGCTGCCAAACCAAGGCCCTCTCCCCGGGCTTCTGTGAGGGGGTTCACGGCCTCAAGTGGCAGATACGGAAATCGAGGCCCCAGGCAACAAGGTGACCTGTCTGGGTCCAGATGGGGCTGTCCACGTCCCGGGCAGGGCTCCGACGACACGGCTGCCTCCAGGTCTGTGCGGGCCCTGGGCCGCCCCCAGGCTCACCTGGACTCACCCACCAGGCTGGCGGACTTGAGGCTTTACCTGGCTCCTCAAACCTCACTCGTCCCCTCTGGAGGCTAAGGAGGGCATCCCAAGGACCCGCACCCCTCGTGGGCACAACTGGCTGTAAAAGTCCCCGCTCCTAGAGGCAGCCAGTGGGGAGGGTGGCCCTGGAGGGCTCCCCAGGCGTGGGGCTCTGGCAGGGCCAAACCAACCCAGCAGGTTGGGCAGGAACTGGGTGGGCCTGGTCCTGTCCCTGTACCCAACCCATGCAGGATGAGCGTGACCTTATTCCTGGCCTGGAGGATAGGCCTGGGGCCGTGGACAGACGTCAGCGCTCTGCCATCACCTGCGTGGGGCCGAGCCACCGCACTGCTCGCAAACTCTCTTCCACGTCCTTTGGTGGCACTCAGGACATGGCCCCAGGTTGTGGGGTGGCGCTCACCCCAGCAGGCGACGAATGGGCTTAGCACGGAGTAAACGGTCAGCAAAGGCTGGCTGTGGTTACTTCAGGCTCAGTGATGCTACATCCTTGAGAGCGACGAGCCCACCAGCATGAGGTGCCTGGTGGGTGCTGGGCAGGACCCGTCAGCCCCCCTTGCCCAGTCACCTCTGAATTCAGACCTGCCCCTGGCCCCCTGACAGCCCGGCCGCCACCCCAGAGCCCCGCTCACACCAGCGGCCCTCGGGTAGCGTGGGGATGCACAAGCCAGGCTGTGGGAAGGGGCCCGAGAAGCTGGTGGCCTGGAATAGGGGTGGGGGCAGGCCGACTGGGAGGGGGCGCACAGGACAGGACCTGGTCCTGCTGTGCTCGGGAAAGCTCTGTGGCGGTGGGGATGAAGCGGGCCAGAGTAGGGGTCAGAGCCACGGTCTGGGCAGGCTGCAGCCTGGGCCAGCGTGCCAGGGTCTCCCTCCCAGTCCTGCACACCCCTGCACAGATGACACAAGCGAAGGGGGAGGTCCCCAGGCCTGGGTCTGCACACTCGGGGCGGGTGTGAGGGAGGCCTCGAGGCTGCAAGGACCCGGCCAGTGGACCGAGCACCCAGAGACGATGCCCAGGCCCAACAGGCGTCCCAGGCCCCCGCTACATGTCCCTTGCTGACGGTGGCCCTCCCAAGGTTGTGTGTGGCCTTGGCCACTCTGCCGCCCTGGGCCTCCACCCACCCTCCCTCCCTC
>NW_011494608.1:6385417-6385849 GCF_000754665.1 Bison bison bison | reverse complement strand
TCCCTCGCCCTTCCGCCCCTTCCCACCCCTTCCCAGCAGCCTTCTTGGTCAGCCTCACACACCTTCATTCCTTCCCATTGTCTGCTGCCTCAGGCCCACACACTGTGTGCAAACTCCAGGGCGGGGAGCACCCAACAGAGCTACCACTCTCTCACTTGGCGGACCCGGCTGGGGCCACCTCTGAGCCAGCGAGGCTGCCTGTCCCAACAGGGCTACTCTGAACCTCGCCCTCTGAGCCCCCGGCCCTCTCTGGCCACAGCCGGGGCCCCGGCTCTGACACTGGCCAAGCACTCTCCTCAGCAGCCAGATTCCTTTGCTCTGAGCCGAGCAGCCCCCAAGCCTTTGCTCAAGCAGTGGCCTCTGCCTGGAATGCCCTCCTGCCCCCACCCTTGAAAGAACCAGCAGAGGCCACTGCTTGAGCAAAGGCTTGGG
>NW_011494608.1:6374673-6385317 GCF_000754665.1 Bison bison bison | reverse complement strand
TTTTATAATGGTCAGGTCTTTTTTTTGATTGAGTATGGTTGGTTTACTATGAATGCTGTGTTAGTTTCGGGGATTCAGTGAACAAGTTTTACATATACAGATATCCACTCTTTTTTAGATTCGAGTGGAGGCCTCTCAGGCTTCCCTCATAGCTCAGTTGGTAAAGAATCCACCTGCAATGCAGGAGACCCGGGTTCGATTCCTGGGTCAGGAAGATCCCCTGGAGAAGGAAATGGCAACCCACTCCAGTATTCTTGCCTGGAGAATCTCATGGACAGAGGAACCTGGTGGGCTACAGTCCATGGGGTCGCAAGAGTCGGACACAATAAATGAAAGAGAGAAGAAGCTGAATGGAGCTGAACTGTGCAGAGAAGACCCGGCAACCCTGAGTCCACCCCAGAGTTGCAGCAGCCGCGTCAGCCTCAAGGCACCAGCCCCACGCTGAGTCCCACAGTGGTCACTGATCCCGCCTGGAGACTCGTCCTAAAGCTAGTACCTGACTGAGCCCTGATCCATGCTGAACTCTGATCCTCATCACACGCGAAGCTTTGATCCCACTTACAGGCTGAATGCTGGCCTTGCCTGTGGACTAAATCCTGACCCTGCTCACTCACTGAGCCGTAATCCTTGTTCACACTCTGAGAACCTTGGTCAGACATCAAATCCTAACCCTGCTTATACATTCAGTCCTGATCTCTTACCCTGGCTCTAGTTTTACCCACTGAACCCTGCCGTCTTTGCCCCTGACCACTCCTGTCCCTGTTTCCTGAGTCAGATCCCCTTTGCCTCCCGTCTGCTCCCTCCTCTCCAGGCAGCCTGGAGAAAGGGGTCTCCGCTCGGTTCCACCCCAGCCCCCAGCTCTGAGCTCAGATCAGAGGGTGGTCTCCAGACCTGCAGATTCAGGAAGGGCCAAAGAGCCCCCAACCCCGACCCCACCGGCCCAGGTGGCATGACTCAGCCACCCCCTCTGCTCCCTGCCCCCAAGAAGGCTGCCAGAGGGGTGACCCCAGAACCTTGGCCCCAACACTCAGAGCTCCTTGGAGATGGGGGAGCTCAGGAGACGCCATGGAGAACAGGCGCCTGGCACAGACACCCGGGCAAGTGGGCTCACCACTCTTGGCAGCCCGTGAGCTTGGGTCTGGACCCCAAAATTCCCCGGCAACTTCTCTCAGGCCCTCGGACCACATGGTCAGACAGCACCTGCCCTGCGGGGGGTAGCCACCAAACGGGGCTACCGCCCTTGTCCCCCACATTCCTGCCTCCACGCCACGCATGGCGACCCAGTCCCATTTCCAGTCCCTCATCGCCTTTGGCCTCTATCATCCTTTAAAGAAGTGAGAAGACCGGGAGTTCCCTGGTGGCCTGGGGGTTAGCATTCTGGGCCAGGGGCCCGGGTTCAATCAGGGAACTGGGGCCCTGCACATGCACAGCACAGTCAAAAATGAATAAAGGAACCACCATTTGCAAAGCACCTACCGTGGCAGGCTACAATCCATGGGGTCGCAAGAGTCGGGTACAACTCAGCCACTAAACCACCAGCACCAGCACCAGCACCGCCACCCCTGCTGTACGCTTGGGTGAGAGCAGGGCTCAGCACTGACCAGACCTCGGCAAGGCTCCCTGGCTGCTCCGCACCAGAGCCTGGGCAGGGAGTGAGGTCCTAGCGCCCCACTGACCAGGAGAGAAAACTGGGGCTCGAGGAGGCTTATTGACAGACTCACCGTGGGTGGCGACTTCACTCCCCATCTCCTGGCCGGGCCACCTGTCAATCCTGTGGCTCTGAGGTATGTCCAGCCACTGCTCCCCTCATTGCCACGGGCAGCTCTCCCCTGCACTCACTCAGGAGCCCCCTTTAGTCCCCTTGCCCTGCCTCTGCCCTAAGGACCTTTTAAAATGTTAAGTTTGTGTGCTCCCCTCTGCCCAGACCCTCCTGACTCCCACACCCACTCAGGGGGCCTTTGTGATCACCCAGACAGCGGCACCCCCTCCCTGGCCGCCTTCCTCAGCTTTCTTGTCCTGTATAGAATTTACAACCATGGGCTGTCTCCCCACCAGAATATAAGTCCCCTGAGAGTGAGGACTTAGTCTGTTTGCATCACACAGGCTCAGTGAGACCCTGGCATTGTGTGGACAATCTGTTCTGTTTGCTGAATGAGTGGCCGTGTGAACTGGTGGACGTGAGGATGTGTGAATGGACTCGGGAGCTTTAGAACTGGGAGGGGGCCCCACTTAGCTAGCTTCTAGAGGGTGTGCTGGTTTCCACCTGGCCTGGGAGGGGATGAGCACCTCTGTGGCCCCGGCCTGCACTCCCCCGACACCGGGCCCCTGTGAGCAGGGCCAGGACCTGCTCGGTGCCCACACGTTCTCTTGTCGGCCGTGCTGTGGTGCAGTGGCCACGTGTGCGTTCGTGCCAGCCCAAGGCAGGGACTAAACCCGGGCCTTCAGCAGTGAAAGCACCAGATCCTAACCACTGGACCACCAAGAATTTCCCAGCCCAGCTTTATTTTTGCTGCCTGCTGAGAAAGGTAAGGATGACTCTGCACTGGGGTGGTCTTAGAGGGCTTCCTGGAGGAGGCAATCATGGAAAGGCAGACCCAAGGAGGAAGGAGGGCACTGCTGATAGAAGGAACAGAGGCAGGAGGAGCGAGTAGACCCAGAGGACTGAGGGGGCTGCTGACCGTGCGGGGGTGAGGGTGGGAGTTCCACCTGAGGACCGTGGCCTGGCTGAAGCACCTCAGAGATCCGCCCTGCCCTTGTTGACATCAGCAGGCGCAGCCCACGCCAGAGGCCCTAGGTCGGGGCGGTCCCACGCATCACCTGCTTTTCACCCTTCACTCCGACAAGTCCTGCCAGACACCCCACCCTCCACCCGCCGTGGGCGGCCGGTTCCTACTTCCTCTTCAGGTGACCTGGTCATCTGGTTCACAGCTGAGCTGAAGGGACGCTGACTGTCTCTCACCGTCCTGACAAGTGGACTCGAGATGCTGAGCAAGGCTGCGGCCCCTCCCTACCCTGGCAGCCTGGGGGCTCTCTGCTCCATGACCTTGAGGAAAGGACACCAGGACTCAGAGTTCAAATCCCAGCCCGCTTGCCCCTGCCACCTTAACTCTCTGTGCCTCTGCCCCCTCTTCTTTCAGACGGGGACACTAACGTCGAGCACGGGGCTGCTGTGGGCATGAGGTGACCCCGACCTGGCTGAGCCCCAGCTCGTGTCCAGTCCAGCATGGTTACCGCCGTTCATCACCTCTGGGCTCCAGGTATTAGCACTGAACCCGTGCACCCAGTTTACAGATGGAGAAGCAGAGACTGGTTCATACCTGACACTGACTGACTACACAATTTGGGGGCCCCTGGGTACCATGAAAAATAAAATCCCTTTGTTCACAAGTGGCGGCAGAGTGTTAAACCAAGTGCGGGGCCCTTCTGAGCATAGGGCTCAGGTGAAGCTGGCAAGGAAGGGATAAAGTTGGGACTGGAACCCAGACGGGCTGGCGCCCACCTGTCCCACATGAGGGCTCCTGGGTTCCTGTCCGCCAGGCTGTCTTTTACCTGGGGCTCCGGCAGGGACTACAGGCCCCCCAGGGGATCTGACAGGAGGGATCCCTTAATAAGGGCACGGGTCATTCCCTAGGCCCCAATGGGGAAGGGAATTGAGAGGCTGGTGTTCCAGCCATGGTGTGTATGTGTCTCTGTGTGCTCACCCAGGACACAGAGGCAAGAGGGTGGCCTGGAAAGTGCCTAAACTTCCAATAAGATGCGTCTTGGACCCTGGGTGTCCATATGACCTGTGTATAGCTCTGTGACTTTGAGTGGACACATGGCCACGGGTCACCCACTGACCAGACAGCATATGACTCCTGGCAATTGTCTGACCAGGTGATTGTATGACTCCAGGTAGCCCTGTGACCCCAAGAAGCTACATGATCCCAGATGGCCATAAGAACCCCACGCAGCCTTATGGCCATGGGAGACTCGATGATGCTGGGCAGCCTTTGGGTCCATGTAGCTGTATGATTTCAGGCAGTCACATGACCCTGAGAAACCCTGTGACCTCAAGAAGCTATATGACCTTGGAGAGCTATATGACCCACTTGGCAGTACAGTCCTGGGAAGCTGGATGACTTCGAGAGGCTGTGTGACCCTGGGTGTCTGTAGGATCTCAGTGGCTGTATGACCCTGGGCAGCCATACGGCCCTCAGTGGCCATGTGACCCTAGGAAGCCTGTGACTATGGGCAGCCTTGTGATCCCACGCACCTCTATGACCTCAGGGAGCCTGCTGCTCTCTAGCCAACTCCAGCACCTGGAGGTCCCGCATGGATTCGTCCCCCTTGGGGCTGGGCTAGGCACTGTCTTCTCAGGTCCTGGGATCCGTCGTGGGCGTTTGGGGGGCTCTGCCCCTCTGAAGATCTGGAACCTGTAGGGCATGGGCCCACCGACTTGCATCCCTATAAGTCTGCACCCCACGCCCTGGGGCGCCCAGCCTCTGCGTTTCACCTCTGGGCTCACAGAGATGAGGTTTCTCCCAGGGTCACGCAGGGAAGTGGCAGAGGGGGGAATGCCTGCCCCTGTGTGTCCTGCTCTGGAGGGAGGGCGGCTGTCAGGTGGACAGCTGCCAGCCACCACCCCAAGAACCCAGCCTGGCTCGCAGCAGGTGCTCAGAAATACGTGGTGATAAATGAGCACACTAATTGAGATCCTGGGACTCTGTAAACGAGTTTGTTTTTAAAACTGTTTGTTGCTTAAAAAAACAAAGACGAGAGGAGGCATCCAGTAAGTATGTCCAGCTGGCGCTCATTTGTCTCAGGAGAGAGCTCCTTGCCTCCTTCCCTAAAGAGAGCTGGAGAGGCAGGCGAGGGGCTGGGCGCACAGTAGGACCTCAATTAATGAGCAGCCTCATTGTCTCAATCACAGTGAAATGTGAGCCATGCTAGGCCATGCGGTTCCGGGCACACCAGCTCCCTTCCTGGTCCAACCCCTGGAAAGTGCTCCTCAGGCACGGAGACGCTGCTCACTCGCACTAATGGACACTGGCTCATTCATTTCTCATAACAGCCCCGGGAGGCAGGAACTGCCACTCTTACCTCCTGGAAGCTAAGAATACCCAGGTCCAGGGGACTGAGGGGACCTGCCTGAGGTCAGACAGCTGGTCAGCAGCACGACCAGGGTTTAGCTCAGGCTGACTGGCTGACTCCTAGGTGTGGTCTTGACTGTCACCCTCTCCAGGTAAGGTATGAAAGTGTTTGTGTTCATTTGGTTAGGACTCTTTGCGACCCCATGGACTGTAGCCCGCCAGGCTCCTCTGTCCATGGGATTTCCCAGGCAAGAATACTGCAGTGGGTTGCCATTTCCTTCTTCAGGGGATCTTCCTGACCCAAGGATTGAACTCTTGTCTCTTGTGTCTCCTGCATTGGCAGATGGATTCTTTACCATTAACGCCACCTGGGGAGTTCCTCTCCAGGTAAGGTCCCCTCCATTTCACACACTCAGGCTCATTTATAATGAGGTCAAAATTCAACCCCAGGTCCTGCGACCCTCTGAGCCTGTCTGCCCATCACCCCTCCACTTCTCAAACCCTGACCTGCCCCCAAACCTTGCCCTTCCTTCTACCTCTCCCAGGCCTGCGCTCCCCTCCTAGCACCAGGATCAGGGATGCTAAACATCACAGAGGGGAGTTCCCTGGCTGTGCAATGGTTGGAACTCCACGCTGCCACTGCCAACAGTGCACGTTCAATCCCTGGTTGGGAAACGAAGATCTTGCAAGTTTCATGGCATGGCCAAAGAATAGGGGTCACGTGGGCCCCATACCCTCTGCTGCAAGTGCCCTGAACCAAGTGGGTCCCAAGATCAAGATGAACACTCCTACCCCGTATAGGCCTGTGACCGTGGGAAACACAGAGTGGTGGGTCATAACAAATACCCTGTCAAGTACCTCAGCAAGTACCCTGTCAAGGTTGGCTCATGTTGTTTCAGGGGTCTGTGGACACCCCCTCCCCAGAGTCTCTGCATGGGCCCTAATTAAAAAATTCCTTTTCTCTGTCTTCTCTGTCACTCTCTCCATCCAAATATGTCTGCAGCCCTACTGTGTGCAGGCTCTGGGATGTATCCGTGAACCTTGCCCGGTACCCATCCCTTGGCCAGGGCTCACAGACCACTAGAGAGGCAGACAATGCCAGTTACAGCTGCGAATGATTGGTGAAGGGGCAGAGTGCCTCAGAGCTCATGGGAAGGAGGCACTCATTCCTCCAAGGCAGGGCATCTAGGAAGGCTTCCCAGAGGAGGTGGTTCCAGGCAAACCTCCAGAAACGGTCATGGTTAAAGTTTTCTGTTCTTAGGCCCCGGGGGTTCCACGGATGAGAGGGGCATAGCCCTGCTCCAGCGGCCACCGGGTGAGCGGGGGAGAGGGCAGGGTTCCACAGGCAGTACTGGGGACACTGTCAGGCCCTGGGCTCCCCGCAGGTGTCCTTGCAGGTCAGCGTGCTCCCAAATGAGGACACAGGGCTGGCTCCGCCACTTGTGTAAGCACATACAGAGCGGTGGCCAAGCGGGGAGGCAGGCGTGGGGCCCTTCTGAGCACGGGGCGGGCCCCTGCAACCTCCCGGGTGCACACCTGTGACGGGTAGGTGCCCACGCACATCCTTATCTAGAGCCAGGCCAGCTGAGCCCAGGCCAAGAGGGCTGGTGCCCGCTCTGTCCTCACAGGACTGTGGTCCACTCATTCAAGAGGGGGAAGGAGAGTCCGGGTGGGTGGGATCCCCGTCGGCCCCGTTCCCAGGTCACCCTGGGGAGCTGGATGCTGTGGCCATGGGCTGTAGACACACCATCCAGCCCGTCTTGGGCAGCTTGGGCTGCTACTGCGAGGCCACACACTGGCTGGCTTCCGCAGCAGACACCTGTCTCCCCCAGTTCTGGATGCTGTGGTCTGAGATGAGGGTCCTGGGGGCCCTCCCCCTGGCTGTGCCCTCACACTGCCTTCCTTGCTGCACGCATGCGGCAAGGGCAGGAGCCGGCTCTCCCGTGTCTTCTCACAAGGGCACTAGTCCCATGAGGAGGGCTCTACCCCGTGACCTGACGAGTTCTTTTCAATATTTATTTATCTGGGGGCTTCCCTGGTGGCTCTGTAGTAAAGAACCCCCCTGCCAATGCAGGAGACACAGGTCCAATCCCCGATCTGGGAAGATTCCACGTGGCACAGAGCAACTAAGCCCGTGCGCCACAACTACTGAACCTGCCATCGAGAGCCCAGGAGCCACAATTACTGAGTCCATGTGCTGCAACTACTGAAGCTCGTGTGCCCTAGAGCCCATGCTCTGCAACAACAGAAGCCCCCGAAATGCAACTACAGAGTAGCCCCGCTCGCCACAACTGGAGGAAAGCACTCACAGCAACAAAGACCCAACACAGCCACAGATAAAATACTTATTTCTAAAAAAATTTATTTGGCTGCACTGGGGCGTCATTGCAGAGTACAGGATCTTAAGCTGCAGCATGTGGGATCTAGTTCTCTGCCCAGGGAAGGAATCCCCTCCACTGGGAGTGGGGAGTCCTAACCACTGGACCACTAAGGAAGTCCCACTCCCCGTGACCCATCTTCAAATATCATCCCGCTGAGGCTAGGGCTTCACGATGAATTTTGAAGGGACACAAACACACAGTCCACAACACCTTACTTGGTGGTGGCTCCTGGATGAGGACCCGGCTGGTTAGGCTAGATCGGAGTGCTGGCAGAGTGGCTCTGCCCGTGGCCCTCATGCACATGTGTGCCCAGGTACACATGCACACAGGCATACTCGCACACGTAGAGCGTTGGGCCCGTGCACACTGGGGGCCAAGCTTTTCCTTAACTTTGTTCTCCGTCTAATCTCTCTGTGGAGCTCTGGATTACAGAGGCGATTGCGTTTATTTACTCTTGCAGAAACAGTCATGGAGAGCCTGCTCTAGGTCAGATCCTGTGCTGGGCTCCGTGGCCACAGCACTAGTAAGGTGCTATCAGTCCGTCGTGCGCCGTGCTTTGTGGCTCAGTCGCGTCTGGCTCTGTGCGGCCCTAAGGGCCATAGCCATCAGGCTCCTCTGTCCATGGGATTCTCCAGGCAAGAATACTGGAGTGGGTTGCCACGCCCTCCTCCAGGGGATCTTCCTGGTCCAGGGTTCGAACCTGTGTCTGTTATGTCTCCTGCATTGGCAGGTGGGTTCTTTACCACTAGCGCCACCTGGGACTGTCTCACAATTTTTGCATCCATCCTGTGGTGGATGGCCATCTGTTTCCCATTCCACCATGGGATCCTTAAGGATAGACAGTACATCTTGCTGCCAGCTCTGGTCCTAGCACCTGGCATGGTACACGGCACATGGCGGGCACTCAGTAATTACCTGCTGAATGAATGAAAATAAAGAAGATTCAGTAAACACCAGCATTTAGGGAATAATTAAACAAAGTTATTAAGTCCTTAGGCTGTTCTTACTGTATGGAGTTTCTGCTTTTTAAATTTTTTGGCCATGGCACACGGCATGTGGGATCTTAGTTCCCTGACTGGGAACTATGTCCCTTGCGGTGGAATTGCGGATTCTTAACCACAGGATCTCCAGGGAAGTTCAAGTCTTTTTAAAGAAGCATTATTTGGAATTCCCTGGTGGTCCAGTGGTTAAGAATTCTTTTGTCAATGCAGGAGACAGGGGTTTGATCGCTGGTCTGGAAAGATCCCACATACCGCGAGGCAACTAAGCTATGCTCCACGACTACTGGGCCTGAGCTCTGGAGCCCATGTTCCGCAGCAAGAGAAACTATCACAATGAGAAGCCCTCAAAAAGCAACTGGAAAGCAGCCCCTACTCGTCACAGCTTGAGAAAAGCCTGCACAGTGATGAAGACCTACCCTGTGTTAGTCACTCAGTCGTGTCCGACTCGTCGTGACCCCATGGACTGTAGCCCACCAGGCTCCTTGGTCCATAGAATTCTCCAGGCAAGAATACTGGAATGGGTTGCCATTTCCTTCTCCAAAGACCTGCTGTAGCCAAAATTAAATAAATAGCATTTTTGAATCCTCAAGATGACTTGTGAGTTGGGTATTGTCAGAAGTCTCATTTGCAGATGACTCTGACATGAAATAAGGTGCCCGTGCAGCTGGACGACATGCAGGACATGCAGCTGGAGTTGCTTCCACCTCCATCTTCTGACCATAGGAGCCAAAACCCGGCAGGGAAGGATAGATAGACAGTGGTGAGCACCCTCAATGTGTCAGGGGCAACTTTGGGTTCTTACTACATACACGCCAGATATTCTTATTAACTCTTCACTGAAGCATCACATGCACCCTGAAGAGTTCACACATGATGAATGCACAGCTGGAGAAAATTCCATAAACTGAATACATCCATGTAACCAGCACCCAGATCGGGAAACAGAACCTCATCAGCTCCCCAGATATTCCCTCCATGTCCTGGCTCTGGCACTCTCCCCTCCAAGATTAACCACTATTCTGACTTCTACCACCATTTGTACACTTCTACTGATTTATCCACATAGAATTCTGTAAGCTTTAGGGTCTGTTTTTTTTTTCTTCTTCTTAAAGTCGTGTGTAAGGGTGGCTCAGTGGTAAAGAATCTGCATGCCAATACAGGAGATGCAGGTTTGATCCCTGGGTTGGGAAGATTCCCTGGAGTAGGAAATGGCAACACACTCCCTTAAAATTAAAAAAAAAAAAAGAAAAAATATTGCGTGTGAGAGTCACCCATATTGTCTATTGTTACAGATTATTCATTGTCATTGCATTGTATGAATATGTTGCAATTCATACATCCATTCTATGATTGATAAGCATTTGGGTAATTTTCACTTTCTGTTTATTACAAACAGTGCTGCTATGCACAAAAACAGGATCACAGAAAGTACGCATCAAGGAGGTCACAGGTTTGACATAGAATCCAGTACTTCTAAGCAGATTCCCAAGGTGGCTGCACCAATTTGCATCCCCACCAAGTAGGGTTATGAGAGTTCCAGTTGCTCCACTTCCCTGCCAACACTTAATATTGTCAGATTTCTCCATTTTTCCTGCTCTGTAGGCTGTGCTGTACACTTTATTTCTCAATCCTTTCAGCAACTCCATGAGAAGGATTTTGTGATCTCTACGTTACAGATGAGGACACCCAGGTTCTGAGAGGTGAAGTAATTTCTCCAGCACCACTTAAACCCTGGCACTGGCACAGGGCTGTCTGACCTCAGCCCAATTTACCATCCGTTTCTCAAGCTGCCTCCTCCGACCTTGTCCCCAGGGGTTCCCAGAAGTCCCATCCTAGGGACTATAGCCACTCTGCTTCTTGGGTGATACCGGACTGGTGCCCCTGGCGTGGGTCGGTCTGCGAGTAGGAGGCCCCCTGGTCCAGGTCCTCTCTAGCCCTCTTTCCAGGCCTGGAAAGGCTGGAAAGGGCAGGGGGTGGGCAGCGGGGGGGCACACTTAGCGTGGGGGTTGGGGGTGGTATGGGGCTGGGAAGAAGGCCCAGGGCAGGTAGGGGAAACCGAGGGGAGGGTTTTGCTGTCTCACCTGGTGGCGGAACCCATCTCACCCGTCAGGCCGGGGGATGGAGGGAGAGTGGGATGGGAGGAGGCTGTCTGCAGAGGGACCAGGCTGGTGGCGGGCCGCGAGGCTCTTA
>NW_011494608.1:6372167-6373737 GCF_000754665.1 Bison bison bison | reverse complement strand
TGGAGCATCTCGGGCCCCTCCCCGCGGGGTGCGCCTTCCCCTGGACCCTGCCCCGGCCGCAGTCCTCGGCATCCCCCACCCCAGTCTTCTCGGGTTACTCTACCCGCAGGAAGCCTGGCGCCTCGGCCACCTCGGTCCCGACCCTGCCCCGCGCCCTCGGCCTGATGTCGCCAACTTCTGAGTTCAGCCACTGTTCCCTCTGCTTGAAACCCTCCTGTCCCCTGTGGCCTCGCAGGGCGGCCACACTCGGGGCTGCCCCTGTGTTTTGTTTGTTTTACCTGCACCGTCCTCTGGTCTGCCCCTTTGAAGACACCTCCGTTCCCGCAGCCAAGCTGTGCCTGGGGAAGAGGGGCCAATGCCTCGGTACACCCAGGTCCCCAGCCCCTGCCCTGCAGAAGTCCCCGAACGTTTGTCTGCATCTCTGCACCGCTCTCCCTTTCCCGAGCCGGCTCGCCTCCCAGAGCTCTTGAACTTAACCCGTTCCTCCCCAGGGTGTGTGCTCTTGACTGGGCTGCGGGGGAACACCTTCCAGCAAAGGGCTTTTTCAGAGGAGGTATGTCAAAATGGGAGGGGTGGTGGTTTGAAAAAAGCACAGCCTCCCAGTTAATCATTCCTAGTGATGGGGGCGGGGGTACACACTTGATCTCCTAGGGAGTGTGAGTTTTTTTTTTTTCCTTTCCGAATGGGGGCACTGAGCGATCCAACCCCATCGGTTTCCTCATCTGACTCCAGCCAAAAGGGGCCTGGTCGCTCCTGGTTTGGGGGGCATCTCCTAGCCTGAGGCCTGGGAAGGGATGAGGGTTTAGAAAATGAGTGATCGAAGCCATAGTTGTGGGGTCAAATGATTGTCAGAATTGAAGCCTGCTCCTGGGAAAAGCCAGGTCGATCTTCCGGCGTTCTGTGAGTGTGCTCTGCACTTCAGTGGTAGGGTAAGGGGGAATCTTTCAGCTCTTATATTTTGCGCCTGTAGTAGGAGAAAAAGGAAGACGATAAAAAGCTGGAGGATTGGTGTATTACCCTGATGCGGTGTATTAAATGGCAGGGCATCCAAAAGAGTGACCCTAGCCGCCTTTAAAAATGAATACTTTTCCTCAGTTTTCTAGTGGATCTGAATTATGTATTCAGAGAAACAGTAAGAGTTTATTGAATGCTCAAGAGGTTTTGCAGAATCCACTTAAAGGTGGGGAGAGGCAGCGGCTGTGGCCTGGAGCTGTGTAGGTCCCAGGTGGGAAGATCCTTGCGGCTGCAGAATGCTGGGGCTTCTGGAGTGGCGGGGAGGGAGGAGTCGGTTGTCTTAAAAATCTGGAATTTCAGTCCCGTTCGGGCTAATTGATAAATCATGGGCAGCAGCTGTAAAGGAAAGTAGGGGCTAGTTTGAGACGCATTTGAAATGCGTATTAGGCCCTGAATGGAGGATATGTGTGGCCTGGATGTCCCCCCGGGGAGGCTGCCCAGGGGCTCCGGGCCTGTGAGAGTGGGCCTGCTTCCCTGGCTGAGATGCGTGCTGCAGCCTCGGCCCGTGCCGCATCGGAAAAGCAGAGCAGAGATTGGACTGGGCGATCTCCAAGGT
>NW_011494608.1:6371928-6372067 GCF_000754665.1 Bison bison bison | reverse complement strand
TCCAAGGTGCCTGGCAGTTTTTTTTTTTTAACATCCTGGGGCTCTTCCCTGCCCTCAGCGCTGCTTGCTGGAGGTCGGGCAGGGGCGGGAGGAGCCTGGCAACAGGACCCTGGCCTCTCGGAGCTGGGGGAGCCCGCCC
>NW_011494608.1:6370456-6371828 GCF_000754665.1 Bison bison bison | reverse complement strand
CCCCCCCTGCAGGTCTGCGGGGGAGGAGGGGCTGCGGCAACGGCCGCTTGCTCCCCCATCCCCAGTGGAGAGAGCACACACAGGCATTTTCGCCCGCGGTCAGGCTGCTTGGTGTTGGATTGGTTTTATCCGTGTTGTCAGAGGGACGGTGGGGAGGAGAGTGGACGGACTCGCTGGGGTCTGGGCTTTGCTGGCATGTCCTGACGGCGGTGCCCGTTGGTCCCCGTCCCTCGTCTGCACCCTCTTGGCCTCCCCTGCTCCTCCTGTGGGGCCCAGCAGCCCAGTCCTGTGTAGCCGGCAGGGGTGGTTCGTGACTTAACAGCCTGTGGGCCTGGCACGGAGTAAGGGTGACTGGTGAGCGCAGTAGGTGGCAGACAACCCCAAATTGCAGTGCCCTCCCCGGGAACACCCCTGGCAGAGCCGTGTCTGTAATTTGTGGAGCCAGAACGCGCTGGAAGCCGAGTTCCCGCTGAGGACGGGCCAGGGTGCTGCTCCACGCTTGCTTCCTCTGGTTTCCCAGATTTTCTTTTTTTTTTAATCACAACATAATTCCGCTGATGAAGAGACACTCAGCGAAACCCCATTAGGAGGGTTGCCTTCATCTCCAAGCCAGGAAACCTGAGAGCATTTTAGCGCTGCAGAGTGAGAATCTGACCAGAGGGGAAAAGCCTCCCAGAGGAAGAGCGGCCATAGAGAAAGGAGGTGGGAGAGGACCCCCGGGCAGGGGCTCCCAGGCCAGGCCCACCGCCCCTCCCCCACCCCTGCCCGCACAAGGTCCCCTTGTTTAGATTAGTTATCCCACCAAAATCAATGAACAAGGATCTTTTTAATGTGGAAGTTTCAAAATGTGCTTCGAGTGGCTTTTTTTTTTTTAAGAGTATTAAATGCTAACCCTTGTGAAGTAAGGCACTTCCAGCTAACTCTGAGATTGTGGACATTTGAACGTGTGCGCAAAGGAAGCTTCCCTGCCTGCATTCAGACCAGACCACACGGCCGTCATTTTCAACCCCCTGCCACTTAGGTAGTGGTGACCCTGGAAACGTTCCCTGGGGGCCTCATAGTATTTGTGAAGCTGCTGCTTGGCAAGTGACTTTCAGAGGAAGCATTTTAAGAAGATTAAGAGCCGCAGGCTTGCAGGGCAGCAGTGTGATTCCTGCTATTTTCAGGGCACCGACAGTGTTCCCCTCACACCCAGGTCGGCAGTAGCGCCGAGACACAGCCCGGACACTCGACGCGGATGTGACGCCCGGAAGTGCGGACGGTGGTCTGTCTGGGTCCTCTGTTGAGCTTGCTCATCTTGGGGTAAGCACGCTGCTGCTGCTAGAGATGGTGGGAAAGGAAACAGGTCCTCAGGGTTGGAGAGAAGGGCTCT
>NW_011494608.1:6367189-6370356 GCF_000754665.1 Bison bison bison | reverse complement strand
CTGCTAGTTTGGAACCTCAAGCAAAGACAGGTCGCCAGAGTCCATAGCTGGACCTGCAGGGAGCCCCCAAATGAGGGTGTGCACTGTGCCAGGCATTTGCCCCCAAGTGCAGGGTGGGGTGCTGGCTGTCCCAAAGTGGGACCCCCCCCACCCCCACCACAGCTGGAGGGTTTGCAGAGCCTTTTCGAGTCCCTGTGCAAGGCTGCCCTGGCCTCACTTCCCCACTCTGCTGGCCCTGCGCCCAGGTGAGGGAGGCTTTGTTCCACCTGGGCCGATGTTGTTTGCCTCCTCCCAAACCTGTTGCAGGATTTCACTGGCAGTGAGGGAAGCCGCATTCCTGAACCAGTGCCCGAGAGGCTCTTTATTGTGCTGCCTTCAAGAAGTACCTTCCAGCCTGGGATTCTCTGTCAGCTGGTTTGCAGTTTTTGGAGTTTGCTGAAGGGTCTCTCCTGGGGCTTCACCCTTGAATCCTGGAGCTCGTTGAATTAGTTGGTGACCAAATTCTTCCCACTGGAAAGAAAGGAAGGTCTTGAGCACAAAATCCATAACAGACCCTTAGATAAAGAGGGATTGGAAGAGAGTGGATTCGGGTCCAGATGTCATGGTTGATGAGATTTTACATACAGATTTTCCTGTACAGTTTTAGACAAACAACATTTTACTCACCATTTTAGGAAAACACATTTATCCAAAAGAGGAGGTGATTTTTGGTTTGGAAAGAGGAGTGTTTTTCCATCAGTTATTTTGAGGGGAGGGGTTTGGGGATGAACTTGGGATGTGGATGCTGGGGGGATGGTGAGGGGGGGAACCAGCTGAGGGGCTGGAAGGCAGCCCTCTCATCATTGCGATCACCTGTTAAGTTAGGAGTGCTTCAGAGCGACATTCCCTTAAAGCAGAGATCTTCAGACTTTCTTGCCCCTGTTCTGTGAAATAACAAAAACTGTGGACACATTTTTAAGTTGCCATCTAGACTTTTTCACTTAAAATAACACTCTAATGATCTGATAGCCCACCCTCACCCTTTGCAAAAAGGAGCAGACTGTTTTTAACAGTTTTAACACACGTGTCTTTTCTTCATCTTGTGTGCTTGCTTCATGTTTCCTTGTGGAATTTTAATATCATGCACTTTTATACTTGAAAGCCTTTTATTGATCGTTCTTCACACTTCTCTGTCACCAGAGTATACCTAAACTGCAGTTTAAAACATTTCTGTGATTGTGAAGCTGTGTTAATCCAGAAGAAATTTTTTAAAAGTATTTATTTATTTATGACTGCCTCTGTACACGGGCTCGGTGCTGTTTCTTTATGGCTGTGGTGAACATGCCCAGTAGTTGGGGCACATGGGCCCACTTGCCTCACGGCATGTGGGATCTTAGTTCCCTGACTAGGGATTGAACTCACACCCCCTACACCAGGAGGCGGATTCCCGATCACCAGGCAGGTCCCCCAGGAGAGATTTTCATCACTGTAAATATCAGTACAGAATTGATCACAGAAGCAGAAATGTATTGCTGGTCTTGATAATTACTTGATAACTACACATAGGCAGAATGTGTCTTAAAGAGCTGGCTGGGTCCCTTTAAAGTGCCTCCATTAAAGTAATTATCCCCCTGTCCTTGATGCCGGTACCCCCCGACTCACAACAGGGACTGAGGAAGGCAGAATGTGAAGGTGACCTTGGTAGCGAGGAGTTGGGTAGGGGGGTGGGGGCCAGTAGACTTGACCACCAGCCGTGTCACAGACAGGATAACCCTGAGGATCTGTGAACTCAGAGTCTCCCACACCCGAGAACCCCGAGGGTGCTTGGCGTTTGCACACGGGCTGTAGAGTGCTGCTCTGTCACTGGGCCGGGCTTGGTGGATGGAGCAGCAGGCTGTTGTTAGATGGTGGCTTCTGTGCTCCTCTGCGTGTGCTGGGGTGTTTGGGGTTTCCTAGATGGACTGTGTTAAAGGGCACAGGACGGTACATCTCGTACACGAGTGTGTTTTGGTTAGTGGCAATGCATTTTTATTCGGTTGGGTTAAAATGCAAGCCTGTGAACCAGTGCTGTGAGTTAAAGAGGTTTTTGTTCCCCCTGGGGGAATCCATCAGCCTACTCTGCCCAGCTCCGTTCTCGGGCCCAGGAAGAGTGTCCGCAGGGAGGAGAGTGTGCCCGCTGCTGGTCTCCAGGGCGAGGGCCCCTGGCCTGGGGGTGCAGAGGAGCCTGGCAGGTCGGGGTTTGGGAAGCAGGGCCTCACCCTAAGAAGCGGGTGGCACTGGCGTGAGTTTCCATACCTTCCTCAGAGCCGCTTGAAGTCCGGGCTGGCCTTCTCCTAGGTGAGCCAGAGATGCCCTCGAAACGTGAACATGTACTGTGTTTAGCCTAAAAGCCGGTTGACGTTAGATATGACAGCGAGTTTAGAAATTCGGCAGACTGCTCTGCCCTCCTGCCCTGGCCTGGAACAGGCTTTGGCTGGAGGCTGTAGAACGTCGTGTTGTGGGGCAGTCTGTGACATAGGGGAGGTTCCAAGTGACAGGGGGCTCTGCTGCTGGTGCTCGTGCTGGGCAGGAGGGCTGGCTGCTCTCCCAGCTCTGTGGACCCCGGTCATGTGGGTCAGCCTGCCGTCGTCCCGTCCCGCCGTTAGCAATCCGCTTAGGAATACTTCGCCTTGGACTTGGGCAACATGTGTCCTCAGAGCGTGAGGCCGAGCCTTGGTTTCTCGAGATAAGGGAAGGTAGGAGCGAGGCACGGCCCCATCCGAGGGTCCCGGGGTGCATCCCAGGGGTGAGGTGGTGGGCCAGGCTGTGCCGCCTCCCCCGCCCTGTGGAGACCCCTGTGCCCAGATCCACATTCACATCTTCATGGCCGTTTGGGCCTCAGTACTAAAGGATTAGGGCCCCTGCCGTAGGGGCTTAGAGAGAGGCCTGGGCTGCTCGCGGGAAACCAGGATGTCCAGGTGACCCCACACCGAGGGGTTCGGCATGCCTGTCCTGCTCGGGGAGGTGGGGTGCTGGCGTCACCGGCGGGCTTCCTCGCATCACTTACAGTAAAAGCCGGCAGCTGGAAGCCTGGCCTTCACACCCTGGACACCACCACCCTCTGCCGGAGGGAGCCGGGCCTTCCAGGGCTGCCCCCCGCCCCCGAATGTCCATTGCAGGCAGCCGTGACTCGGTCGGGGGTGGGGGGG
>NW_011494608.1:6365005-6367089 GCF_000754665.1 Bison bison bison | reverse complement strand
GTGGGGGGTTGTGGGGTTGAGGCCAGCATGTCCTTGGATTTGCCAGCATGGGGCTCAGCAAACCTCGTGGGACAGGGCAGCTGAGAGAGGGCTCAGTGCTGTTTAAAACACGTTGAGCTGGCTCATCCTCGAATTATTCAGATGTTGAAAGTGTTCTCAATTCTTAAGAGGATCGGGAGGGGCCCTGTACCGCCGTCTGCAGCAGAGACACGGTAGCGCCTCGTGCTGGTGCCGGCCCCGGCCGGGTGACCTTGGCCCAGAAGCTGCCCACAGTTCGGCGCTCCAGCCCCTGTGTTAGGGCCTGGGGAGCATAATGTGGGTTTGTTCCTGGCACTTAGCAGGCCCTGAGGGCTGGGTCTCCTGGGCAGAGCACTCGGCTCCTCCTCTAACCATGCGGCCAGGGCTGTGTTATGTGTAACAGAAAGGAGAAGGGGGCACACACAGAGAGGTCAAGCAACCTACCCCGAGCCACACAGTAAGTGGCCAAGCCCGCAAGCTCACCTTGGACCTCACCGATGAGGGTGCTGGGCCCAAGGTCTTGAGTCTCCCGCATGGCATTATGAGCCCTGGGATGCAGGAAGCCTCCACCCATATGAATATACGTGTTTCTGGAAGTCTGGGGAACGTGACTTTCTCTCTCGTGCTGTGACAGTGTTTGGAAAACATCAGTACATTTTCACAGGGCAAAATGCTTGTCGTTCACCAAATGCAGGTGAGGGTGGGGACCGCTTTCCCAGCGGGTGAACAGCAGTGGTGACTCCGATGCTGTGAACAGGAGAGGAGGCAGGAGCAGCGTGGGGGCAGGTGGGCTGGCCGCTGCCGGCCAGGTCTCAGAGACGGGCTGACTCTCAGTCCTTGGTTAGTCCCTGGCCATAGGAACTGCCTGTGCGGAGAGGCTGTGCACGGATAAGAGCCAGTGGAAGGTGGTGGTTTGTGGTTGTGAAGGTCAGATAGGCCTTTGGTTCTGCCTCGAGCGGCAGGGAGCACCCGGAGCACCGGCTGGTTTCCACACCACTTGGGGAAAGTTTACCAGTTTTAATGTGGATTTCCTCGTGGCCCCTTAGAACCTGTCCATTTGGGGATTATTACTGTCCACCCAGCTCAGCCAGGGCTTGGAGCCCTTTAGCAGATGTGGCCTGGGGTCTCAGGCCTGCCCCGTGGCAGGCTGGCTCCATGAGAGAGGGCTGGAGGACTGCTCCTGCCGCTCTGCCAACCCTGTTGGCTTTTGGCAGGAGTCCTCTATGCTGTTGACTTAAGTGACCTGGGCAGGGGCAGCTGTAAGGCCACCACGGACCCTCAGCAAGGCCATCCGCACTGAGCCTGGGGGGCTCTCCTTGGTAGTCCTGATGAACAGGGGTCACCGGGTGGCAGCGATGTGCCCAGGTGCCGCCCATCCTCTGAGTATTTGTGGGTGCTCACAGCCCCTGGAAGGGCCTCGGGCGTCTTTATCAGGCGCCTGTACGTGGGGACCGTGGGCAGGTTCTGTGCGAGGTGCCACCTAAAATTCGGAGGTAACTTCCGAATTTGCCAAGCACTCTTGCACGGGAGGGTGCTGTCCCCACTTTATGGATGAGGAAACAGGCCCAGAGAGCTTAAGGAGTCCACGTGGAGTTCTGTCTTTTGAGTGCCTCTGCTGGAAAGTGTACTAGGGACAGCGGGAAATGCAAAAGCAGCTCTCATCTGAGCCGAGAGGCGAGAGCTGAAGGGGAGCACACAGACGAGGGGACGCAGCGCTGGCCGAGCGCTCCAGGGAGCCGTCATCACCTTCACCCGAGCCCGTTCAGGAGGGCTTCTCGGAGGCGGAGGCCCTTACGGCTGGCTCAGGGGGAGAAAGAGCCCGACTGTCCGGGCGTGAGCGCTGCTGTGGCCTTGCGTGGTGGAGATGCAGTGGGCCTCCAGCTTCGCTTTAATTAGTGACGACCCGCCCGGGTTGCCACAGAGACATGCCGGGGGAGGAGGCCCCGCCAAGCCTTCATGGCTCTGTGCCGTGCCCACCACGGCGTGGCCCGTGGAGAGGAGCTGCCTTCAGCACGTGCACAGCGAGGCGCGTGGACTGGCCATGGACTGCCCGAGCCCCCTGCCCT
>NW_011494608.1:6359153-6364605 GCF_000754665.1 Bison bison bison | reverse complement strand
CACAGCCCCAGCCCTCCCGAGCCTCAGATGATGTCTCGGGTTACCCTTATCATCTGAGGCTCGGGAGGGCTGGGGCTGTGTGCTCATGGGCTTAGGGAGTTAACGTCTTCCGTTTGGCGGGTAGGGGGGTGCGGTTCACATCTGAGAACAGCTCAACTACTCAGGAGATGTAGTTAGATACTGTTCCCCGGGCCCTTCAGCGAGGGGCTGGAGCAGAGGCTGCAGTAGGGGGTGGCGTCCAGGGAGGCCCCTGGGTCCAGCTGGCTCATCACCGACCGCACGCCACGCTGTCCCCACGACAGGCGTTCTGGAATGGTGGCTGGTCACTGGGGGCACTAGTGCTGACGCGTGCCTTCACTGGAGAAGCTCCCCGGGGGCTCCATGGGTCCTGACCGGGACCGGCAGGGCCCCTGTGTCCTGCCCGCCTGGCAGGCCGAGCCTGCCCCCCATCCCCCTGCTGCTCCCGGAGATGGGCCCTTCACGACTGGCTCCCAAGGGAGCTGCCCTCACGCTGGGCACAGGCCGACAAAGGGCAGTGACAGTAGGCAAACGCAGATAGGTAGTGGTAGCTTTGTAGTCGGCGTTTGGGACCTGTGTCTGGTGACCCCTACCTGACCGTTCACCGTGTTTTCAAGGGCGGAGGCAGGCCTGTGCCTGTTGGCCTGGTGGAATGCCTCGCCGCGGCAGGGTGCAGGGGAGACCCAAAGGTGCTGGCCCATGGGCCCAGGGCCCTGGTCAGAGTTTGGCCTGGCTGAGTCTTATTTTTACCACAATCTGGTCTTAAGCCCCAAACCAGGATTTTTCAACCTTTTTTTCAAACCATTCTTTTTTTTTTTTTTTTTTGCACATTTCCACCCCAGGAAGATCTTGTCTGGATTCACACTTTTTTTTTTAATTGCAAGACTTTTATGCATGCAGTATTCCTTTCCCAGCATAACTGCCTTCTCCTGACACCCCTGAAAGTTAAGTCCCAAGGGATCCCACAAGGCCCACTGCCGGGCACCTTTGCGGTTCCATCTCATACTCTGGAGCAAGCACTGTGTGTTTCTTCTATGTTGTAGATGCGACACTGGTAGGTGAGTCGCTCTTTTACATTAAACAGGGCCTGCATGTTCGGTTTACATGGAGTTGCCGTTAGGCTCCGTTTTCTATTTTTTTTTTTTTATGCTCCGTTTTCCTAACGCTGACCAGAGTGGCCACATGCCTGGGAGCCCAGTGCCGGGTTCTGATGTCTCAGGTGGACTCCGGGTCCTGAGGGCACCCGGACGACCCAGATTTGCCTACACTTCCTGCTTACTGTCTTGCTTCCGAGGGTCAGTTTGAAGGCTGAAGCGTTTTGTCTTGATGTGATGATCAGTTGACCAAGCATTTCAGAGTCCCTCCTTCGTACTTGTGTGGAGGTCGCAGGGGTTGCCAGCTCCGATGCCCTGGGGTGATGGCAGGTGGGTGGTCTGGCTGCATCTGTCTCATCCTGCTGGTGGTGGGGAGCAGGTGGCATCCACAGGCAGAGCCAGGGAGTTGGGTCCCTATGGGGGGGCAGGCGGGGCTCAGGGACACAGCAGTGGGGGTGACATCCCACCTCGGGCCTGGCCACCGCTGGGAGCCTTCCACTCATGGGCCCAGGGGCACCGGGAGAAGCGAGCAGGCCAAGTGAGGGGAAGAGTCTGTTGGAGATAGGGTGGCCTTCCACGGAGGGGCCTGGTCAAGCTGCAGTGACGGGTCAGCGTGGGCGCCTGCCTGTGGGACCAGCTTCCTGCCGCCTGCTGTCCTAGTGGGAGCTGACAGCTGTGGGTTTATGGTGGCTTGGGTTCTGGACAGCGTCCTGAGCAGCCCAAGTCTAGTGGGTTTGGGGTTTAGGCCCCTTATGCACAGGTCCCATCCCCCTTCCCCAGCGCTGCAGGCGGGCTCCGTCCCTCATATGCAGGGCAGCCTTGGAACAACTTGAGGGCAGCTTGAGCCCCGTGATGCGTATGCGCCAGGCTAATGTGTGTGCGCCAGGCTGATGCATGTGCGCCAGGGTGATGCTTGTGCGCCGGGCTGATGCGTGTACGCTGGGGCTGATGCGTGTGCACGGGGCTGATGCGTGTGCACGGGGCTGATGCGTGTGCACGGGGCTGATGCGTGTGCGCCGGGCTGATGCGTGTGCTCTGGGCTGATGCGTGTGCGCCGGGGTGATGCGTGTGCGCCGGGGTGATGCGTGTGTACCAGGGTGATGCTTGTGCCCCGGGCTGATGCGTGTGTGCTCTGGGCTGATGCGTGTGCACCGGGGTGATGCGTGTGCGCCAGGGTGATGCGTGTGCTCTGGGCTGATGCATGTGCGCTGGGCTGATGCGTGTGCGCTGGCGGCACGGTGAGAGGCTGGATGAGGGAAGAAAGCCTGGCCTGGGTTAGCTCTGAACTGGGGGTGAAGCACCTGGCAGACGGCCTGGAGCCGGGCGCGGAAGGAAGAGCCAGACTGTGTCTGAGGGAGACAGCGATGCCCAGACTCCTCGTTTGAAGTCTGCGTACAGATCAGATTATAGTGTTATCTGGAGTACGGCTTGTGTTTGGTTATGAAACGTGAGACCTGTGTTTTGCTGACCTGTTTTTTTCCTCACTCATCCCTCCCCAGCTCTGTCCTGGGTTACTTTTCCAAATGAATGAGCTAATACAACATACGGAAGGTTCAAAACAAGCTCATTATCACCCTAGGAAGCCAACTATATAACATTTACTCAGGACTCCTCTACAGACATCAAGGCTTGCTGGGCTGACTTTATTTCATTTGATAGGATGACAGTCGTTTTACTTACAGTGGTTTGTACTTTTGTCTGTTCCTTTAGGATCGACTCTAGTAATGGTGGTTTGATCTTTCTGCTGTCAGCACGTCTGTGTGTCTCATAAATGCCCAGCTCCGTAACAATCAGGGCTGGCCCCTGTTGGTTTCTGTTTCATCTGCCTTTTGTTTGTTTCTGCCTAAATTGCTCAACTACATTCTAAAGGAAATTACAAAAGGAAGGACTGACCTTAAAAAGTTATGAGAAGATGATGTAACAGCCATATCCCAGCAACAATGCCCCTGACCGGTTGAGTAACTGTATGTACGCCCTGCTCCCTGTTCCCCAGCCAGGGTGGTTCTCTATCCAGTTGGGTCATGGATCCTCTGAGACTGCTGAACGCTATGGACCTCCTTCTCACAAAAATGTGGAAACACCATCTTACTTGTGCGTTAGGGGGTACTCACAGCTCTCCTGGCACCCCTAGGATGTGGGCCAAAAGGCCCTGTCTGGAGCCAGGTTAAGGACCCGCCAGGTGGGCTGCCTGCTCTGTCTCCTGGAGTGGCTAGCTCTGGCCTTGGGCTGGAGATCAGCCCCCAGGTGATGGCTGGTGGTGTTTCCCAGCTGCCGTGACGAGTCGAGCAGTGACCGCCCGTTGGACTCAGGCATCCATGCTGGGCCCTGGAGAGCCTGGAAGCTGTGGGCAGAGCGCCTGCCGGGGATGCTGTCGTGCCCGTGACGTTAGGATGCTCCAGTTCACTTTGTGGGGAATGTAGGGTAGTTAAAATTAGCAGCGAGAGCCTCCGAGAGTCAAGGTTGTCCAAGAGCGTTGAGCAATGTCACATTGAGATCAGGCTCGGGGTGGCGGGTGGAATTCCCAGCCAAGCCGCAGTGGAAGGGTCAGGCCTGCAGCTGCAGCTCTCACGGGCCCTGGCGTCGGCCCCGAGAGGGTCTCGAGAGGGGCATGGGGTTAGATCTCTGCCTGTGCTGCCCCTGATGTGGTTACCCTAGAGCCAGATGTGTGCATGGCTTGGGGAGTGGGCCCCCTGCACCTGCAGGGTCCCTGTGCATGGAGCCCAGGGCGGCCGCACTGCAGTTCCGTGGTGTAAGGACTTGAGGGCCTGTGGGCGGTCCTGGGTAGAGCAGTGCGCCCTGCCTTTCGTGTGCGTATTAAGCAATGTGTATAGCATTGTTTATCTAAGTGCATAGTGTGACATGCTATAGCACACGTAATTACACATATGTAACGTGTATGACCGGAGAAGGCAATGGCACCCCACTCCAGTACTCTTGCCTGGAGAATCCCATGGACGGAGGAGCCTGGTGGGCTGCAGTCCATGGGGTCGCTAAGAATCAGACATGACTGAGGGACTTCACTTTCACTTTTCACTTTCATGCATTGGAGAAGGCAATGGCACCCCACTCCAGTGTTCTTGCCTGGAGAATCCCAGGGACGGGGGAGCCTGGTGGGCTGCCTCCATGGGGTCACACAGAGTCAGACACGACTGAAGTGACTTAGCAGCAGTAGCAGCAGCAATGTGTATGACAGTCTACTATTGTAATGTGTATTTTATTTCAAGTTCCTTGGAGGATGTCTAGGGTTCTAGTTGCCCCACCAGCTCCTTTTCATTGATGACATGAGGGACAGGGTGTTTCTTAGGACCGTGATGGAGGGTCTGAAGCTACAGTGCCAGGCGTCCGCTGGGCCTGCTTGGCGGGCTCCCGATTCAGAGGAGTGAGGGGCGGCCTCCTCTGCTCTGACAGAACAGGAGGGCCTGGGGTGTTCTCCAGCCTTCCCCATGGGCCTCCTCCAGGCCCCCTCTGCAGAGGGACCCCTCTGGTCTCTGGCACGCAGCCACTTATTTC
Source organism: Bison bison bison (assembly GCF_000754665.1). Taxonomy (NCBI): domain Eukaryota; kingdom Metazoa; phylum Chordata; class Mammalia; order Artiodactyla; family Bovidae; genus Bison; species Bison bison. The sequence goes on along the minus strand of NW_011494608.1, from coordinate 6,359,983 downwards.
CTCTCTAGACCGGCCATGTGATCCTTTCCAGCCCAGCTCCTCTCAGCTGGGCAAACCCGGAGTCCCCCCTGCCGCTTACAGCGCCGCCTCTTCATACTCTTCAGATGAAGAGCGCACAGCCGTCCCTGATCATTCTCAGCAATCTGCTACCCCGTCTGCAGCCCTGAAGATTAGAATCCCGTCCTCATGGGAAGCCATGAGGCACATCACATCTCTGTGACTTTATGCTCCACTCTGATGCTTGTCTGTCCTGTGTGAAAGGTGAAATAGAGGTCGTTTTGAACTAAAGACTTTTGATCGGGCCAGGTTGCAATTTCCGCCTGGAAAGGAACCAGCCCGCCCCGTGCCTGGCCCTCGCCTCCCGCCCGGCCTACCCTGTGAGCTGCCAGTCTCCGACCGCCTGACCCCTGCTTTTGGCGGAGGGTTCCCACGAAAAAGCAAGACCAGGATGGGGCTCTGGCCTCTCCCCGCCAGTGTCCGTTGGTTTCCCAGCCCAGCAGTGACACTGTTGACAGGCTCACAACAGCGCTGGGACGCAGTATCGCCGGCCGGGCTGCTGTTTGTCCCCCTGAGGGCCCAGCAGTCACCATCCTGCAGCTTCTGGGCAAGCGACCTAGTGCCTCAGTTTTCACATCTGCAAACTGGGGCTAAGATCGTTTACTGCATGGGACTGTTGCAAGGACGGAGCGAGCTCACACACACAAAGCGCCATGAACAGTAGTTGGCACCCAGGAGGTCCGCTCAGAGTTTCAGCTGCCGTGACGCACCCACACGAAGCATGAGAATGCAGCACTAGGGAGGGGCTTGGCGGCTCCCGGGAGGGAGGGATG
>NW_011494608.1:6356855-6359053 GCF_000754665.1 Bison bison bison | reverse complement strand
GGGATGCGCTCGGGCAGGAGAGGACCTCCGGGGCCCGTGCATACCCGGGTTGGGGCAGGAGTGTGTGTCGTCATGCAGGGCAGAGCCAGCACCGCCAAGCGTGGGGCTGTGTGGCTGGGCAGGAGGCTGGCGGGGGCCGGCAGCGGGGCTGGCCCGGCGCATTTGGCTGCGCGTCCTGGCTGGGGCTGTGGACTCAGGCGGTGTGTGAACAGAAGCGTGCGCAGGTGGCCGAGCCGCTGTCTGCTGTGTCGCCCGTGCTGGGCCACGAGCGTGGGGTCAGGTCTGTGAGCGCGGTAGGGAGTGGGGCAGTGTGCGGACCGAGGGGCTCATCCCGCCTGGGATCCTGCGGGCAGCAGCCAGCTGGTGCCCAGAGGCGCCCAGGCTGCTGCCAGCCTGACTCCCTGGCCCAGCGTGAGTCCGCTGCAGCCCTCGGGGAGGGTGGTGCGGTGAGTTGCACAGTGAGCCTTTTATGGTCTGAAGTTTTTTCTCTCTTTTTTTTTTTGGTGGGGGTGCCCACAAGCGCCTGGCATGTGGGATCCCTGACCAGGCATTGAACCCACACCCCCCGCAGTGGAGGCACTGGGGAAGTTCCCCAAAGTGTTTTCTTGACAGACTTAACCAGATGCCCCAAAGAATAACTTCTTTAACCAAATACATAATTTTTCTATTTGTAGTTAACTGCCTTTAATTGGCTGTTGCGCCAGCCCGGCCATCCTTCCACTCCCAAGGATGTTCCGTGCTCCCCGGGAGACATTGGGAAATGCAGGCGCCCCATGAAGGGTTCTCCAGGGGGCCAGCCCTGGGAAGCTCAGCGGGCCTTGCAGGAGGGAGGGTGGTTCCGGGGGCGGTGCGCAGCCGGCTTTCCTGGCCCTGCTGGATGCGGGCTCCCTTGTGCAAACACCGCCAAGCCTCCAGGTGACCTCACCTGTCAGCCGCCAGGGCAGCTGAGTCATGACGCTGTAAATTATATCCGCCAGGGCAGGTTTGTAGCTGCGGTTATGTCTTCTCCCTGTTAAAATTAGTCTCGAGGAGAGAGTAAGGTGGTGTGCTGAGTTTCTCGCTCGTCATTTACAGGCTTCCCACAGGCCCTGCTGGCCTTTGTCCTTTGATAGTGGTGCCCTCGGTGTGCGGTTCTGAATGGGATCAGAGCTGCTGGCCATGGGGGAGGAGGGACAGTGCCCGCAGCCTGGAGCGGCAGCGGCTGGCCCAGGTCGGGCAGCAGCCCTGGGTCCCTGTCCGCCCTGTGCCTCTCTGCTGTTCTCCGTGTCCAGGGACGGATGCTGACCCCACGAGGGGCACCCCACCCCTGGCGGCTGGCCAGGAGGTGCCTTCACAGGGCTAGCCGCACCCTGCTGTGAGTGCTCTGTGAAAGGCAATTGGTTCTGTTTGCTGGGGGCAGGTGTGCGCATGGGGAAGACAGCAGTGTCGAGGCAGGACTGCTGCTAAGGGGACAGCGGGGTCTCGTGGGGACAGTGGGCAGGAAACAGGTCCGCTGCAGATTCGTGCAGTCACTGCATTGCGCCCGATGGGGAAGCGCTTGCTTGGGAACGGTGACTTATTCTGGAAAGGCTCTAAGCTGGTCTAGGAGTCTGTAAAGGTGCAGTAAGGTGCGTTTGCAGCTCGCATGCTTTTGTGTCCTGCTGTGGTCTGTTTCCAGTGAGTGCCCATGGGGGCTGCCCCCCCACCCCAGCCTAGGAGCTCCCCGGGAGTGCAGAGGGGCACTTGCCACTAGCCTCTGTGGGTCCTCCATGTCTGTGTCCAAGCCGCATCTTTCTGGCCCAGAGTTGAAAACCAGAGGGGCCATGAGCTCAGACTCCTGCCTCCCTGGGCTGGGAGCGGGCACAGCCCAGGGGCTCCCAAAGGGCCGAAGCCAAGCTGGGCTCCCTTGTGCCTTTGAGGCAGCGTTCATTCAGGAGAAACCCAGAAGGAGGGCCCCCCGGGTCTCCCCACCCGCCTTCCCCCACGTGACACCCCCCCCCTTCAGGCGCCCTTGGGTGTGTCCTGCCTGAGACGCTGTGGACACCCAGCTTGTGGACTGACATCAGGGGCTGAAAAGCCCCCTCACTGGTTCTAGAAGTGTTGCTCAAACTCAAGATCGAGCGTCTTCAGAGACCGTTTTGGGAAGACAGAAATGTCACAACTGCAGACTCTCTGGGCTCTGTCAGGCGGGCCTCAGGGAGTGTGTGCAAGCCCGTGCG
>NW_011494608.1:6354487-6356755 GCF_000754665.1 Bison bison bison | reverse complement strand
GGTTGTGCAAGCCGGTGCGCTTGGTGTTGCTCCTCTGCCTCTGCAGAGGTCAGTGCCAGCCTCTGTCTCGGCCTTCCCCATGTGCCCGTCCTGGGGAGCGCCATCAGTGAACGTGGGTGCAGAGGGCACCAAGGGGACGCAGGCTGGCAGGACGGAGTGGGAGGCCGGCGGCTCGGTGGGCTTCACGGCCTGGGAGCAAGTCCTCTGAAGTGGGTCCTTGTGCACCACACCGGGATGTGGGTCTGGGCCACACAGTGGGCCCATCGCCCTGGATGGGGCAGTCAGCGATGCTGGAGTGAAGGATGGACGGACATGGGAACCACCTGTGCTGCAGCCCCGGCAGGGCCGGCCGTGCGTGAGGCTGTGGCTCTGAGCTCGCAGTGATAGGTGGGTCCCTGACTTGGGAAGGTCTGTTGCGATGTTGGGGTGTTGGGCATGGCCCCAGCGGCTGCTGTTGCAGAAGCCATCGGGCCAAGGTCCCACGGGTGGGGTAGGCGGGGACCCACGGTCCTTTCTCCCTTGCTGGACCCCCAGGGATGGTGAGCTTGTGCTTGGAGGCAGCCTCCTGGGGTGGGGGACACCCGCTGTGGAGCCAGGCTGACCCTGAGTCCCGCTTACTGCCCTGTTTCTGGTTCTGCCTCTCCGGTCACCTGTTCTCTGCAGTCGTCCTGGCGGGAGGGTCAGTGCGCAGGGTGGACACCCCGGATGGCTGCAGCTGAAAGGGTGCTGACTCTCTCCCCTGTGAGGCCCCTGGGGACAGAGATGAGCCCCTGGGCCTGGGCGGGGGCCGCGCCCAGGAGGACCTGCTGGAGGGAGCAAGAAGCTTCCTGAGTCTCGGCGTCTTTACAGGACTTGGACGAGCACAGGCCAACTTGGCGTTGGATTACGCTTTTATCCCCCAGGAGAGAAACCAAATAAACAGAATAGAGTTACTTCGGGCCCCTGGCCAAACGAGGCATATTTTGGATCTGGTGACCTTTTCCTTTGGGTCACTAATCACTGGAGAAGGTTTTGACCGTATTCCATTTCAGAATAGGAAGAACAGCTTATTTTTCAGAGTGGCAAATAAGGAAAAGAATGAAAGTATCTCGGAGTCTCTGTTTCCAGAGGCTCCCCTGGGAGGAACATTTTTATAGACACCACACGTCCTCGCCAGCCCTGGCCAACTTTCCGTCCCGGCGTGCCGGGGTGTTCTGTGAGCTGGCCAGCGCCTGGGAGGCCGGCACCTGCCCACGTCCCTGCAGCCCGCCGGCCACATGGGGGCCCTGCGCTGGGCTGCCCAGCTCTCCTGGGATCTTCATAGATCACGAACCTCAGCATTTTCACGACTGCCCTGTAGAAAGTCACTGTCATCACTGAGTCCCAGAGCGCTTGTGGCCATAGTCAAAGCCAGGGATGGGGTGTGACGTCAGCCCTCGTCGAGGCCACAGGAGGCGCCCCACCACCGCTCTCCTCGGCCGTGGTACCTGGCGCAGGTGCAGGCAGCACGTGCGTGACCGTACAGCGGAGGTGCTGCCTTGCGTGGACACGTGTGCTGGGTGAGGGCTGGGCGCCGACCGCCAAGCGTCATGGCCTTTCCTCCTGGCTGCCTTGACCTTGCGCTGCCGCCAGGGTTGTAACTGAGTGCGAGTCCCTGTCTGCGTCGCCACCTCTCACTGTGCCTTTAAGCCACGGAGAGGTCGCCCGAGAGGGTCCCTGTGGCTGAGCACCGAGGGGACGAAGCCCTCTTTGGTCGGGGCCAGGGATTGCCCTAAATGCCTCGGCAGACTCAGCTGGCATCGACCCGGCAGTTCTGGGGAACCCGAGACCTTCTTGGCGTCCTCATTTGTCTCTCCTGCTGCTGCCTCTCCCGTGTGTCCCGGGGTGCCGGTCCTAGGACGCTGCACGAGAAGCCCGAGGGGGCCCAGAATCCGGGTCTGGCGGGGGATGGGGTGACTTAGACCTCAGCCTGCTCAGAGGGGACTGCTGCTCGCTTCTCAAAGGGGTAAGCACTCAGTGCCCCCAGCTCTTCTCAGCACAGAGACTCATGGTGTCCTTGGGGGTCCTGGGCTTGGCTCCCTACCCCCACAAGGCTCTGCATACAACTCAGGATATTGGAGGGTCATTTGGTGGTGAGGTTTTGGGGTTTGGATGTAGCAAACTGTAAAATAACAGAGCTTGGGCGGCTTATCGATGGTGCACAGTATTGGCTGCCTGGTGCTGGGCCCACGCGGAGCCAGCTCGCGCCGCCGGGGCTGCCCTGCCAGGCTGGGCGAGGCCATCCGGACT
>NW_011494608.1:6345473-6354344 GCF_000754665.1 Bison bison bison | reverse complement strand
GAGACTAGTGCCGGCCCCACAGCTGCACCCGCGTGTCCGGCTCCAGCCACAGGTCCCAGGCTGCGCAGTTTGCGCCGCGCCGTGGGTCTGTCCTGGCCGAGACAGGCGAGCACGCGGGTCAGGCACAGCCCCTCCTGCGGGCCGGGCTCGTGGGGGTGTCCCTGTGAGGGCTGGGGAAGGGACAGGATGGTCATGGTGGAACGGGGGAGCCCCTGCCCTGTGGCAGCCACGGCTAAGACCTCTAGCCCTGTCGCACGCGGCTCCTGGCAGGCAGGCAGCGTGGACACAGGCTCCCTCCTGGTCTTGGCCAGGTCCCTCCCCTCCAGGCACCTGAAAGCGGGGGTGCGGGGGTCAGAGGGAGCCCCGTGGCCAGCTGGCGAGTTGCCTGCCCCGCTCTCCTGTTTTCTGAGCCCACTCCTCCTCAAGGGTCATCCCAGGGTCATCCTAGCGGTGGGCAGGTACCGGGCAGGGGAGGTGTGGTCAGCCGCTCCGTGCCTGCCTTTACAGAGAGGGGCTTCACTTGGTTCTTAAGTAGAATCCTTAAGCTAAATTTATGCTTTTATAATAACTTTTAGTGACAACCCTGGGTCAAAATCCTCGTAAAGCTAACGGTGTAGTCGTTGTTAGAGCACCCTCTTGTTCTGGGCCGTTCACGCCCAGAGTAGAGCCTGTCCAGTAGCTCAGATTCTCAGGGAGCTAGCTGGTTCCCGGTGTTGGGTGGTTGGGGTCCTTAGGATTGAGTACCTGCCCAGCGCATCCCTTGCCACACACGTGGCGGGGGTTTCCAGAACTGTCCTCACGGCCCGGAGGCCTGCGCTGCTGCGGTATAACCCCCTCTCCAGGGGGGGCCGTGGGCGGAGGCTGCGCACGTGCTTCAGGCCTGGCACCCACGTCTCCACTCCGTTTCCCACCTTGAGGTCGGAAGCTCAGCTACTTCCAGGGTGTTTGGACTCACGGATGCTGACCCCCTGTATCTATGCAGAGCCTGCCGTGCTCTATCTTGGAAGCGTGGCGTCCCAGGAGCCAGGATGTCAGGGTCCAGGTCTGGGGGACCCTGGGTGGGTCTTCTTCCCCACCGGGTTCGGGGAACCCTTCTGCTCGAGCTGCCCGCTTGCCAGCAAGGCTCTCGTATCCCCTTGCGGGCCCCTTGTCCCCTGGGCGGCAGCTGCTGTTGTGACTTGGCGTCCCATCCCCGCTGAGTCGCACGCTGACGTACTAGGCGTAAAGCTGCCCAGATGAAGTCAGGGTGAGGGGCAGTCTGGAGCCGGTCACGGGCCTGGCTGTCGGGGTGCTGACTGACCAGGTCCCTGGGTGTCACCTCTTGGCCCACCGTCCCCCTGCTGCCTGCATCTGGTCACCAGGAGACTCACCTGTCTGTCAAGAAATTAAGTTTAAATCAGATTTGAGCAGTAATGCTCCTTATTCGCTTTCATCCCAACCATCATCTTAAAATCTCCTTTTAATTAACTCCGTTTCCAGTTCCTTCTGCCTCCTGGGTTGTTTGCTTGAGCGCCTGGCACTGCACCTCTGATCAGGAGCCACGGTCCTGCCCTCCTGTGCCCTGCGGTCCAGGATGGGTGGGCAGGGGCCCTGGGGCCTGGGGACCCAGGGCAAGGCGGCTTGCTCCCCTCCAGCTGCTGCTGTTCCTTCTTTTTTTTCTTTGTAAAACTGCTTCTTTGGGAGCTTTCACTTCTCATGTAGGCAAGTCCCAAGCTAATATTTATCCTGTGAAGTATCTTAAAAATGCTGGAGGGCAAGTTATTTGCAGAGAGCTTTATCAGTCTTTGAAAGAGAGTCATTGTTACATTGATAAACTGAGGCACTGCTTACAATAGGCAGATTGTGTTTGAACTTGCAACCTTTAATGCAACAGTTAGTTTTTGTTAACAGACGGAACGGTGTTGGCTGTTCTGGTAAAGAGGTCTTTCTCCTTGTGTTTTTGTTTGTCACGGGCATGCACTGGGAGGGGGGAGACCTGGCGCCCAGCGCTGGGTTTGTAATACATTCAGGTGTTACTCGTTTTATGATTGGCAGGCTTTTCAGGAACGCGGACTTTGTACGTGGAGCCCTCGGTTTTTATGAGTCGTCCCTTTAAAAGTGGAGGTGCTGCCTTTCAGAGGGAAAGCTGCCTCACCATGCGGTCTTCAAAGACTCAGCAGTGTGCATGAAATAAAAAATGATAGGAGTAACAAGAATGTGCAGAAGGTGGTATTATTTATGTGTGGTCAGGAGGTTTCAGGTCTAAAGGGAAACACTCTGATGATGAACTAAGAACTTTCCTGAGGCCGTTACTTTTCAGTGGAAGGAGTGGCTTCCTGGGTCTTCGCTGGAGCCTGCTTCCCTACACGGCAGCCCCTCTCGACTCTGAGCGTCCGGGTAGGAGGTGGGGAAGTCCTCTGGGGGTGGGAGGATGTCCAGGGCCTTAGCACCAAGCACCCTCGAGTTCCTGTCCCTGCCTCCTGCCCAGGGGTCTGGGGTGGAGGTGAGTGCTGCGGCTTCTGTACAGGGACAGACGTGGGGACTCTCGTGTGGCTCTGGTGAGAAGCAGGTCCAGAGGTGAGTTAGGCCTCAGTGACCCGGGGCTGGGAGCCTAGGCCAGTGGGGGCAGAGGGGCCTTAGGCGGGCTGTGCTGGGGCTGGAGGCCAGGATGTGGGGATGTGTGCCGGCACGGGTGCTCCTTGGAGGGGCCCGAGGACGGGCGCCCGGGGGGCGGTGCCTCTGCCCTGGAGAGACCTCAGTCGGACCAGGCACTTCCTCCTGGGTCAGCTGACTCCCTCCAGCTGCTGACTCGCTGTTCCTCCGCGGCCTCAGCGCTTCCCTCTCTGTCCCTCCTTTCTGACTCACGCCTGCGCTGTGCACGGAGCTGCCTGTGGCATGAGTGGGGCCGAGAGCCCATCTTCCCGCTGTCCTCACTGCGGCCACACAGACACCCACCCTGTCCATGCCCCAGAGTCCCTGTGGGTGCTGGCTGAATTGTTTGGGGGATGCACTGAGTTTCTGCAGGGGAAACAATCCCATTTCTGGCCATCGTGACTCTCCAGGCCATTTTCTAGGTGTGCCTCCCACTGCTGTCCTCTCCAGAACTTTTTCTTCTCCCCCAACAGAAACTCTGAACCCCTTACATTTACTTATTTTTTTCAGAGGAATTCCAACTTTTTCATTTTTGTCCTTTTATACAAAACCAAGAAGAAGAAATAGAACTGCAGAAGTAGTTAATTGGTAGAACACACATTCACAGAAATCTGGATAGGAAGACAAGCTTATTTACAATGAGGAAACACATTTTTTTGTTGTTACTTAAAAAAAAAGTCATGTATCTCTGGCTGCACTGGGTCTTCGCTGCTGTGCGAGGCCCCCTCTGGTTACCCAGGCTTCTCGTCACAGCGGCTTTTCTTGCTGTGACTTGTGGGCTCGGTCGCTTAGCTTGTGGGATCTTCCCAGACCAGGGATCGAACCTGTGTCCCCTACATTGGTAGGTGGGCTTCCCTGGTAGCGTAGACGGTAAAGAATCTACCTGCAATGGAGGAGACTCGGGTTTGATCCCTGGATCAGAAAGGTCCCCAGGAGAAGGGAATGGCCACCCACTCCAGTACTCTTGCCTGGGAAATTCCCATGGACAGAGGAGCCTGGAGGGCTACAGGCCGTGAGGTCGCAAGGGAGTCAGACACAACTGAGCAACTGACACTTTCAACACTTTTCTTAACCGCTGGACCACCAGGGAAGGCCCTTTACATTTATTTTTAATGCATCTGGAAACCCATCGTCACTGGTAAGTTTCTGTGGTCAGTGCTGTATGTTCATAAATTTACACTTTGGAGCCACCCAGCCCTTCCTTCAGTGCTTACGTGGCTGGCAGGTGCCTGGAGACCCTGGGCCTCCTTTCCGACTCAGACTCCATTTCCTGGTGCTGTGGTTTTGTCTGGAGGCAGCATCCTTCTGCTGGCTCACAGACTGTAATCCAGTCCTGGGTTGTTGGGGGGTGGAGGGGGCAGCACTTAGTCCTGGGTGATGTCAGCACTCATGGGTTAATGAGTGGGAGAGAAAGGTGCTTGTTGGTGTTTGCAGCTGAGAAACTTGAACTTGGGCTTTGGCCTGGGGAGTCCAGCGCCATCTGGACCTCAGGAGGGGCAAGGTGCTAGACAAGCATGAGAGCTGCTCAACCCCAGGTGAATCTGTTTCAGACCTTGCAGGACTTTTCTGTCTTGTTGCTCGTGGCCTGGAGAAAACAGGGTTGATCACTGACTCCTCCTGACTCCCAGGGCATTGTGCCTGGGAGTGGAGGCTGGCCATGTGTACCCCTGAGTGCAGTGCATTGTGGGAGAATCCGTGATGAATGGAGCAGGTGGTGGTGCAGCTCGGGACAGGTGCCTGACGTCAGTCCAGCGGGGAGAAGGCTAAATAAATAAATCAGCAGAGCGAAATCCGGGCTCCAGGAGGGGCGACAGGTGCTGTCGGTGAAAAGCTCTGTGATTGTGCTTGGAAACCGGAGTAGCCGCTGAGGAAGGGCCTCCCGGCGACACAGGACAGAGGGGTAGCGCTCATGTACTGGACTGTTTGGGAGGGACCTGCTGCCTTCTGGTGGGTGACTGAACGGTCTGCAGTTACTTTATTGCTGAAGACAGATTGGGAAGAGCTTCTGAGCTGGTCCTTGGTGATCAGCTCTGAGTCTTTTAGTGGACCTGTCAGGAGCTGAGTCCACAGCTGGCTTTGCAGACCTGCCTCCCCAACCCTTCAACCCCATCCAACTCTCTTGGGCTGCCTGGCCTCGCAAGCCTCTGTCAGCACTCTGAAGCATCTGAGGTTCAGCTTCATTGTAGAACAGTCCTGAATGTCATTCCACATATCAGGCTCTGACGTGAAGTTTGGATAGGGAACCTGAATTAGGAAATGACTCTGGGTCATATAGATGCACTAACAGTATGTATATCATGGTGAATCCTCAGAATGCCCCTCTCTCCGCATTCAGAGTTGTTGTTTAGTCGCTCAGTCGTGTCCAACTCTCTCGCGACCTCACGGACTGTAGCCCACCAGGCTCTTCTGTCCATGAGATTTCCCAAGCAAGGATACTGGAGTGGGTTACCATTTCCTCCTCCAGGGGATTTTTCTAACCCAGGATTGAACCCGCGTCTCCTGCATGAAGGGGTTGACAGAGGAGACGACCAAGGATGAGATGGTTGGATGGCATCACCAACTCGATGGATGTGAGTTTGAGCACGCTCTGGGAGTTGGTGATGGACAGGGAAGCCTGGCGTGCTGCAGTCCATGGGGTCGCAAAGAGTCAGACATGACTGAGTGGCTGAACTGAACTCATGCATTGGCAGGCAGGTTCTTTATCTTTATGGCTGAGCCACCAGAAAGCTCCTCTCTACATCCATACCTTAAAAAAAAAACTTTATGGGACCATTATGTGTAGTTGATTTATAATGTGCCTTCTGTGCCTATTATTAGGCACATTTCCACGTCAACAGGTAATCCCACACCGTGGAGTTTGTGTCAGAATCTGTCTTCCTTTACATGAGCAGGTTGCTCAGTGGTGTTGATCCGCAGACTGTACAAGTTTTGCTTTCCAAAGAGCAGAATTGCAGGATCAAAGGGTATTTACATTCTGAGGCTTTCCACATCTACCGAGATGACTGCAGTTGTGGGAAATCGTTGCTGACGGAGTCAGGATGGCCGGGATTAATCCCACAGGTGATTGTGCCACTTGCTGTGAGTGCGTCAGCCCCAGTGACCCCAGGAAGGCGCTGGCCCTGAGTCGCAGACTTCTCCAGACAGCGGGAGGATTCAGGTACCAAAGCGGGCTTCTTCATCACAGACCCTCAGGGGCCCTCAGGTTAAGGAGTTGCTCAAGACAGGACAGATTCCTGAGCTGATAGTCTGGTTGATACCCTCTGGGAGGATCCCTCCCCCTCCTCCTCGGGTGATGTCCTGTTTGCTCAGCCTGAGCTCAGAGGGGAGCGGGCCCTCCCCAATGCCCGCCTGCAGGGGGGCTCCCCAGCGCCCTAGGACCACACCCTCCTCCTGGTAAGACGACCGGAGGCGACTGAGACAGTGGGAAGGCTTAGGGAGGGTGGAAAGACTTCACAGGGTCTGCAGTGTGCTTCTAGACCACGGTCTTGGTCGCTCAGCAGCGCCTGGCAGTCCTGTAAATGGTGCAGAGATGACTCATCCCCTGTGTGGCACGCTGACCTTCAGCTGACTTCAGGTGTGTGTGTGTGTTGGGGGTGGGGGGGCGGGCAGTGACTGCAGAATGTTTTTGCTGGTTGTCTTATGGTCTTAGTAAGAATGACTGTAACCCCAGACTAAAGCTGTGTGTGTTCCCTTCATTCACCAAAATGTTTACCTTTTAAGAGAACTAGTTTTGATTTGAACATTCCTCAAATATATTTCATTCTTCTTCACTTTAAAAACATTTGGCCGTTTTGTGTTTACTTGACACATGGACCGTAATTCAAATAATTGTGTGTTGTTTGGCAGTTGGGTGGCTTCCAGAACTTCTGCCTGAGAGGGGACCCTGGACGCTGCTTTGACCTGATACAAGTGCCCTCAGAAGGTTTCATTACAGCTCTGCAGTCTTTAGCGGTAGCCCCTAATTATACCCTTGTCCTTGAGGTCTGTTTCTGTATTTTTTTCTTTTCTTGGCTGTTCCTTGAGGTTTATGGGATCTTAGTTCCCCCACCAGGGACTGAACGCAGCCTCACAGCAGTGAAAGTGCAGAGTTCTAACCAGTGGACCACCACGGAAGTCCTTGTTCTCGGTTGTATGTATGTAAAGTGAGGAATCTTTGTTTTCATGTTTTTTAAATAATGTTTGGTTGTTAACGCATCCTCTTCAGCCGCTTGCCTGTCTCTTAACACACTGCAGATGACAGAGTCTGCGTTTGTTGGTACCTGGCCCTGTACCCTAGATGAAATGAGGAGTTTGGGGAAATGCTAGTCTCCTCTGGAACTGTTGGCAGTGGCTGGCTGCCCACTCGGCCTTCAGGTTGATCCTGAAGCTCAGTTTTCCTTGGCCAGTTGGGCAGAAGCAGTGTGGTTTAAAAGCTTGTTGCTGTTTCCATAGCAGCCAATGCTTCATCCTGACCCCAGTGGCTGAAGTGGCAAATTGATGCTAGAAACATTTACAAGAAGAGGAAGGCAAAAAACCTCTCAGAGATTTTTAATTAGAAAACAAACAAAGCTACTCACCTGACGTGCAAATGAAGAACCGTGTAAAGGTCACAGGTGAGAAGTCAGGTGAGCAGGTCTTTGTTTTCAGCAGAAGGTAAAAGTCCTGGAGAATGTTTTCTCTGGGGACAGAGCAGTTTGTCCTTGTTTCAGGGCCATTTCCTCCGACACGAGCGTTCTGAGTTTTCCTTCGAGTGTGGGTAGCAGTTTCCTTTAGCAGAGAGTGAAGGCAGCTGCTGTTTGAGAACAGCTTGGTGTCCATCCTGATGCCCTGGGAGCTGGGGGGAGGGGGCGCACTGGGTCTTCTGCTGTGCTCGGGGGTGCTCTAGTTGCGGCGAGCAGGGGCCACCTCTCGTTGCGGTGCATGTGTTTCTCTTGTTGCGGAGCACAGGCCCTCGGCACCCGGCCTTTGGTAGTTGCATCACATGGGCTCAGTAGTTCATGCTTTCAGGCTTCCTTGCCCCGTGGCCTGTGAAATCTTCCCAGACCAGGTATCGAAGCCGTGTCCCCTACATTGGCCGATGGATTCTCACCCACTGTACCACCGGGGAAGTCCAGATGGCGTGCGCTTTGACGTGATCCGGTATTACACGTTTTTGCCGTCACAAGCCGTCACTGGGGTTTGCCAGGTTTGCTTCCACGTGCCGTCTGTGTGTGTGACCTGACGCTGTGCTTCAGGTGGGTCAGAGCGACTGCTTCCGCAGGGCTGAGGGCAGGGGCAGCATTGTTGACCTGATGCTGTGCTTCAGGTGGGTCAGCGACTGCTTCCGTAGGGCTGAGGGCAGGGGCAGTGTGGAGCTGTGCGGGCTCGCAGGGGGCTCCGCACACCCGAGTCAGAGCAGACTGGCCCCTGCCTGAGGTGGGCTGGTGGAGGGGAGCTGAGCCTTCTGCGCTCCCCCTCGTCCTGCTGTACGCTCCCTTCCTAAGAGATGACTTTTAGAAAGTAGTTCTTAAATAGAGTGTATTTTGAGATTAAGTTGCAGTATGCCAGTTTACAGGCATTTAAAAAAACATCTCTAGGAGGGTGCACCTTCTCCTGTCCTGAGGACGCACGAGAGGGGCCACATCCCCGCGTCCCTGCCGTGATGGCTGTGACCCAGCCTCCCAGGGGAGTGGGCAGCCTGGCCCAGGCTGGGTGCCCTTGACGGGGAGATCTCGGCACTGTCTGGGGAGGGACGAGGGACCAGGGGGCCGGGCCGGGCCGGGGAGTCACAGAAAAGCCGCCCAGGAGAAGTGCGCTGGAGTGCCTGGGCCCTTGGCTCCTGCACGTTGCTGGGATACTAATCCATTGAGAAACACTTTAATTAGACTGGATTGTTACAGTGTAGCAATATTTTCATCCCCTCGCTCCCTGGGGCCCCTTTCCAGATTTCCTTTGATTCAGTCTGCATACTCGGAGTATTTGACACACGCAGTCACATGCCTCCTTACTCCCCCGCCCCCTCTGCCTGCAAGTTCCCAGCAAGCCAATCAGAAGGCGCCTCCGACATGGTGTTCAGTGTCTGAAGTGCTCTCAGCCATGTCTCATGGCACAGAACACACACAGGCGAGGTTACGAAGTCAGACCAGTCATTTCTACCTAGAGGGGCAGTAGGTTGTCGGCCAGGTGCCTGTGGCCAGCGGCTCCCACCTGGGGCGAGCAGGCCTGCAGACTCTCAGGCCCTTCCCCAGAGCTGTGGTTCTGTGGTGCAGCGGAGCCCTGAAG